>NC_089227.1:36851886-37166548 GCF_963924675.1 Phocoena phocoena
TCACCTATTTAATTGGTCCAAGCTGATGGGAGAAGAAGTGAGATAGACATAGTATGTGATACATTCTTGTCAAGTGAAGGTCTGTGGGACATTACCATACTCTTAAAAAAATGTAATGGGAGATAAGAGAAAGTAACAACGATAGCCAACTTTTACTGATTGTTACTTTGGGCCTGGCATAATTCTTAGCACTTTACATATATCCATGCGTTTAAACTTGATAAGCTAGGAATTATTTTTAAGCTACAACATTATGAGGGACAGCATAGGATGGTAGTTAACCTTTCAAGTCTGATTTGGAATCCTACCTCATTCATTTGCTGGTGACTTGGCCTTGGGCAAATTACTGTTTCTGAGCCTTAGGTTCTCCATGTGAAAAATGGTACCCACCTCACAACACTGCTATAAGGATAAAATGAGTTAGTATGAGTAATGTGTTTAAAATACTCTATTGGCTATTATTATGGTAAATATGGCAGTCTCTACTTGATAGAGAAGAAACCAAGAAACTGAAAAGTTCAAATAGCTTGCCCAATATAATACAGGTAATAAGTGGCAGAGCAGAGATATCATATGGCCCACAGTCCTAGAAATATGCTGGACTTGAAAACAAACTAAACAAAATGAAAAAATGAAACCAGCACCAGAGTCCATACCATATCTTATTCACTTTGAGAGGCAATTTAATTGCAGCAAAATATTTTCATCTGTCAAGTTAAATTAATTTTAATTGTAAACGTCATTGATTTTGTAGTTTTGTGTGCATTTAAAATTTGTAAAATAATTTTTGGCTTACAGTTGAACGAAGCTCATAAGCGAAGTTTATATTCGTGCTCATAAGAAGCAATTTTCTTTAAAGGAGGTGAGTAAAGTTCTGATATTTTTCCCTTCAGTACATTTCTCAACTTGGAGAACCACTGGCTTAGTCAGTACTAGTACGTGGAACTAACAATAAGTTTCCAGCCACGTGTGACCTGTCATCTTGGCCAATCTGGAATAAACTCAACAAATTTTTGAGTTCTCCCTCCGGCTAACCACTGCCCTCCAGAAGTTAAGCCGATTGTAAGTGGGACTTACAGTCCAGAGAATACTGCACATTGCTACCGGACACTTTTAGACAATTTCTTCTTCTGAGTAAATACACATCCTAGGTATTCTACAGGTTGTTTATTTGTTAGAATGCCAAAAAGAAGTTCCAGATGAAACTGAGAAGCTGTTTCTCACATATCCATTTAAATGATAGTCACTAACAGCATCCATTTCACAACATTTCAGAAGAGAAATGAAATCACTTAAGCACAGTTAACTGGGTTATATTATTTGTAGATTGACCCATTCTTCTAAGCTCTCATATCTTTTTCATTAAACACTGAGGAAGCACTATTTCAAAATAAATTAAACTTTAAGAATATAAACCAGAAAGTCTTTCATTACTTATCTTGTTTAGTACTTGAAATCCCTGGGATCACTGTTGCCAATTTCACAAGAAAGTAACGTAATTATTTTTTTTATTATTATTGTTTGTGTTAAAGGAGATGTGAAGCGGACTTGGACAATAAGGTTTATTCTACCAATTTTATTGGAGTATAACTAAAGTATGATAAATGGTACATATTTCAAGTGTACAGTTTTTTAAAAGTCAGTTTTGACAGAAGTATACATCCATGAAACCACTGCAATCTAGACAGTGAACAGTTCTGTCACTCCCAAAAGGTTCTACATACCCATTTGTAATCTGTCACTCCCTCCACCCCTGTCTCCAGGCAACCACTGATAGATGTCACTATTGATTAGATTTCTCTATTCTGGAATTTTATGTAAGTGGAATTATACAGTAAGTATAATAAATATTCCTTTTTTTTTTGCATGACATTTCACTCAGCATCATGATATTGATGTTCATCCATACTGCACCAATAATTTGTTTCTTATTTTTTTCTTTTATTTTCTATATATGGATATAACTACTATTTGCTTATCTGGTGACACTGATAGACATTTCAGTTTACAATTTGGGGCTGTTAAGAGATCCTGCTCTAAGGTCCTGTGTAGTTAATAATGTTATTTCTAGTACCTCTGGTATATAGAAAGATTCAGGTCTACTAATAATTATAGAATAGAGTTAAAGGACAAATTTAAATTCAAATACATAGTTACCATTAACTATATGACTGGGCAGGTTTTGCAACCTCTGTGGGCTTCATTGTCTTCCTTTACAAAACAACAGCTCTTTTAGTTACTCTAATTTTTATATAGTGATTCATAATCCTAACTTGAAGACATTTTGTTACAAAGTCTAAAAATAGATACACATAGGAGAATTTAGAAACTTTACACTTAAACAGATTCACTATTTCAAAATGTATGTTGTAATTAGAAGTCTATTTTAAAATACATTTATAACTATGTATCTATGATTAAGTCTGTATCCATATATTATTTTTAAATTCAGACACTTTAATTTATACATGATTTTACTTATACATAAATGTAACAGCAACTAACAAGCCAATCGTTTTTTAAATACTTAACTTAGATATAGATTCCTCAAAACATTCCTGTTGAGGGATCCCACTAAGTGATTGAAACTCATAAATATTCAGATCTCATGACTATCTGATGGATTGCTGGAAACAGAAAATGACACGTTAGTTTGTTTCTCCCTTTTTGTTTGTTTTGGCTATTTCTCCTTGTCTTCAGTAGAGACCAGTGGTCCCAAACTAGATATTAGAAATGTCGCAATGAATTATATTATGCTGCTGTAAATATAAATAACAAGAGCATCTAATATGCACTGAGGTTGTACCCTGTGCCCCGCACCAAGACAAGCCCTTAGTCCTAAGAACACTGTGGGATGGATGTTATTATTTCTGCTTCCTATATAAGAAAACTGAGGGTTTTATAGGACTTGTTCAGTTTTATAGTGGTCCTGAAAGGGCTCTAGTGTGATATAAGAGAGGGCAGTAACAGTGAGAATATCACTCTTATCATCATCTCTTCTCTGCTAAAATGCTGGTCCATCCAGATAAGTTATCTATCCCACCCTAATGGAGCAGGTTGGGTTGTGTTTTCTTCTTTGGAGCAGCTTGGAGAAATTCTCACAAGGGAAACAAATTATTAAATATTATTTTCGTCAGTTATGTCTATTCTTTTTTGTCTCCAGTGAGGATAAATGTTGACTCATTTCCCATCCCCCTTATAGTACCACATCCCCTCATCTTAAGAGTTTGTTAAATCAGATTTAACATATTTCTTTCCCAAGTAAAGCAAATAATCTTTTAATTGCAAAATATTGTTTGAGAGTATACTATGCACAGTAAGGAATGACAAAAAATAAAAATCCTTCTGTGTAAACTATGTATGTCCCATTTCCATGCTATTCTAGACCTTCTACAGTTTCCTAATGTCATTAAATTAGGAACTCCAAGTTAGAAATCATCAAAAGTTTTTCCTCTTGTGGGTATTTTGTTCATCTATTTTCCAAAATATGTTTTCATTCTCTAAAAGCCCAAACAGTTTCAGAAAAATTTTCCCATCCTGGTCCCTGCATTTCAAAAGACTAACTGGTATTCCATGGTATGTGAGTGAACAACTCACTTTTTTTTTTTTAATTGCCCTGCGATTGGACAGATTTACCATGCATTGTTAGCCACTGGGCTAAACATTTTATAGAATTATTGGCCTGTTGTCTAATATGAGCCAAATGTTTATGATTGCAATCCCCATCCTTTCCCTAACATATAGCAGGCTCTGGCATGATCACAATCCCTGTAGTATTCTCCCTTTATTGCATAAACATGTCTCAGTCAGATGGAAAATAACTTCAGTTATTCCTCAGTGGATAATGGGGTTCAGCTGAAGCATCTTCCTCAAGTGAAATTGGTGTGCAGGAGTTTGTTCTAATTCCTTTCCAAAGATGTTTGAGAATCTCTGGTGAGAAGCCACAGGTATGGATAAGCTGCCCTGCACAACTTGCTTGCATGCTTGAAGGCTTTCCCCTCTCCCTCTGTAGCCATTCAGCCAGTGATACCAACTGCCCAGGTGGAGTGTGGGACCAGACAAATGAACTATTGGCACAATAGCTGCTGTCATAATTCGGGGCCTCGTAGATCACTCACTTGACATTTCCCCAGCTGAGCTATTTCGCTATCAATCTAGGAGACATTTCTGTATCTCCCCTCTGTTGGTGAGGGGCACTCAGACCATGTGCCTAAGAAGCAGGTTGGGTAGAAAGAAGCAGGCTAAGCTTCATTCTGCATTCCACCTTTAGCTCTAGAAGAATTGCAAAGTTTAACACATTCTTGAACTATAATTCTAAATTTAAAGACAAGAAATAACTCCTAGTTGAGGATGCTTCTATTCTTTTATGTCCTTTTAGAGGAGAGGCTTATCTCATCCTTTCTCCCTGAGAACATGCAATTTCATTATCCTGTTCCCTGTCACACCAGAAATTTTTTGGCAGAACATGTGATTGGCTCCTATTAAGGATGATAATAGCAACATTCTCTCCTGCAACTATGCCTTAGTATGCCTTACAGAAGGCTGGAAAACCTGATAGTCGTGGCCCAATTACAGCTTATTTACAAATTTACAGAGACTGACCTTCAGGTTTACATCAGATGGCTTTCAGTATGAGAGTCTGAATACTGACCATATGGCACTTTTATATAGTACGAGGCATAAAAGATACATTTACCTCAGCATTTCCAAACCAAGAATTCTATTAGGAGCGTGCCATCAATTCACAGGACGTAGTGGTGACAAGGTACATAAATACTGACTGTATTTTGAACTGTTATTACATTGACTGTAATTTAAGCTTCAGATGGTGGGTTGGATTAGATGCCCTTTAAGATTTGTTTCAGTATTAAAAGTGTTATGCTTTGTGGTTATTGTATTGCTGCCGAAAGGAAAATGTGGCCAGTTTAATATACTATAAGGCCAGTGGAAGTAAAAACAAGATGCAGCTATTTTAGTCTATATGTATCTGTTCTCTGGGATAATTACTTTGCAGAATAAACAGTATGCGATTGATGCTTTATTTCTTAGCAACCTGACCTGACTCATCTTAGTTTTACAGATAACCCTTTGAAGTCTGTTTCCTTGACGTTAGATTTTTTTCTGTTCTAGATATAAAAAACCTTTGTACTTTATTTTTTTTTTAAGGTACTGTCCAAGAAGCTGGAACATTGTTAGCCAGCAAGAATGTTCATGTCAACTGCTTGGATGAGGTAAAATTTAAAACATTTAATAAAGTTTTACTTCCTATGAGAATGGATAAAATCTAATAATAAGAGTTGTTTTCTAGCATTTGTGCTCAAGTTATACCAAGCTCTAAAGCAAATGTCAGCAGACAGGTTGCAAAAGATAATAAGGATGTAAAAACATGTTTAATTTTACTGGTAATCGAATAAGTGACCGTTAAACCAATTCCATATCATTTCTTGTGAAACATTGGACTTTTATATGCTACTGGATTAGGTATAAATTGGCATCATGTTCTGGAGAAAATTTTAGAATATTTCTCATTTTTAAATGTATATACCTTTGATCCAGCAATTCTACTTCTCGGGAGGGTTAACTGACCTAAACTCAACTTTCTAGAATTGCAATCCAGAATAACTTTCTGAGATGGTAGTTTCTCTTCAGAGCTGTCCAGTATGGCAGCCATTAGCCATGTGTGGCTAGTAGATATTATACAGGACAGTTCTAGTACTAGAACATTAACTGAATTTCAGTTTCTCATGCAGCAAAGGAGGTGTTTTGTTAACCCTTTACCCGCACATGGGTAGTAAAGTTAATATCAGACAAAATAAAGTTTAAAGGGCTTCTCCTGGTGGCGCAGTGGTTGAGAGTCCGCCTGCCGATGCAGGGGACACGGGTTCATGCCCCGGTCCGGGAAGATCCCACGTGCCGCGGAGCAGCTGGGCCCGTGAGCCTTGGCCGCTAAGCCTGCACATCCAGAGCCTGTGCTCCACAACGGGAGAGGCCACAACAGTGAGAGTCCCGCGTACCGCAAAAAAAAGTTTAAAGCAAAAAAAAAAAACAAAAAAAGATGAAGACTCTTTCTTATAGAAAGTTGATAAACCACCAGGAATATACCAGCCTTAAGCCTTCACTAATAATCTTATAAGCTTTGAGGTTTATAAAGAAAAAAGTAGAATTCAAAGGAGAAATTTGTAAGACCACGATAGCATCTTTTAGAAAATGATAAGTAGAAAAAAGTATTCAAGGGATGGAAAATTTGAATAACCTAACAGTCTATGCACTTTATATAAGACAGAAATAGTACATCTCCATTTACATTTAACACTGTTAAAAACTGGTTTATGGGCTTCCCTGGTGGCGCAGTGGTTGAGAGTCCGCCTGCCGATGCAGGGGACACGGGTTCGTGCCCCGGTCCGGGAAGATCCCACATGCCGCGGAGCAGCTGGGCCCGTGAGCCATGGCCGTTGAGCCTGCGCGTCCGGAGCCTGTGCTCCGCAACAGGAGAGGCCACACAGTGAGAGGCCCGCATACCGCAAAAAAAAAAAAAAATTGGTTTATGTATTATACTTTTTTTTTTTTAGAAACGAGTTTTTTTCTTTTTTAAAAAAAATTTATTTATTTTTTGGCTGCGTTGGGTCTTTGTTGCTGCGCGCGGGCTTTCTCCAGTTTGGGGGAACAGGGCGGGGCTCCTCTTCATCGCGGCGTGCGGGCTTCTCATTGCGGTGGCTTCTCTTGTTGCGGAGCACAGGCTGTAGGTGCGTGGGATTCAGTAGTTGCGGCACTCGGGCTCAGTTGTTGAGGCTCTCGAGCTTAGTTGCTCCGCGGCACGTGGGATCTTCCCGGACCAGGGCTCGAACCTGTGTTCCCTGCATTGGCAAGCGGATTCTTAATGACTGCGCCACCAGGGAAGTCCTGTATTATACTATTTTGTAAAGGAAAAATTTAACTAACTTTAAACAAGTTTACCAAATGCAATATAACACTGAAAATAAACAAAAATATGTTCCAAAGAATAAAACATATAACCTGAATGTTTTTAAAAATTCTGAATAGTTCTTGGGTAAAAGAAGAAATAGAAATTTCCTACTATAAACAACTGAAAACACAACATTTATCAAAAGCTACTGTTTATCAAAAGCTGTGTCATGTGGCCAAAGTCACATTCAGAGGAAATTTTGTAGCACTTGTTATTGTACTTTAAATCTTTGTGTTGTTCTGAGCTTTCAACTCATGAAATTAGATAAAAAGAATAAAGTATACTCAGAAAATATAAGAAGTGAGTTAAGAAAAATAAAATAGAAATAAAAAAAATTTTAAGCCATCAAGCACAAGCAACAAAAGAAAAAATAAAGAAAAAATAAAAATTAAAACCTTTGTGCTTCAAAGCACACCATCCAGAAAGTAAAAATAAAACCCACAGAATGGTTTTACAAATCATATCTGGTAAGGGACTTGTAACTAGAACGTATTAAGAACTCGTACAACTCAATAATAAAAATGGCAAGTAACCCTATTAAAAAATGGGCAAAGGATCTTCTTCTTCTGAAGAAGACATATGAATAACCAATATGCACATGAAAAACGGCTCAAAATTAGCTGCCAGGGAAATGCAAATCAAAACCACAATGAGGGCTTCCCTGGTGGCAGAGTGGTTGAGAGTCTGCCAGCCGATGCAGGAGACATGGGTTCATGCCCCGGTCTGGGAAGATCCCACATGCAGCGGAGCGGCTGGGCCCGTGAGCCATGGCCGCTGAACCTGCGCGTCCGGAGCCTGTGCTCTGCAACGGGAGAGGCCACAACAGTGAGAGGCCCGCGTACCGCAAAAAAAAAAAGACACAATGAGAGGCCACTTTACACCCACTAGGATGGTAATAATAAAAATATATATATATAGATAATAACAAGTATTAGTGAGGATGTGGAGAAGCTGGAACCCTCGTGCTTTGCTGGTAGGAATATAAAATGGTGCAGCTGCTCTTTAAAATGGGTTGACAATTCCTTAAATGATTAAACATAGAGTTACCATATAACTCAGCAATCCTAGGTATGTAACTAAGAAAAATAAAACATATGACAATACAAAAACTTGAACATGAATGTTTATAGCAGCATTATTCATAAGAGCCAAAGGTGGAAACAGTCCAAACATCCATCAACTGATAAGTGGATAAACACAGTGTAGTATATCCATGCAACAGAATATTATTCAGTCACAAAAAGGAATGAAGTCCTGGTGCATGCTACAACATGGGTGAATTTCAAAAACATTCTGCCAAGTGAAAGAAGCCAATCAAACAAGACTAATATTGTATGATTTCATGTATAGGAGATGTCCGAAATGGGCAAGTTCATAGACACAGAAAGTAGATTAGTGGTTGCCTAAGGCTGCGTAATGGGATGGGGAGGGGTAACGGGAATGACTGCTAATAGGTATGGTATTTCATTTGGTTTTGACAAAAATATTCTAAAATTGATTGTGGTGATGGTTGCACAACTCTGAAAATACTTAAAACTATTTAATTGTAACGTTAAATGAGTAAATTATATCACAGTGAAGCTGTTAAAAAAGAAAAGATAAAACAAAGTTATCAATTTAAGACCAAAAAAATAGACACAATTTGGAAAGTATAAGCAAGAAAATAATAAATAAACACCAAGGAAGTGAGAGCATAACTGCAATTATAAGAGGAATTGTCATAACTTTTTAAAGCCAATTCATTTGAAAACCCATATGAAAGTAGTGATTTTTTAGAAAAATAAAAATGAACGTATTTATCTCGTATAGAAATAGAAAAACTGGGATAATTAAGGAAGATTTGTATAAATGTATTTAAGTGCCAACTACCTTCTAAAGCTGCACACCTGAGTAAGCTTTACAAAACATTCAAGGACTATTTAATTCTCATTTTACACAGATTGTACCATTAGTTCATAAAAAGATGGGAAGCTGCCTAACTCATTTGATAAAGTTAGCATAATGCTGATGCCAAAACAGGAAGAAGCCCAAGCAAACTGTGGGCTCAATTCACTTTGTAAATACAGATGCAAAAACACTATATAAAATATTACCAACTTGATCCAGTAGTGTATCAAAAGAATAATAAGACTTAACCAAGTAAGGTTTCTCCAAGAATGATAGGATGGTTCAGTTTAGAAAAAATTCACTATATTACAGAATAAAAGAGAAATATGATCATCTCAATAGATATAATGCATTAAAAACCCTTTGAACAACTTAAGATAGAATGGCTTTTCTGTAACTTGAGTAAGTTTGCAGAAACCTTCCACAAGCATTGGCATCCTACTTAATGTTAAAACATGAGACACACTCCTGTACTTAATGTTTAAACCTAGGGGCACCAGATTCAAGACAAGGAGGTTCCTGGAGCTTCTATGAGTGAGCTGCGTACAGATTTGGCCTCCTCGGTATTCCTTGAACCCAATGCTCCTCTCCCTCAAAGAGTTTTACACTTGCATTCTCTTTACTGGAGCATTCTTCCTCTAGTTATTTACATCCTTTGCTCCTTCCAGGGCTTCGTTCAAATGTCACCTGCTCAGAGGGACATTCTTTGACTGTCCTTTTAAAAATAACAATCTCGTCTTACCTTCTGCCATTCCCTCTCCCCCTTACTCGATGCTGTTTCCCTATAGCACTTATTATCACCATCTGCCTTGTCACCCCTACTAAAATTTAGTGCCAGGGACTTAGACTTTAGGGGCATGGAATTTGCTCATTGCCACCCACAGTGCATAGATCTGTGTCTGACATATCTTAGGCACTCAATAAATATTTGCTGAATGAATGAATGCTGCATTTAATGATATAGAGTTGTAACTCAATAGACTAATATTGATGAATTCTTTGATTTAAAAATTATGGGAGAGAAACTTTATTTTTAGGATCATCATATTTAATGTTTTTAAAACTACTAAAGTTTTAATCTCCTTATCATTTTCCCATTACTACTCTCAAGAAACATTGACTACTACTAAGTTGCCTCTTGTAGAACCTTCCTATGATTCTCACATCAACAAGCCTCTGATAATAATAATATTATCTAGATAATAGATATTAAATAGATATCTATTAAATAGATATCTATTAAATAGATAATAGATAATAATAATAATTAAATAGATAATAATAATTTAATAATAATTTAATAATAATAATTATTTATAATTTATTTATAAATTATAATTTATTTATAATTTAATAATAATTAAATAGATATGTATTAAATAGATAATAAATAATATTATCTAGATAATGTCTAGAATCATCAAGAACAATTCAAATTATGTTAGTATTCTAAGATTTGCTAAAAAAAAAAGAGATTATGTGTTTTAGAGAGGTTTTCATCCAGAGTAACTCTGAAATTCCAGCACTCAGAGAGTCTCTCCTGGATTCTGAGAAGATTTACTTACAGGGAACATCTCATTTATTTATCCACCAAATAGTATTAGGTACTCAACATATAAAGTTGGATGTTTCATTGGATATGGACAAAACATATGGAGACTAAACAGTGTAGCCTGGTGTAAACACTATCAATCATTTCTCCATATTCATATAATCATATATATAACCAAATCATATATATGATCAAAATATAAATGTGATTTTGAGGATCATTTTTTAAAAATGAGAACACTCTAATATACATTACCCACATCTTGTTTTTCTCATTGGCAGTAATTCATGGAAATTTTTTCAGTTCAATAGATACAAATGTATTCAATTAGTAACATACTAGTCCGTACTATTCCATGCTATGGATATACCATATTCAACTTTCCCCTTGATAAGCATTCTATTTGCTTTAAGGTTTTTCCTTACTTTTTTCTTTTCTTTTCTTTTTTTAACGCATTTGTATCTGCTTGTTCATTTGTTTCCCCAGGAGCTAAGTATGTGTAGTAGAGATGAAAGCCCTGATAAATTTAAGTTTTGGTCCTTGCCCTGGCCATTTTACTAGTCATGTGAAGTTGAGCAATTCTTCTCTGAATCTGTTTGCTAATCTGTAGAAAACCTCAGGTAATAAAACCATCTTTTTTCTTCAGCAGTTTATGGAAGATCCAAGTGGGGAATTGAGTATAAAAATGCAGATTATAAAGATGATTTTATTAATTCATTTTATTTTGTGTTTTAATTTAATTGCAGGAATTGTTAATAGGCAGGGGGAAAGGTAAATAAGTAAACTTAATACTTTTTTTCCCTTTCTGTTAAAGAATGGAATGACTCCTCTAATGCATGCTGCATATAAAGGAAAACTTGATATGTGCAAATTACTTTTACGACATGGAGCTGATGTAAATTGTCATCAACATGAACATGGATACACGGCCCTCATGTTTGCTGCACTTTCTGGTGAAGTTTTAGCATTTATTCTAATATACCAATAATAGTCACCTATACAAATTTGTTATAAGTATGTGTACATTTTTAAATTAAGCACATTTTTGTTATAGTAATTTTAAGACCATGTCTTGTGGAAAGACATGGTGGGAATCGGTTTTGAAAAGCTATAATGTATGAAGTATGTTATATAGTTTATTTGGTGATGTTTCTTTAGTTATTTAAATCACTTGATTCTTTGTATTGACAATATATTTTGTTTAGAGTTGTGGAGCTAGATCTATTATTCTTACAATTTAGTTCCTTTGCTGTTCTATAGTTTTATATTTTGAAGTAATATGAAAGCTTCTTTGTTGTTCTCTTGAGAGAATACCTGCTATGATAGGGCTATTTGCTTCAGTGACATTTAAGTACTAAATATGATGATCCATTTAGAAACTTACTCTGATTCATGTTGCTTATAATTTGCTGAATAAAGACAATTGGGAAATATCTAAAATTAAGTGGAATTATCTGTCCTTGTTACAGTTTTTTAAGAAAATAAATATGTAACTTAATATTACCATGCTTTAAAAGCAGTAATCTGTATTTTTATAAACCACGGGGAAAAAAAGCATTTCTAAACATAGTATAAAATATAGAATTCAAAAAGGGCAACATTGCCTAATTTGATTACATAAAATCTTAAAACATTTCCATATATAGAAAATACCATACAGTTAAAATATAAATTAAAAAATTAAGGAAAATAGTTATTACTATTTCTAAAAGGGTTGTATCATTATATATGAAGAGTTCTTATAAATCAGTTAGAAAACAAATACTACAGTAGGAAATTAGACAGAAAATTGAACAGAGAACAAAAGAAATACAACTGGCTAATACGCTTAAAACGCTCTCAAAGATCTGCAGATTAGAACAACAAATGATAACCTTTCACTTAAACATATTGGCGAAGGTTAAGGAGGAATGATGATGCCCAGTCTTGGCACAGGAACTTTTGTGCACTGTTTTGGGGAGTGTACATCAGCCCAACCTTGCTGGAAGGCAGCCTGGTAAAATGCATTTAAAATATGCATAACCTCTGATCCTACAGTGTTTTCCAGGAACTGTTCCTAAGGAAATCATAGTTCAAGCCTGCAAAAAGTAATGGGAAATGCTGTCCACTGAGTATAGTTTATAATAGCAGATTATCTGTAAGGATTCCTTTAGTGAAAGAACACAAATAGAATCACTGTGAATGTGTAGATAGGACAAAGTATAAAAAGATCGATCCTCAACTGTCAGTAGTTATCTCAGGGCCTGTAGGTGTGAAGGATGGGATGAGTTAGTAGACATTAAGGGGAGACTTTTAGTCATTTTATTTTTTCTGTCTTTGTTTTTTATTTTTTGTTTTGACTTTTTTTTTTTTTTTTTTTTTTTTTTTTTTTGCGGTACGCGGGCCCCTCACCGCCGTGGCCTCTCCCGCCGCAGAGCACAGGCCCCGGACGCGCAGGCTCAGCGGCCATGGCTCACGGGCACAGCCGCTCCGCGGCATGCGGGATCCTCCCGGACCGGGGCACGAACCCGCGCCCCCTGCATCGGCAGGCGGACCCCCAACCACTGCGCCACCAGGGAAGCCCCTTGTTTTGACTTTATACTAAGCATTATTCTTTTTTTTAATACTAAGTATTATCATAGGAAAAACATACTTTGTCTTGTTAAAAAAAAAAAAGTTATATTCAATTCCATACCATTTTTGTATTGCTTGATGTGTTTTCTAGAAAATAAGGTTAATTTCTATGCAGGTTCTATAGCATTTTACTTGCTATAGCTATGATTTATATTTTGGAAAAAATGAAAATATCCACAAAATAGAAACCTAAAACTCAGCAGGAAAAAAAAGGGTACAGATTATTTAAAAGGGAATATTTGAATTGTGCAGTCCTTAATTTTAACAAGTATGTTTCTTTTTAACTCTAGGTAATAAAGACATCACGTGGGTAATGTTGGAAGCTGGTGCCGAGACAGATGTTGTCAACTCTGTAGGAAGAACAGCAGCTCAGATGGCAGCCTTTGTGGGTGAGTTTTTATGGCAGTTTTACATTAGCTTATACCCAGAGTTCCCCCATGGAAAAAAATACCACTTTGCTTCTCAGAGTGTAAATACTGTCATGTTTATTTTTCTTTCTTTTTTTTTTTTTTTATAACAGCCATGTAAATGACCTTGTCTCCCTTTCACTTTTTTTTTTTTTAATTTTATTTATTTATGGCTGTGTTGGGTCTTCGTTTCTGTGCGAGGGCTTTCTCTAGTTGCGGCAAGTGGGGGCCACTCTTCATCGCGGTGCGTGGGCCTCTCACTATCGCGGTCTCTCTTGCTGCGGAGCACAGGCTCCAGATGAGCAGGCTCAGTAATTGTGGCTCACGGGCCCAGTTGCTCCGTGGCATGTGGGATCTTCCCAGACCAGGGCTCGAACCCGTGTCCCCTGCATTGGCAGGCAGATTCTCAACCACTGTGCCACCAGGGAAGCCCTGTCATGTTTATTTTTAAAAAAGCAAATGTTTACAGTTTTGTCTAACTTAATGAAACACCTAATGACACTTTGGATAACATGAACAAGCTATTTTGAATCTCCACTCTGAAATACAGAGTGTGGTGAGGCCTTTTTGTTGCAGTCAAATGCCTGAATGAGAATATTTTACTCCTCTAAGGAAGTAGTTTAACCTAATGTTTAAGAACAGGAACTGTGGAGTCAGCGATCCTGGGTTGAAATTCTGGCTGTTCCACTTAACAGCAAGTTACTTAATGATTCTGATCTTCAGTTTCCCCATTGCAAAAATGTTTACATGGTTATTGAAAGGATTAAATGAGATGAGAGACCGAAAGAGCTTTACATGTAGCTCTCAATAAATGCCATCAGTTATTGCTGTTTATAATAATTACAACAATGATTAGGAAGGAGCATTAATGATAATACAATATACAGCTGTTTCATTATCATCCTCATCAACCACAAACATTTATTGCGTGTGCCCAATATTTCTTGGTGTGTTAATCCTGTTACTTGATATAATATAGGGGGTTTAGAAGAGAGTGGGAATGAATATTTGATGTTTGGTATTTTGGCCCCAATGAGTTGGCAGTTAGAAGAGTCCATTGATAGAAAAGCAATGATAGAAATATCTGATTTATCGGGAATGTAGTAAGTAGCTCAGTGAGGCCTAATGATTCATTAAACAGATACTTAACATTCACAACCTGTAGACCAAGCATCACTCTAGATGCTTTGGTGAATAAGACAGAGGGTGTTCCTCCATTCATGGCACTAAGAGGATAAAGGCAATGACTGTGTGAAAATGTATTCCAATGGGTGACTTAAGGGTTCCATAAAATACATCAAAGAGAGGGATCTTCTCTCCCATTCCAAGGGAATTTCAAGAGAGAAATTACATGTAAGCTAAGGTACAGTGGGAATTAGTCAGATATGGGGGACAGTAACTGTATATGGTGTTAAATTTTATTATTATATTACTTAAAACTACTAATAGTAAGTACTGTTGATTAAGTCAAAACAGTCACTGAGTCACTTTATGACAGCTCTTTAAGAACAAATATTCTTGTTTTATTTTACTTCAGTTCAGGAGGATTTGAAAAAGGTATGGCTTTGCTGTGCAAACTTCAGAGAAATATTTATCTCCCACAGTTAGGGGCTCCCCGGTTGCTACCACCTCAGCCCTCAGCTAATTTTGAGGGTGTCCGTTTAGTAAGAAAAAACACTAAACTAGGAATCATGAGACTCATACTTTAGTTCATATCTGCTCCTAATTAGTTACAAGATCACAGGCAAGTCCCTTCACCTCCAGATCCTCAGTTTTCTGATATGTACGAAGAAGCCAGGGAATTGGATGATCTGAAGTTCTCTTTAACTCTACAAGTTTTCATTATATCCACAATGTAATGAAATAGAGCTGAGATAGAGGTTAAGTAACTTTCCCCAGATCACAGGGCTGGAAGTGGAGGAGCCTGCACTTTCAACCATTAATACAATGCTTTTCTTTTTCTCTGTTTTCTTAATACTATCAATACTACGTTAATAAAAATCTAATGTACGCCTGTCCACAATTCCATCCTAAAGTGAGGGTAATGCTTTCATTCCATTTTAATCTATTTAGACTAATTTCATAGACAGAAAATTACATTGTACCCTTTCAAGTTGACATTATATTTTCCTTATAGTTAGTCTTATTAAAAACTCATTCTCCCACTTTCATTCCCCTCAAGCAGATCAATATGTATACATACGTACTCACACACGTGCAAGATCTTTTCATCTTTTAAAAGTAAGGTCATACAAATATATTCCTTGCAACTTGTTTTCCTCACTTACCAGTACACCATGGAAGTCCCTCCCGTCTCACTCAGTATGTGACTGTTTGTGTGTGTGTGTGTGTTTCCTTAATGTGATTGGCCTGGTCTTGTTAGAGTAAATTTTCTTTCTCCTTTTATTAACTTGAAAGATCAAGAATGCTTTTATATTCTACCAGTGCGTACTCTCCTCTTCACAATGCTCCCAGTTAAACCCATATTTCTCAGTTACTATCTAGAAACAAGAGCAAAACTATACCCTGTGCCCTACCCTTAAGGTTTTGCATTTGCCCATTTAGCAACCCCAACAAGATGAAATCCTTGTAACTCATTTATTTCTCCACATTCTCTGTGTTTGCCTTGTCAGGCAACAGGCCTTTCCTTTCCTCCTCCACCACTACGACTAGCTGTGGACTTGCCTGAGAAAGTCTAGAATGTTTGGGCCAATATGTCATTAGAGTGTCATTCATGGTGTGTTCTTTCTGCTTCAGCAGTCCTCACCATCTACAGTATAATTTCTCCATCATGCTGTCTCCACCCATTGGAATTAACTAACTCTGCTGCCAAGGGCTCTTGTTCTTCACTCTCTCCTCTCTTTTCTCGTTGCTGCATCTTGAGATCTCTGTTCTCATTTAGGTTTTGGTTACAGGACATTCTCAGATGGTACGTAGGTTGTATATTGTTTGAAACCCATCATAACCAAAACTCTCTTTTTCTCTGAAATGCGAGTCATATGTTGGCTAGTTTCATGATTCTTATATCACTGTTCTATTCTCTCAATCATATGTAGAAGTTACTTCACAGTTTTCTAAATCCTGGTTTTGTAAGTGAGAATGTGATTTATTTTTCTTTGTCAACTTTTCATTTCTTAGTCTGGAACTGTATTTCAATTTCAGTTTATCCTTGAAAGTAAAAAATTTTACTAGCATGTGTCTGGTTGTGTGTATGTTCTCATTAATCCTGCCAAGGGCTGACTCAGTGAGCCCATTCAGTCTAGAAGACTCAAGTCCAGTGATAGTAATAATGGCGCAAAATGATGCACTGGTCCCCACCCAGCCCCCACCCCCAGCATTCATTTTCTATATTAATAGTACTATTTTATTTGTAGGTATTCACAATTCATAAATTAAAAACTCATAAAACTAAATATTTAATAATTTCAATTTTAAAATTTAAATATAAATTAAAAATTTATAAAGATAAACTTTAAATATATATGTATATAACTCTAATATAAATTATTGGCAGATTTTTAAAAATTAAATATCAAAATTACCTAAATACTACCTAAAATGAGAAAGATTAATGTTGGAAAAAAGTAAAGTAATATTATTTTTTTCCTTCTCACAAAGGTGTAATTTTAACAAACCTCTAGTCCTACGACAGTGTCATTGTTAGGTAGCCAGTATTTTATGTACAAATATTTCCAACTGCTAACAAGGCTTTTTCTGAGTATACTAGTTGGGGGACTGATGAGAAGATGTAGTTACAAGCTAAGTCTATATTTTCCTCTGATCCCTTTACCTTCAAATATTCCTATGACTACTTTGATAGTTAGAAGCTATTTTAATTTTTATTTTAATTTTTTAAAATTTATTTATTTATTTATTTTTGGTTGCGTTGGGTCTCCGTTGCTGCGCACAGACTGTCTCTAGTTGTGGTGAGCGGGGGCTACTCTTCATTGTGGTGCACGGCCTTCTCACTACGGTGGCCCCTCATTGCAGAGCATGGGTTCTAGGCGTGCAGGCTTCAGTAGTTGTGGCACGTGGGCTCCGTAGTTGTGGCTCGCGGGCTCTAGGGCACGGCCTCAGTAGCTGTGGTGCACGCACTTAGTTGCTCCGCAGCCTGTGGGATCTTCCCAGACCAGGACCCGAACCCGAGTCCCCTGCATTGGTAGGTGGATTCTTAAGCACTGCATCACCAGGGAAGTCTCTAGAAGCTATTTTAGAGCACCATTTTTTTTTAAAACAGGAACCTCTATCTTTTTATTGAAGCTGGATGTGTTTTAGAAAGCAGTGCAATCTGTCTTCATCTTCTTAATTTCTTCATGTACAGTTGTAAATTCCTGCACGCCATCCTCTCTGTTACTTTTGGTGCTGTCGTGTTTACATCCTACTTGTAGTATATTTGCTTGATTGTCATTTTTCTCCCTTCTTGAAGATTATGTAGGTAGAAATGATCATTTTCTAAACAGAACACTTCATATTTTTAATATTTCCTGTTACTGTTTGACTTCTCCTCAAGATATATACAATGGAGATTTCTGGTTTTAAAACAAGAAAAGAAAGAGAAACTGGTGTTTCAGCATTTAAGAATAACATCAAATACCAAAAATGATACTGTGATCACTACTAAAATTTCCCTTCATATCATGGATGTGTTCTTTTATCATTTGTTTAATTATTAATTCTCCATCCATTTCTTTGTTTTCCTGGATCTGTTTTTCAGCTCATCTCTTCCATAATGATTTCTATATCCTAGTTTTTCTCTGTTTTGAGATATTTCATCCCCTTCATCTTCTACATTACTATTTTAGTTCTCGGTAGTAACCAGGATTACCTCTTTCAGTTTGTCTATTAACTTTTAAAAATGGAATCTTTCTGTGGTCCGTGAAAGTCTCTTTACATACTGTAGTTGATCTGCTTAATTTTTCTTCTTTGGTGGTTGTGGTTATGGTTTGGTTGTGGTGTGGTTGTAGTTGTAAGAACATGTTCCGCGGAAGAAGCCCTTTGCTGGAGGCATTGCAGAGTCTTTCGAGACTGGATCCCCTTTGGTCTGCATCTCCTAGGCAGTCAGGTAAAGCCGACAGCGTCGTGGAGCAGTGAAGGGAAGTGCCATCTCTCTATACCTGTGGTCTTAGGGTCAACAAACCACGAGATATTTTGTCCTCTGCTGAGACACAGCGGGAAGCCGGTCCACTCTTGAGTTCTCCTTGAACTCTCAGGCAGGCTGAGCCCTTGGCCAACCTCAAGGGTCCACCTGGCCCACAATGCAATCCCCCCACAGGTCACCTGTTGTTGGCAGGATCGAGCAGATGCTCCCTGGACTGTGTACAAGTGGGCAGGGGACACAAGGGCCACCCAGGGTGGACCCCTCTCTGGGAGCCCCGGCTTCTGGGCCGGCTCCCCAGGACTCTCCGCCGCTGGTCTCTCAGCCCTCATCAGGCAGAGCGGAGGAAGAAGTCTGTCCTCCGGAGATCCTGGAAGAGCCTGCACCTGCAAATGTGCCCTGCAGGCACAGCCTGCTTGCCCAGAGTGGCCACTTTCTTGCTCCAGAGAAGTAGTGGAGAGGGAGCCAGGGAGGGGGAGGCAGCAGAAAAACACAGGCCACCAGCTTCGCCAGGGAAGGTTTTGCTTTCCTAGAACAATTTATACCTCTGGAGATGGCTTAGAGAAGTGGCACAGGGATCTATGAGGAGCCGTAATGTGGATTCCAAGCTTACCGGGGCAAAAGCTTTTTCTCTAATTCATTTCACAAAGAGGCCAAGTTTTTCTCAAATTCAAGGGGGGAAGAGATTAGCTTTACAATATGAACAGTAATTATTATGATAATAACTTTATACAGAATAAATTTAAATTCTCTGTAAAGAAAGCCAGATGTGATTAGGGAAGAATGAATATCATTTGTGTAGGGGTGGAAGAAGAGACATTTAAATTACAAGCAACTTTTATTAAACATTTAGGGTCAATTTTAAGTTGAACGTTGCTTTTTTGTTGTTGTTATCCACATAATCTTCTCATTTATTGTGAATTCTGTGTCTTTAAAAGGAGATTATTTCTTGGGCTTCCCTGGGGGCGCAGTGGTTGAGAGTCCACCTGCCGATGCAGGGGACTAGGGTTGGTGCCCCTATCCGGGAAGATCCCACATGCCGCGGAGCGGCTGGGCCCGTGAGCCATGGCCGCTGAGCCTGCGCGTCCGGACCCTGTGCTCTGCAACGGGAGAGGCCACGGCAGTGAGAGGCCCGCGTACCGCAAAAAAAAAAAAAGATTATTTCTTGATCACAAAGCATGCTTATAGATGTTCCCCAGAACATTTTACCTCTCCTCCTCCCCCTGTACTCTCCTTTCCTACAAATTGAAGATGTTGATGCATGTTTACTTCAGAAAACAGAGTAACATAATAAAAAAATGGAAAATGTCTTATTTTGAATAATGAAATTATATATTTCCTATTTTTCTATTAAAAGGTCAACATGATTGTGTGACTATAATCAACAATTTCTTTCCTCGAGAGAAACTGGATTATTACACTAAACCACAGGGACTGGATAAAGAGCCGAGGCTGCCCCCGAAGTTGGCAAGCCCCCTGCACAAAATTATCACCACAACAAATCTGCATCCTGTCAAGGTACTGTAACGTCTACTGTATTTGCTTTCTATTCAAATATTGCTTCAGAATTTAAACGGCTCTTAGTACATAGGATCATAATTGTCTTGGGCTGCTTTTTGCTGATGTAAAGCTTGTGATAGACTCTCTTGTTCACTTGATACAGTGAAGGAGTGCTGTCGTTTGAAACCTAGAAGAGAGTGAGGGACACAGCCTAGAGCAAGAGGAAAAGCTAGGCAGAGAGATGGGTTCAGCCGAAGCCTAGCTTCCACCCCATCTCACAGTGAGCTCCGGATCATTAATGGCTCCAGAGAGGCAAGGGAGCCAGGCTTTCATATGTCAGTCTGTAATTGGCTGGGTCTGTCCCCAGAGGGAAAGGACAGCTTCCCAGATAGTGACAAGTGAGGTGGCTGTCTTTGGATGAAGAAAGTTCCCTGAGGAAGGAGGCAGCTCGAAGCCCACAGCAGCCAACAATCCAGCAGCAGGGACCTAGTACACAGGCCTGGTAAAGAGAATCTGGGTGGGGAACCAACAGCATCTACTACACTAATTATCCTTCCAGGAAATGTTCTGAAATGTAACAATGAACACACTTTTTTTTTCATGCAAGTAGGTATTTGATGCATTTAAGTGATACACTTCTAGTAAATAGTCAAATCACACAGATTTTCAAACTCAGTAGACCAACCCGGAAGTTCAAATGGCTTAACTGGGAAACTTCAAGGGCTATTGTGAACTATTTCCACTGCTATTTTCTTCATGTTTTATATATGACCTTTGTGTTTATTTATAAACTGATTGTTTTTTTTAAATTGATCCAAATTAATATTATTTTTTCAGTGAGTCATCACATAAAACTCCATGTGTGCAACAATGATGCTGTCCTTTTTCAAACTTCAATGTCTACCGTATGTCTTCATTCATAATGTATAGATTTGATAGTAACTAATTCAGAGCTGTTTGGTGAGCAAGACAGTATGTTGGGTCAAAAATTGAAGTTTTCCCTTAATACAAAGTGTTAATGTAGTGAAATAGACTTCCTTTGTCTGTTACAGAAGAATCTGGAATATACTTATTGTCATTAAAGTAAGTGGACAACTCTCATAAAGTAACTCTTTTGAAAACTAACACTCAAGTTCCAAATTGTGTATAATCTTATTACTTTATTGCTACATCCCTTTGCATATGGTCTTTGAAACTCGAGGAACAAACAAATCAAAAAATACCTTTCATGTGGTCCTTCACCCAAATTAATTTTCTGGACCATCTAGAGAGATGACAGACTAGCAGATCCTTTCTCATACAACAGACAAGTGGTATCTATTCTGTTTTTATTTTTCAAAACTCAAATGTTTTACTTAACATTCTGAAAGAACCGCTAGAGGCAACACTTATGACCCTAATCGGGCAAAAAGGAAATTCAGTCATGAATCAGGTGTTTGTGTTTCTAGTGGAGATTTTATAGGACTTAGAATTTAACCTCTAAAAAATATTTAGCCTCTTCTGTTTCAGTCTTTCTTTCCCTCCCAGCACACACAGGAAAGACAGAACTCCTGTAAACAGTGACTCCCTCTCCGTGGCACTTCTTCTATTAGGAGTGGAGCAAGCTGGAGTGGGAAGACAGGATTTTTCCCAGGGATACAGTATTTCTCAATGTAGAGAACGTGTGTGGCTTTACAAGGCCCTTATCATTCCCCCTCTAGCCTGAGCATTACAGAATATTCTGGGTATGATTGATTTGAAGAAGTTTCCTGTATGTATCTGATTCACTGTGTCTTATATCTGTGTCCACCCTTTGAGATTGCAGTAATCTCAATTATTGTGATAATTGAGTCTATGGAGTAATTTTTGATGTTTGCACAGAACCTAGTTTCTCAGGGTTAAATATCCTAAGAATTACTTTACCTCCAATTACCTTTAAAGGCACACATTTTGAGTAAATTTGATTAGGGGTATATTTATACAGACAAATTGTAAAGGTATATAAACTAAAATAGCCTACATTGTATTTTTTAGAGCACTTGGTCTTATAAGAGAGACTATTCTATGATTATAGTACCTTCCTTCAGACCACACCTTGCTTTTTGTAGGTATAAATAGTCTATTCACTTGAAAACCTTTCTTTTATCCATACTTTAGATAAAATCTGCCCAGTTGCTTTTGTGGTGGCCCGTTTTCATTGCTTTACCCCTTTTCAAGCTGGCACAGGTCTTCATAGGGCTTATTATAAAAAAGTAACTAATAGCCACTCTACCAAATCAAAGACCTTTTAAAATAAGCACAGCACAACACTCGATCCAACAGTGCACCTTTTTGCTGCATTGTACCTAACACAGATACATTTGCATGGAGGTTAAGTGGCTGCTATAGCAATAAGGATGTTTGCTTTCAACAGGGACTTGGGGAATTGTGCTAATGCCCAGAA
The DNA here is from genome assembly GCF_963924675.1 of Phocoena phocoena. Classification (NCBI taxonomy): domain Eukaryota; kingdom Metazoa; phylum Chordata; class Mammalia; order Artiodactyla; family Phocoenidae; genus Phocoena; species Phocoena phocoena. The sequence goes on from NC_089227.1 coordinate 36,874,327, forward strand.
TACAGAGATTATAATGGAGAAAAACAGAGTCACAGGAAAAATGACAATAGAGTTTAGCAGAGTCTGTAAGTGATTAGGAAACAGATGTGTGCAAGTGATCCTATCTTTTGATTAACATGATTTTTAAGCCCAGAATTTATTTATTCCTCTTCAGTAATTAATGATTCCCTTTATAATAAATATATTATTTTATAATGCTGCAGAGATTAAAGGAAGGAAACTAATTCAAATATTATTATTTTGTGTGCAGCTATGTAAATGCTTCAGTGAGCTCATGTTGAGCTGTGGGTATATATCATTTTTTATTGTGTGTACTGCTGTATATTATAAAATAAAGTCTAATGTCTTAAACAAAAAAAAATCAATCATTAATCTGGGTTCTATTTGGGATTTTTTAAAGAATTCTTACATGTAAGTTTAGATCCTATCCTTTGATTACAAATGCTGTATACAAAATATTGAGCAAACAGCTTCAATTGATTGCAGTTGACAGCAGAAATATAAACAGGTAATTAATGATATATATTACGGTAGGGAAAGTTTTCAGCAACCTTTTTGTTACCAATAAGGATTCTGATTATACTTATTTCATGAAGTCTAATAATTTGTTATTGAGTGCTATATTTTAAGTAAAATACTAGGTTATATATCAATTTAGTAGTGTCAAAAATAAGTAAAAAATCTTAATTTAACAAGAATATTTAATATATGTTAAATTTTCAAGTAGGAAGCTCAGCATGGGTTTTACTTAAGTTAACAAATTATCTTCATGTCTAAAGAAAAGGATCTAACTCATGAAATCTGCCACCTGTTGTTTCCTAAGATTACCTGGGACAGGTATTTAGCTGTAACACGTAAGTTAACAAATACTGAATGAACTTCTGCTCTGAGAATACAACTGTGCCTATGTTACACACATGTTTACATTACTGTATCTCACTATGGATTTTTACAGCTGTCCTATGAAAGCCTACCACAACCAATAAAGAAAAAATAAATACTCCTTATTACACTAAATTTGGGCTTAATCTGGGCATATATGGGAAGTGTGGGACTCATAATGCATCAGATTGGATAACTCTCTTAGAATCCCTTTTTAAAGCTATTTTTGCTTTCCGCTTTGACCTATTCGCATTGGTCATTAGAAGCATATTAGGAAAATTTCCAAAGAGAAATGTCGTCAATCAGTAAGTAATACACCTTTTATTTTTAGACTTCTTGTCAGTAAAATTCTTCATTTCCTTATAATTAACAAGAATGAATGAGAATTGTGGTTTCCCTAGCCATGAAATCCTAACAGTAATGTTAACTAAAAGTAGTGATTGCTCTGTTAGTTGATTCTATATATAAAAGGTGTACAAATATGCCATGCTTATCTTTAGTGAAAGTGCTTTTAACAGAGATAGTGAAACCATGATTCCTACTGGCCAACTAACACCCTAGTTTAGCTGGATGGCAAATCACTCGATAACTGATACACAGAATTCAAGAGATTCCATAATGTCAGGGTCCTTCTGTATTAGTTTTACAACTTGATCAGTGGCAATTTGCATTCTAATTTAAATTAACACAGTAAATATGTGACCATAAGAAAGACTTTATTTGGTAATCAAAACTGACTACCTAATTTGCACATGGAAAATCTCTCAATGAATTTCTAAGCTCACTGGGATTTCTTCTAGATTGTGATGCTTATAAATGAGAATCCTCTGCTGGCAGAAGCAGCAGCTCTGAATAAATGCTACAAGGTGATGGATTTGATTTGTGAGAAATGTATGAAGCAAAGAGACATGAATGAAGTACTGGCTATGAAAATGCATTACATCAGCTGTATCTTTCAGAAATGTATTAACTTCTTAAAAGACGGAGAGAATAAATTGGACACTCTGATCAAAAGGTACTGTTTTTTCCCATGTCAATGTATAAAGTACACTCAAATGAATAATGTTCCATTATATGAGATCTCATTATGGATTTAAAAATTAAACATTTTAGCAGCAGATGTTAATGTTGAGATCACATTTCATCTGTAAGAAACAAGGGGCACTCATAACTAAATTGATTATTCCATTCTATACTCTTTACAACAGTGCTTTTGTTATCCCCGATTATAGGTGAGAAATCTGAAGTTTGGAGATGTTAAATATCATGTGTAAAATCATACAGCTAGAAAGCAGCCCAAGTCCAAATTTGAGGATAGGAGTGCTTATGCCATAATTGCTGCTCTGGATTCACAGCGGCGCTCAATGTATCTCTGTTTCTGTACCCGGGAGAGCTGTGTGTTACCCTTGTTCTCTGACCCCTGGGGGTCAAATTCTCGATAGTTTTACTAAGAAAAGAGAACTAAGTCAGAAGGGTGTGACTCAATGAGAGTTTTCATTCTTTGTACAAATAACTGACATGATAATAAGTAACTAGCTAATCTGATAACAGTGTTTAGTATGTTTTATGTCAGGGGTTACTTTTATAAATACATCTCTGAGCCCCTAAACCTGATAAGGCCTAGCCTAATGTGCAGGTAGAGCAGCAATCTGAATTGAGTCTATCCTCATGATATGAAGACCCAATGAAAATCTTACGCAGCAAAGAAGAAACTACTCAAAGTTCATGGGTTCAGCTGGGAGGAAATGCTTAGTAATTCAACTCCTTTAAAAAGTAACTCTAGTTACTTTTTAAAAAATATCTTTCAGCTTGTTAAAAGGCCGACCTTCTGATGGCTTTCCAATATATCAAGAAAAGATCATTAGAGAAAGTATCAGAAAATTTCCTTACTGTGAAGCTACACTCCTCCAGCAGCTGGTGCGAAGCATTGCTCCTGTTGAAATTGTAAGGCTCTTCGCAACTAAGTTAACTCTATCAGTAAGACCTAATCACCGTATTTTGTACAATTAAAGTCATGTTCTCTTTAGCATTACTTATTTATTTAATAAAGACTTAATTCTTTATTATTTTAGAAAAATTTCAGAAGTGAACATGGAGATAGGTTTGCCTGTTAACACTGTTTCTGTTTATCCATTTCCCCTCTCTCAATCCTCTTCTTCCATTTATATGGTTCATGGTTTAATAAACAGTATATCCTTATGTCAGAATATAGATAGTTACAGTGGATACGTACATTTTTAATGCCTCTGTGAAACCTTAACGGTGGGTACACATCCACTATGTAATACAGATCCACACTTGTTCAGGTGTAGTGTGTGAAAAACCAGTACAAAATCCCATACTAGATGAAAGTAAGAATTGAATGTCTGCGTTGATGGTTTCCTGTCAGGGGATGTGAGAGGATAAGTCATGAGAAGGCTCATTGTGTGTCCTGCTAAACAATCTCAAAGGATGTCCCAGCTTCTTATGTTCTACCTTAATACCTCTGATTTTATAAATTTTCCATACGTTAAAAAAAAAATCTATTTATACTTGCCAGTTATGGGAAGTAAATTTTAACTTTATTATCTATCCTTTAAATTATTTACTGCCCTTTTGTCATATATTTATTTAAGTAGTATGAAAGACACTCCCTGCCTTCCCTATTTTGAATAACTTTCAGTTTACCTTATCTACACCAGTTATGCTTTATGCATTTCAACCAAATCCTTTATCAGCCTTTGTCTACTAGGCAAGAAACTGATCCTGACACTATTCCCATGCCTGGTTTCCTCCCTCCATCTGGCAATGTTGGTTCTTCTCTGCCTTCTCTAGGCTGTTATATCATTCTCAGTCTGAAAAATCAGGACTAAAAATGGGTTCCAGGTGTTCCTTTATACATTGACTTAACCGACTCAGAACCATGGAAGAAGAAAGACCTAAGCAGACAAGATGATCTCATGAAGTTCATGCACTGATTTATTCCTGAGAGCTCTCCATGATTTCACATAGAGATTCTTTCCCCTTGCTCTTTAATATGCTTGGCTATTTGGTGTTTAAGCTTTTGGAAGATTAAAGTTAGCAAATTATGAGGGTGGTGTATCAATTATGAATGTGTTTTGGCTGTGCATATCAAACTCCAGCCAACTATGAATTAAATAGATAAGGGTTTATTTATTCTCATATGCTCAGAAGCCCAAAGGTAGGCAGACCAGATCTGGTACAGTAGCTCAGAAGTGGACTGGGGACCCAAACACCTTCCTATTTTTCCACCCGATATTCTTTAGCCATACAGATTATCATACACATGCTTATGACCTCAGAGTTGCAAGGCATCTCATGCTCTTCCTCCAAGCTCACATTCCTGTCCTAGGCAGACAAGCAAAGGAAATTGGTCTGTAGCTGGAAAACATAAGCTCTCCCTGAAACGCATGCTGACCTGTGCTCTTAGTGGCACAGGTGGAAGTGAGTATTTTGGAGAAATGGGTATTCTGGGGAAAGGCTTTTGGCTGGTCTAAACACTGCTGCTCTGACAAAATTATGTTTCTGTTAGTAAGGAGTTGGGGGAATGGCTATCAGAGAAGCAATTAACAGTGGCTGCTGTGGGATATTTCCAGCACTAACAAGTGTAGCTGACATTGTACCTTCAAGGGAGAAAACAGAAAAACTAAAAATAGCAGCCTGGAGTATTTTTTAAAAAGACAGAGCAGGTCAGTGTAAGGCTCAACAATCCATTTTAACCCTGTATCATAAAAGAATGTAGTTAGAGTGTATGGTGTGTGATTGATATTTATCCTAGTGATCTGAGCCATCAATAAAAAGATAGTATTTATTTAATGCAATTTAGAAAAATTTCTCTCTTTAAACATTTTTGTTCTTTAAGAGTTACATATTCTGCTCTCCGGAAAACTTTATTTATCTGCAATGCTTGTGGTTCTGAGTGTCCCAGATAGCCACTGTTTACTGCCTAATGGCTTCCGGTATCCTGCAAGTTCAAAAGCCTCTGAAGCAGTGTTAAGCTTGTCCCGTGACATGGTGGTTCTCATGGCTGGCTGCCACGAGAGTCCCCTATAGTACTTTCTGACAGTGCTGATGCCTGGGCCCTCACGGAGGGGTTTTGATTCCCTCTGCCTACTGTGGAACTCTGGCTTCCACCTGTGACAGAATTCAGCAGGAAGTGTGAGGCATGGCTACACTTAAGAAATGCTGCTCCAGCATTGTAACAGATGATAACTGTTAAAGATATTTTGCTTTCTCAATTGACAGTGTGTATTTCAACATCTGGAAGGCTAGCTAATGTCTCTGATTTTATAGGATACATTGAATAAAGCATCCTGTTCGTTTTTAGGCTGAATATCTTCTATAGGTAGAGCTCTGGTGCCTAAACAGATTCTTATTTAACAAAGTAGATGACAAGATTTTGCACAGCAAGAAAGAATTCTTGTCATTCAACTGTGACAAGAAAGATTTCATGTGGTTACTCTACTGTACCGTCAATTTTTTTCTGACGCAATAGTTCACATTAACAGCCATACTTCTAGCAAAAAATCCTTTAGTTTTACCTCCGGTTACATCTGTGAGAATGTCATTGCTTTCTGACTCCCACAGAAGTCCTATTGTGGGGGAGATTTTGAACATGCCTCAGTCACTTTTACAAAAAAAAAAAAAAAGTAATTGTAAAATCTGTTGAATATATCATACTCTGTGGGCCAGACTGTTGTCTGATCAAATACTCTACTTTTAAGGCAGAATAATTTTATAGATTAATAAGTGTTCATTGTAACATTTAAGTACCAGTAATTCTCAAACTTTTAGTATGTTTCAGAATTACCTGTAATAATGCAGGTACATGGACCACATCCTTAGAGATTCTAATTTAGAAAGTATAGATCAATCTGAATTTTTAACAAGTTCTCTTCTGAGCACAACTGCCATAGACATTCATTCCTTATGAAATTATTAACTTATATCTAGTATCTGAGGTTTTATTTCACTATTTTTTTCTCACTGTTATACTATCTTCATTCCAAAAGAGAATTCTCAGCCCTTGAATGTGAAAGGAAACTCAGTCATCATTTGTTTTCAGGAGGAGTAAGGCGGTTTTCAAAATGAGTACGGTGTAAAACAATGTTCCACGGTGGTATTTGTAAAGCTCTGTTGTGTACAACTGATAAGATAATATTAAAACAAATAAACTTAGGAAGAAAAGGCAAATGCAAATGAAAATTTAAATTATGAAAATTGGCAAAACTTTAGTTGGGAATAAAGAAGCAAATTGGAAAAACTCAGAAACAAGAACTGTTTTGAGTAGGTAAGACAGCTCGATACCCTGTAATTGCTCTAAATAGGTCTTAATAGTATTATGCTAGGCTGATAAACATTCAAATAGGTCTTAATAGCATTATCCCAGGCAGATAAATATTTGCCCTTATAATTTCCCATGTAAAAAAATTTCATAAATCCTCTTTAGCAAGCCATTCTGATTTTCAGTAGCCATATGATAATTTTCATATTTTTGGTCTTTCTTAATACCCTAATACAATCACATCTATGTCTTTTTAATTTTAAGAGTTTGGAAAATTTCAGTAATAAAGGTGATAATTTTTAACTATTAGAATTGCAGACCAGCATCAAGTAAATAGTTTAAAGTCTTTAAAACACTTAAATTGCACTAAACATTTAAGAATTAAGATAAACATTTGTGATGTGCCCTATAAATTGTCCCTCAAAATATGTATATTGTCTTAATTCTCAGAAGGAAATTCCACTCTGAGCTCATTGTCATATATCTGAAATCTTTGTGTGCTTACTGAATAATCCTAATTGAAAAAATACTTTTATTCTAGAATAAGGCCAGTTTTTTTCTCTCTGAATATTTGGATACATGACTTACCTGCCATGTACTTTGTATACAAAAAGGCGTACTCAGAAAGGCATCTATCATTTTGTCATAGTCTGTGCAGTCTCTCACCTTAATAATTTTGTCTCTTGTTCTTGACATGTCTTCTCTGTAGTCTTTCAATGGTGATTTCAGAGGTTTTTTTCCTCCTCTTCTAACCCACTGTAGGGTTCTGATCCCACTGCATTCTCGGTACTTACCCAAGCCATCACTGGTCAGGTGGGTTTCGTGGATGTTGAATTTTGCACCACCTGTGGAGAAAAAGGAGCAAGTAAAAGATGCTCAGTGTGCAAAATGGTAAGAATGAAGTTCTTTTCAGTTCATTGACATCTGGTTTAGATTTCATCCAAATTGATAATTCAGTTTTAATATTCTGTAAATATAATAGTTGATGTCTGTTTTCTAATAAATTCTAATCCATTAGATATAAAGTATTGCATCTAATATTTTAAAATAGTTTTGGAAGAGAACTAGAGGATAAATGTTGTTCTATGCCCTCTCTACCTTCTGTCAAACTCCCAGGCTGCCCAACTTCTATGCTGACTATCCCCAAAAAGGAAAGAATATGAATGAATGAATCAATATAAGAAAACAAGAGAAAAATTATACATAGGGGACTGAGACTGGTGCAGATATGAGAACCTACAATGGAACAGTTCTAAATATGCAGTCTTAAATCTTCTGATGTTGACTTTAACTACAATCTCTTCATCAACTCTTCCTTGTAAAACTACAACTCCCTTCTGACTGTCACCAATCTTTAAGCTTTCTGGATTACTACCCACTTCTGTCAGAATTATCTTTATAAAGGGCATATCTGAATGGGTTCTTCTTCTCACATACAAGTGTCACCCACATGCATGCGTCTATACATTCACTTTACCCTATAGATTATGTTAACTTCCTCTTGTTTTTTAAGGTTGAAATTCTTCAGCATATTCTTCTGTAACTTATCATATTCTGCTATAACCTACTTCTCCAGTTTCATTTCCTTTAATTACTTACTTCTCTGAGCCTCAGTTTCCTTATGTGTGAAATCGGGCTAGAGTTGTGAGAATTAAATGTGACCATCTATATTGATTAACTATTGCCACATGTAAAAACACTCTAAAATATTTTACTTAAAACAACAATCATTTATTTTTTCTCTCATGTCTGGGGTTGGCTGGGGCACTTGTGTTCCATGTGTTTCTCATCCTCCTTGGACCAGCAGGAGGTCCTTTAAAATAAAGCATAGAAAAGTTAACGTTTTTACAGCACAGTACTTGGTTGAATGTCATAATTGAAAAATTATGCAATTACACCTCTTGAAAATAAACGTACAATTGCCTTCAGGTAATATATTGCGATCAAACCTGCCAGAAAACACATTGGTTTGCACATAAGAAAATCTGTAAGAGTCTCAAGGACATTTATGAGAAGCAACAGTTGGAGGCTGCCAAAGAAAAGAGTGAAGAGGAGAAGCGTAAGTGTATAAAAACCAAGATCATACTGTTGGTCAGTGGGGAAAGGAAGGATCAATGATATTAACACAGGACACACAGGAACTGAGTCTTCTCAGGGGACCAAGGAAGCTTGGGGTTAACCAACATAAGGATCACGCTTAAATGTATCCCTGTTTTGAGTCCCTGGAATAATGTACAAGACTGTAGTCAGCCTAGCCATCACTAGAAAATGAAAGACATAAAATTCTGAGGATGGGACTTCCCTGGTGGCGCAGTGGTTAGGAATCTGCCTGCCAGTGCAGGGGACACATGTTCGTACCCTGGTCCGGGAAGATCCCACATGCCGCGGAGCAACTAAGCCCGTGGGCCACAACTACTGAGCCTGTGCTCTAGAGCCCACGAGCCACAACTACTGAGCCCGTGTGCCACAACTACTGAGCCCGTGCGCCTACAGCCTGTGCTCCACAAGAAGAGAAGCCACTGCAATGAGAAGCCCTCACACTGCAACGAAGAGTAGCCCCCACTCACCACAACTAGAGAAAGCCCGCACACAGCAACAATGACCCAATGCAGCCCAAAATAAATTTAATTTAATTTAAAAAAAAAGATTCTAAGGAATATCATTTATTCCACATTCTACGTTATGACTTATGAGACTGCCCTGGAACCATGCACTCTTAACGAGTTGTTACTTATATTTTGCTCACAAAGGATTTTAAGGTCTTTGAATATGAAAATAATTAAATTTCCCCTAATGGCTACCCAAAAATTTTAAGGTCGGAAGCCTTTAAATTTCTTAACTATGAAACTTCAGGTGAAATTACAGAGTAAATCTATAAATTACAAATTAACTTGAACAAATTAAATTTCTACAAGTGTGAGGGCAGTGAGTTCCATATTATTTTTCCTCTCCCTCCCTCCTGAAGTATATGACTCATTTTCATCAGGAACAGTGAGTTGCTTGAGCAATGATTCATATATTGGAGAAGAGAACCGCCCACACTACCCAGAGGATATATAGCACATTCTGGGGAGTGATAGTTTGAAAACACTGCCCAGGTGATTCTAACACTAAGCACGTCCATCTCCACCCCTCAAGGGACTGTGTCCACTTTACCACCTGGTGGAGAAACACTACTAGTGGGAACGGATGATTGGTACAAAGCTGAATTCATACAAAATTAAATTTTTAGAAATAAATTGTTAAGAGAATAGTCAGACTTTCTGACTGCTGTGCGTTCTCCTGTTTTCTGAACCAAACTTGTATATCCTTTATGTTGACAGGTACTAGAGAAGCCATATGGGAGGACAGTCAGTAGAATGGGAACTCCTGGTTGTTAGACATCAGCCCGTATCACACACCATTCTACACCTTTATTCTCCACAAATGTAGGATAGGCTTTATTATGCCCCACTTTATGGATAAGGAAACAGCCTTGTACAGGCAGTTACCTAACCAAGCACGTCAAGCTAACTCATGGCAAAACTGTATTCGAATGTGGATTTTGCCAGTCAGCAATCTTGATTTCAAGGCCTGAGTTCAAATGCCAGTTCTGTTCTTTTCCTAGTGGTGCAACTATGAGCAAGTTAACAAACCCCTCTCTTCTCAGTTTCTCCATTTGTGAAAAATGATAATAGAGATAATACTTGGCCTCATGGTTGTTATGAGGATTAAATGATTGAATACACGTAAAGTACTTAGAAGAGTGTCCAGCACATGGTAGGAACAAAATGACTCACTTTTTTTCTTTTTATCAGATGGCAAACTTAATGTCAATTCTAACTGTGTTAATGAAGAGCAGACAGAGGCTGAAACAGGAATCTCCCAGGACGACTGCAATCCTAAAGATTCTGTGGAAGGGGAGAGAGAATCTCTTCAGAGTGATGCTGGGCTGGAATGCTTACAGAATGCTCCTGTAGGTCCACAGCAGTCCGAGGAGTAAGAGCCGGAGCAAGTGCCAGTGTGGACAGTCCTCACCCTGGCAGGCAGCTGGAAAACTCACGAGACTGTGTCCTCCTTGCCTCCACACCTGCATGGCACTGTGGCAGGATTCCACTTTTCATAGAATACGTGCTCTCCAGCAAAGCTCTGTCTACCAAGCCCTAATTTCCTACTGATTCTGTTCAATAATTGGTCACATATTCCTAGGGAGAAAAATTTTTTTCCAAAATATAGGAGAAACATTTCTATTCCCTTTCTGAGGCAGGCCTCCCAGCAGTTGTTCTCAAAGGAAAATAAATCCCCTTTTAAAGAAGAAATATAGGTTTCAGGGAACAAAGAGGCAAGCAGAACAGTTGTAGGAGAGAGGAGATTTTCAGGAAAGAAAAATTTTATAGCCATAGAGATGGGTAGTTAAAAGAATCATAACTTATATGTAAATAAAATGCATATAAATAGCATTTACAATAGTGAAGTTCTACTTATTAAGGTGCAATGAAGATATGGGGATATATGTATATGTAGAGCTGATTCACTTTGTTATAAAGCAGAAACTAACACATCATCGTAAAGCAATTATACTCCAATAAAGATGTTAAAAAAAAAAAGATGCAATGAAATGAAGAAAAGCTACATGTTAAAGGATCTTTGCCATAGTTCAGCTAATTGTAGTTTTTCTATAGAATTTATCCTGAGCAGCCTGAACTTTACATAGTTCCTGCAGTGGTGTTTTATCTACAGTCTTTGTACCTTCAGAAATGTCAAATCCCCCAGGAGGAACTAAGGCATAGCCACAGTTATCTCAGCATGTGCATTTAAAAAGATGTCTGACGAAACTGTCAATTAAACAAAGGCTAAACATACTGTGTCCACAATTATAACACTAACTCATGTGCCATTTTCCACTTGAAAGGCTTTTACCTTCCTGTAAGCTTTTCATGTGGCTCTTCCTGTCCACAAACTGATTTGTAACTGTCACTTATAGACTGTCCTGGCATCAGTTTTTAGTGTCTGAGTATTTAAATAAAGCTAGAGTATGAGATCTGAAGATAGTGCTGTGTTTCAAAGTTTCTTGTGTTGATTTGTAAAATAAATTGTGCCTAATGATATAGCCACCTCACATCTTGTTTCATAGTGTTTTGCTGTCGAGGGTGGCAAATATTAAAGAAATACTAGAGAACTTAAAACATTTTAGGAAACTTAGCAAATACTGGAGAACACAGTATAATTATTTTAATATTCACAATTACAAATCAAAATGACTAGAATTCTCACCTCACTTCACTGATTAGATTTTTCTGTCTTGCTGCTTTTCCTCTTCCTTACACTCAGTTACTTTTCTCCCAGTGCCAGCACATACATCTTCTGCACACTCTGTACCATGCTGCTCTAGGAAGACTTCATGTGAGTAAATCACAGTTAAGTGTTAAGTGGGTAGGAATTCTACAGGCAGATTTTACCTGAACTTGTCAATCATGACGAGCCTCCCTTCACTCATCAAGGTACCTCAATCTACACACTGATAAACATTTATCTTTGACCAGAAAAATAGTCCTCCCAGGCCTTCCTCTTCCACAAGTATGATTTTTAACCTGAGTTCCCTGATTCTAATTATTTTCTGGGTGTGTGGTATTATCATGGTCCCTGTCTTTGGATAGCATGGAAGGTTATGAAACAGCAGAAGGGAATAGGAAAGTCAAGAGATGAGGCAACGTAGAGGTAATTTTCCCTTCATTGAAATGAATGCTAATATGAATCAGAACTCTAACACAGCTACAACTGGCATTAATAGTAACTTTCCAATTGGACAAAGAGAACTTTAGATATAAGCCATGTCAATATCAAAATTTCCATGGATGTATTTCAAGAAAGGGGTGGTCAGAAGAGGGGTTTAAGAGAAATGAGGTTGGTTCTCATTATACTCCCTTCCTTTTTCATAAATAACCAAAAATAGATGTTTCCATTGTAACACCATCAAAACAGGTGTTACCCGTTTTTTTGTTTTTCAATATGCCATCAAGAAACTTTTCTCAAACAAAAATAGACCTAAAGGATAAGAATAGCCTTACTATTCCAATATGTCTTATACTTAGAGCAGATGTAATAGAATATTAAATTAGCCAGTGTGTTTATTAGGAAATTGGATTCTGCTTTTTGATCCAATAGGTGGTAATAATAGCTACCACTGAAAGTTACTGTATCCCTGAAGTTATCTTGTTTAATATTCACAACAACCCCATGAAGTAGACTTTATTTTTATCCCCATAACACAGATAAGGAGGTTAAAGTCTAAAGAGGTCTACTAATGTATCCAAAAGTACAGAACTGGAACTCAACAAGGTCTGCAGTTTTGACTACAACATTGTACACTCTTAATATGTTACCATCACTGTAGTTTCTCTGCAGATGTAAGATAATAACAGAGCTCTGAAGACAAGCCATTATTTTACAGGATGTGGTAGATAATCCCTAGGCTCTTAAAAAGATGAGTGATTTTAGTCATCATGATGTATATGAGTTTACTTGAGTTTTAATATTATTGGATATTAAACTTAATAGAAATTCTTAAAGTAGATGTTCTTGCAGTGTTTTTATCTTCTCAGGATCATCTCCCCTGCTTCTGAAGCAAATCAGTCCCCTTCTTGAGCGGGAGGTAGATGTCTTCCAGTTCTCATGGTTTGCAACTAGGCCAATAAGGATACTTTTCAGAAAGTTTACATTCCTGAAGCCAAAGAGGGAGGTTGGTTGTTTGTTTCTCCCTTGGGACAATTATAAATTACGGGGATTCAGTTCCAGAGCTGCTAGAGCTGACATGTAGAGGTACCTGAGAGAATGTAGCCACTGAGCAGACACAGACAAGAGAGGGATAAAAGGAGGGGAAAATGTTGAATCCACTGGGCTCTGCACTAGGTTTATGGGGTTTGGTTACATGAGCAAATTTCTCATCTGGCTTTCTATAAATCAGAAACAAAGAATCAGTAATACATCTTGTGACAACTAGAAAACAAATGGGATCAAATTTCAAAAGTTAAATATATGTAAATATAACAGGAAAATGAAGGCACATAAATTAAAATTTTTGAGATTTATATGCTCTTAGAAAAAGTACAAAGGCACATCAAGTTTTGCGTTAGATTATAGTTATTTTGGTTGGAAAAGAAGCTCAGTACAAGGTGTTTTTGCACCTCTTTACTGATGTTTATTTTGGAAAACCTCGTATTTACTTGAAATTGTATAGAGATTAATGCATGCTTATGTAAATTAAGATGATATTAAAGCATCATTTGCACAGATGAAAAGCAAGATATTAATTTCAGAAAAAGCAGATTTCTTCTCATAATAATTACTTTAGCAGATAAACAGGAGATTCTGCCCCCACCTCCACCAAAAGGTGGCTCTTAGCCTAGTTTCTATGGCCTTTAAGGACTAAGTTCTAGTTTTATAAATCAATAAAGGCATCTTTTTAAATAGTGATCTTAACTTGTCTAGAATAAATCAGGTAGCTGTGTAATTGATCAATTCAGGGCAATGTAGCTAGCTAGTTCATAAACTCACATAAAACTACTTAATCGCAAGGTGATTCCAAATGGATAAGATTTAAATGTGAAAAAAATTATCAATTCCGGAAGAAACCATGAAAATAATGACTTTGGCATGAAGAAGATCTTCCTAAATGTGACACTAAACTCAGAAGCCACAAAAGGAAACAAATTGAACTACATTTAAAAAAAAAAAAATCTGAACACTTCTGCTTCTGGGAAGATGGAGTAGACATACTTTTCCTTATTCCTTGTACTTAGTAAAACTAAAAACCCTAAACATTATATATAAAACAATCAGAAGAGGGCAGATTGGCTAGGCCCCTCAGGATCCAGGCAATGACCCTTTGGTTTTTTCTCTGGGCTTTTTTTTTGCCTCATATATAGCAGATTTGAGGCGGAAGAAGCCAGCAACATGGAAGCACCAACAACTACAGACAAAAATAAGCTCCAGTAGACAAATGCCTGCTCTGTGGATTTGGGACTCAAAACTGAAACATCATATCATACCTAAATTTCGAGTCTACACCAGCCTGCCCTACAAATTTTGGACTTGCCAGCCTCCACAATGCCATGAGGCAATTCCTTAAAGTAACTTGCTCTCTATATATGCATGCACCCAATTGATTCTGTTCCTCTGAAGAACCCTAACAGACCAGGTGTCCTAGTTTGAGCTGCTAAAACAAATTACTGTAGATTAGGGTTGTTGAAACAGGAAACATTTATTTCTCACAGTTCTGGAGGCTGGAAGTTCGAGATCTGGGTACCAGCATGGTCAAGTTCTTGGTGAGTGTCCTATTCCTGGTTTACAGAGGGCCACCTTGCTGTGTTCTCAAATGTCAGAAAAGGCAGGCTAGCTCTCTGGCCCCTTAGAAGCGTGCTAATCCCATTCATGAGATTCCACCCTCATGACCTGATTACCTCCCCAAGACCTTACCTCCAAGTACTATTACATTGGGAATTAGATTTCAATGTAAAAATGTTGAGGGGACACAAACATTCAGTCTATGATGGTAGGTATAGTTCCTAAGGGGCACAAATGCTCTTTAACAACGCAGAGGTTAGGACTCTCCTCGATATCCAAGTATAACTTCCCAATCAGTCCTCCATATTGTCAGTTTCACATCTGTGGATTCAACCAGCTGTGGAGCGTGTAGTACAGTGCTACATATTTATTTTTAAAAATCTGCATGTGAGTGGACCCGAGTAGTTCAAACCCAAGTTTGTTCAAGGGTCACCTCTAACAGCCGACATGTATTGAGCACTTTCTTTGAGAAAGCCACTTTACCCGTTACATACATGATCTAACTTAATCCTTGAGACTCTATGAAGTAACTATTATTATTATTTTAAATAAGAGGAAATCAGAGCCTAGAGATTAACTAACTTGTCCCGGTAACATAACTGGTAAGTGGAAGAGCTAAGCTAGATGTGTCTGCTTCCAGAGCCTCAGCTTGAAACCGCAGCCCTGCACTAATCTATGGATCAGTGTTTTCTGTTTCTTAGCTATAAGATCATCTGATGGATCCTGAAATAAATGTGCTTTCACTTGAGCCCATTTGAATGGGTCTTTGTTGTTTAAAACTAAGAACTTAATTAAAAACACCCTCTCAATTGTGTGTTCAATTTTGGTAGAGTTTTAGATTACTTAAGTAAGGATCATATCTTCTGTTGTGTGCTCTTCTGCAAATGGTATTTAATATAATGTTTTCCAATCATGGCCACTAGAAGCCCTTCTTTCTTGAACAAAAAGTGCCTAGTATTGAGGAGTGCATTTTAAAGCAAATCTTTTTCTTCATACAGATGAGATATATTTCCATTAGTTCTCTAAAAAGGAGATTAAGTAAAATTTGTTAGCCATATGTTTGTAATTGGAATAAATTGTTCATCCTTTTCAGTAATTGTGGGATTAAAAATAAAATATCAGGGCTTTCCTGGTGGCGCAGTGGTTGAGAATCTGCCTGCCAATGCAGGGGACACAGTTTTGATCCCTGGTTCAGGAAGATCCCACATGCCGCGGAGCAACCAAGCCCATGTGCCACAACTACTGAGCCTGCGTACTAGAGCCCGCGAGCCACAACTACTGAGCCTGCATGCCACAACTACTGAAGCCTGCGTGCCACAACTACTGAAGCCCGCGCGCCTAGAGCCCATCCTCCGCAACAAGAGAAGCCGCTGCAATGAGAAGCCCGTGAGCCCCTGCTCACCACAACTAGAGGAAGCCCACACGCAGCAACGAAGACCCAACTCAGCCAAAAATAAATAAATAAAATAAATAAATTTATAAAATAAAATAAAATATCAGACTACACATTCTTTTTCTATTCTTTATGTGGTTAACCTGGAGATTACAATATCGCATCCTCAATTTACTGCAATCTAATTAAAAATTAATACTGTTTATGCAGTTTATGAGCCATCTTAAATCTGAGCCAACATATACCATTTCCATCATGAAATGGATTGTTGCTTTACCTGCCCAACATTATTGCTTGGTGGGTCTAATGGTACTCAGTTCAGGATGAGTTCAATTCAGGCTCCCAGTTCTAGAATGAATGCAGTAGCATGCCTAGAAACTACTATTTGACCAGTAACTAGCTCTCTGCTGCCGTATGACCCTTGAAGACGTCACTGTGATACCTCTCAGCTTGACAGGGGCTTCACAAGGCATGCTTGCTTACAACAAATACTTCTAGCACCATGGATTAGGCTGGGTTATTGTATTACTAATCTATTACTATGTAGTAAATTATCCCAAAATTTATCAGCTTGAAGCATCAATAAGCATTATCTCATACAGTTTCTGCAGCCAGAAATAGAAACAGCTTAATGGGGTGGTTCTGGCTTGGGGTTTCTCAGGAGGGTGCTGTGAAGCTTTCAGCCAGGGCTGCAGTCATCTGTGGCTTAAACTGGATCTAGAAGATCTGCTTACAAGGTAGTTAACTGGGTCTGGAGGATGGCTTGCAACTCACTTGGTTGTTGGCAGAAGACTTAGTTCCTTATTTGCTTCTGGAAGTAGGCCTCAGTTCCTCACCACATGGATCTCTCCAGAGGACTGTGTAAGTGTCCTCATGACGTGGCAGCTGGCTTCCTGCAGAATAAGTGATAAGGAGAGAGAGGAAGAGAAGACTTTGATTCTTTCTATGACCTAATCTTGGAAGCAACACACCATCATTTTTCCTTAATATCAGCCACTCACCTACATCAATACCTAACTTTTTCTTCTCCTCAGCTGCAACCTTCTGCCAGGGACCATACCGGACTTTGCAGATTCTGGCTGTGCACAGAATCACAAGTGCCCACAGGGGGAAGGAGATCACAGATTCTCAGTGACAGTTCACTACTCCCTCTAGGGTTTTCATCTCTTGCTTGTTTTGATTTCAGCCCCACTTCTCCAGTGGGTCTGTGGTACAGTGTGATACTGTCTAGGCATCAACAGATAAGGGGAAATGTCCCTCTGCTATTTTTTTTTTTTTTTGCAGTACACGGGCCTCTCACTGTTGTGGCCTCTCCCATTGCGGAGCACAGGCTCTGGACGCGCAGGCTCAGCGGCCATGGCTCACGGGCCCAGCCGCTCCACGGCATGTGGGATCTTCCCGGACTGGGGCACGAACCCGTGTCCCCTTCATCGGCAGGCGGACTCTCAACCACTGCGCCACCAGGGAAGCCCCCTTGTGCTTTTTATAAGCTTTAGATCTAGCGCTTTAGCTTAGCTGGTGAAGATCAGCAATGCGTTTTGGGTTACCTTACATGTCCGGTTTTGCGTATCAGCACAAGGCAACTGCTGAAAGCTTTTCTGTTTTCCCTTCCCTCTAGCAGAGTGCTTTGGTGTAGGCCAACCACAGATCATAAACCCACACCCAGAACTGGCATGTGCCTCCAAAGGTGAGAGTGAAAGTCATACAATATGCTGTAGTCATACAATGGAATACTATACAGCAATGAGAATGGAATTATTGCTGTTGGCAACAACATGGTCAATTTTACAATTTTATAATGTTGAGTACAAGAAGCCAGAAAAAAATAATTCAACTTCTATGATTCCATTTATATGCCTTTCAAAAACAGACACAATAAATATATGGTTTAGAAATCAGGAGGATAGGTGGATAGTAACAGGTCATTGGACTGGTAACAGGAATGAGGAGGTTTTTAGAGTGCTGGTAAGGTTCCATTTCTTGATCTAGGATGCCTGTTACCTGAACATGTTCATTTTTGGAAATTTTTTTGAGCAAAACACTTATGACTTGTATACAATTCTATATACATGTTTTACTTCAAAAGAAACAAGATAAAATGTAGGAATTATTTTTCCTTGGTGTTTCTGTTTACATTCAAATGTTTCAAATAATACCACAATAAATATATAATATGCTAATCACAGAAAAGTTTAATGTATAACTGAAAACTACTAGGATTTCTAGAAACCCCAAGGATTATCTCAGTGTAACTGTGAGCATTTGGACAGGTTCTGTGTCTCTCTCTTCAAGGTATTTTTCCTCTCGTGTTGGAACTGTGTCCCAGTTCAGATAGGTAATAGCCATTGCCGATCGCTTCAAGGACCTTACAAAAACAGCATCTTCTGGGTCATCAAACATAGTTCTGAAAAAATGGCAATTATGTCAGAAAAAAAATCAGTTAGACCAATGTTTAATTTAAGTGAATCAGTGCCATATTTTTTATCTGTAGTGTAGTACCACTGACAAATAACTTTTGGGCCCTACTGACAAATGACTTTCAGGACAAGTAACACCATTTTTATTGTATATATTGTTTATTTTAAAAATAGAGTGAATATATTTGGGATCAGCTATAATAGGTCTCACATATTCAAGCATTCATATTTCAAATCAGTGGTTAAATGAAATGATTAAAAAATATATAGAGATATCATATGCATATTAGTATCTTATGTACATTTTATTGAAAAGTTATTATAACTTTTAATTATAATTAATAATAGTTAATTACTATATAACTCTATATTATACTATATTTTGTAAAAGCGCTTGGAGATACTGTTTTTCAAGACTGAGTCCAAAGAAAAAATTCCTAAGTGCAATATTAAAACAGAATGATGATTTTAAAATTCATCAATATTCATAAATTTAATGTTTTTCATAGTTTTATGAACTATTTCTTTTGAAAATGTAAATTCCAGTGAATATAAAATGTTAATAATTGCTCTCACTGAACATATTTAGGGGAACAGTAAACAAAGAAGTAAAGACCTTCATTTACAATATCAGGTAATTCTTAAGGTTTTTTTATGCTTACTTTCAAGATTTTGTCTTTTTCTTTTTTAACTTTTTTGTCTAACTTCTCCCTCCACCTCACCCCACATTTTCATTTATTTTAGGTTATAATAATAATATTAAAAAATCTAAATATGTCAAATATGAACACATAGTTTGAACTCATATATCCCAGGAAGACAGCAATTTTTCTGATCTATTGAAGAGTTAGTCATTTTTTTAACCCATTAAAATCCATTTTGGGAAATGGGAATAATCTAGGGAATCAACACGATTATGAAATAATCTGGTAAGAATAGTAAAGTTTTAAAATCACTTACTTGTCTACATTATTCGCAAATGCAAAGTCTAAAAGAAAAATTCTAAATTAGTATTTTTCAAATGTTTAGTCAACATTTTAAAACAATGAAATAATGCTATAAAGGAAAAAGTCTAGAGCATGGCTCTCTGGTTTTTGAGCAATCATTTAGATAAATAGTTCAATCGGTCAAAATTGCCGTGATACCTAACCTCAAACTCAAATTTTCTTTCAGATATAGTGCCTTAGGTGTGTCTAAGGTTTTAAGGCAAATTCTTTAATACAATACGCGTCTCAAAACTCTGAGAACAAAATGCTCAATCAATTTAGTTACCAACGGAATCCAAATGGAAATTTTTATAATTAAGATACTCAGTCTCATGTGCGGAAACGGATCCGTTTTCTTTTTTCAGATAGGCACATGCATCTGTAAATGGACTAATAGACCAAATGAGTAAAAAATATTTAGGGCAGTTTAAACCTCTTGGATTCTTGGCATTAACTTCAAAGACACAAAATAAACAAATCCTAGATCACAAGAATCTACATCTTACCTAGCTTTGGAGCTCAAAGGCTAGTCCTCAAAGCTTGAATTTCTTATGGTATTTTCTAGAGACTGTCATTACTTTGTTTATTCCTCTCCAGAAGGCCCAGTGCCAGGCTAGTGATGGAATGTACCAGCACCTGTTGGGCCAGCAAAGCCCACAGTCTGAGCTCTTGCCAACTCACAGGCAGCAGGGAGCACACAGTCTCTGCCTTAGGAGAGGGGTTCAAGGCATTGTTCCCTTCACAAGTGGCTAACCCAAGTCTCCCATGTCTTTTTTCATCTCCCCAGATTCTTTCTACGTTTTTAATTACAAAAAGCTCACATTTTACTTTTGATGAATATAAACAAGAAAA
Organism: Phocoena phocoena; assembly: GCF_963924675.1. Taxonomy (NCBI): domain Eukaryota; kingdom Metazoa; phylum Chordata; class Mammalia; order Artiodactyla; family Phocoenidae; genus Phocoena; species Phocoena phocoena. The sequence continues at coordinate 36,894,463 of NC_089227.1, forward strand.
TAGGAAAAAGTGAAATCTCCCTTTGACCTGTCCAATTCCTTATATCAGAAGTATCACCGTTAAGAGTTTTGTATGTATGCTTCCAGCCCGCTATGTGCGTATGCACGTGCACTCACGCACAGACATATACACAAAGATTTGTTTGCTGACGAAATTCTAATTTTGTCATTATTCTGCATTATATTACTCCACAACATATTTTTTTGTACTCAAAATATACCATGGAATGATTCTAAATCCAATTGTTCATAGGGTATGGATGTGCCATAAGCTAACATTCTATGAGTAACCATTTAGATTTTCTGTTTTTCTATTACAAAAAGTTTCAATTAGCACTTTATACATATATTTTTGTTCATGTGTGCAAATACTTCTGTAGGAGACAGATTTCAAATTTAATTGCTGTGTTGAATGTGTTACACATTTTATATATGGGTGGATACTGTCATACTGCCATATGACCTTCCAAGAAAGTTGAACCCGTTTACCCTGGTTCAACTTTCTTGGAAGACTATGAGCTGCGCTCTTTTCTCCCCTCAACTTCACCAACCTTTTCAGTGTTTACCTACCTGCAGGATGAAAATGGTATCTCATTGTTTTAATTTGCACTTACTTGCTCACTAGTGAGGCTGATTGTTAGACATCACATTTTTTTCCTTCTATAAATGTCCGTATCTTTTGTGACTAGTTTTCAAATTGATTTATAGGAGTCCTTCGAGATAATGGGCATTAACTTTTCCTATTGTATGTATTGCAAATATTTCTTCCAATTGTGTCTTTTAATTTTGTTCCTGAAATTTGAAGAAACTTCAAGTTGTCCTTGCTTCTCAATCTATTTGGAATACAATTGATTTCTTTCTCATTTTAGGGTTAAGAATAATAAAATCAAAATGTGGTGTTACAATTGCTTTATAAACATTTTCAAGAATAGTTTATTTCCAATAAAAGAATTTAGAGTCCTAAATGTGCATGTCACAGTAAGAACAAATATAGAAACTATAAAAACTATAAGGCACAAGTTTTAAAAACTTACAGAGTGAGTTTTATTAATTTTATTATATATGTTTGGTTTGTAGAAAATGAGGAGATTGATTACGGTTATGCTGCCAATTTGGGGGAGGCTTACAGTCAGCCTTTCTATGAATTAAGAATGTGAATTAAGAAGAAAAAATTTCAAATGCAATGAAATACTCTCCCTATCCTTTCTTCCCTAATTTTGTTTTTGGAGGTTTGATATGAAAGAAATGTAAAGCACTAAAGGTAGCAATCAGCTATTCTCCTCACACCTGAAAAACTCTCTAGCCCTGAAAAACAGATGGGAGTTACCATATGTTGCTTGTTACTGGGTGTATTAGCTATTTTTAAGAGTGGAGATTTTCTATCCCGAGATTCCTTTCCTACCACAGCATGGCTTACCCCCACTAATCCAGTAAACATTCAGTTTGAGCATTAGCTTTTACATGAACTAAAAGAAAAAACAAGGAAGTGGCTGACCAAGAGAACAGTCCAACTTATCATGCAGTTGATATGTGTCAGATCAGGTGTTGCAATGGTTTGCATATTAAGCATCCTAACAGCCAAAGGAAGATATTACCCCCATTTTAAAAAACAGAAAGGTGAAGCAAATTCATGTCCAAAATAAAAATTGTAATTACTAGCAGAGCTGGTGTTCAAATCCAGGAGAATCTGATCTAAACCTTGTGTTCTTGCCTCTACATTGGTTGTTCTCTGGTGGGAGTACGCATCAGAATCACCTGAAAGGCTTGTTAAAACATAGCTTCCTGGGTCCACCCTGAGTTTCCAATTCAGTAGATGTTGTTTGGGGCAAGAATGTGCATCTGTAGCAAATTACTAAGTGATGCTGCTGCTTTTGATTTTGGGACCACACTTCGAGAGCCACTGCTCTACACTATAGCCTTCCGCATCCAGAACGTGTCCTCCAGACATTACTTCTATTCTATAGGACATATAGGGGATAAAGGGACACGTTGAATTATACTTTGTGGAAACAATCATACAAATTGAGGCATTCCATAATGTAACTGGCCTGGTCCCTACAAAAAGTCATGGAAAAAATTTAAGACTATTTTATTTTTATTTATTTATTTTTTTGCGGTACGCGGGCCTCTCACTGCTGTGGCCTCTCCCATTGCGGAGCACAGGCTCCGGACGCGCAGGCTCAGCGGCCATGGCTCACGGGCCCAGCCGCTTCGCGGCATGTGGGATCCTCCCGGACCGGTGCACGAGCCCGCGTCCCCTGCATAGGCAGGCGGACTCTCGACCACTGCGCCACCAGGGAAGCCCAAGACTATTTTAAAAGAGAAATCTGCCACAACAACCAAATGTAATCGTGAACCTTGACTGGATTCTTGTTTGAAAAAGCAGCTGAGAGACCTTCAAGATGGCGGAAGAGTAAGACGTGGAGATCACCTTCCTCCCCACAAATACAACAGAAATACATCTACCTGTGGAACAGCCCCTACAGAACACCTACTCATCGCTGGCAGAAGACCTTAGACCTCCCAAAAGGCAAGAAACTCCCCACGTACCTGGGTAGGGCAAAAGAAAAAACAGAGACAAAAGAATAGGGACGGGACCTGCACCAGTGGGAGGGAGCTATGAAGGAGGAAAGGTGTCCCCACACTAGGAAGCCCCTTCGTGGGCGGAGATTGCGGGTGGCGGAGTGGAGGGGGGGCGCTTCGAAGCCCCGAAGGAGAGCGCAGCCACAGGGGTGCAGAGGGCAAAGCGAAGAGATTCCCGCACGGGGGATCGGTGCCAACCAGCACTCACCAGCCCGAGAGGCTTGTCTGCTCACCTGCCGGGGCGGGCGGGGATTGGGAGCTGAGGCTTGGGCTTCGGAGGCGGATCCCAGGGACAGGACTGGGTTTGGCTGCGTGAACACAGCCTGAAGGGGCTAGTGCGCCACAGCTAGCCGGGAGGGAGTCCGGGAAGAGTCTGGAAATGCCGAAGAGGCGAGAGACTTTTTCTTGCCTCCTTGTTTCCTGGTGCGCGAGGGGAGGGGATTCAGAGAGCCGCTTAAAGGAGCCCGGACACCAGAGACGGGCATGAGACGCTAAGGCTGCTGCTGCAGCCACTAAGAAGCCTGTGTGCGAGCACAGGTCACTCTCCACACCCCCCTCCCGGGAGCCTATGCAGCCTGCCACTGCCAGGGTCCCGGGATCCAGGGACAACTTCCCCAGGAGAACGCACAGCGCACTTCAGGCTGGTGCAACGTCACACCGGCCTCTGCCGCTGCAGGCTCGCCCCCCATCCGTACCCCTCCTTCCCCCCGGTCTGAGTGAGCCAGAGTCCCCGAAGCAGCTGCTCCTTTAACCCCGTCCTGTCTGGGGAGGGAAGAGACGCCTTAAGGCAACCTACATGCAGAGGCGGGGCCATATCGAAAGCAGAACCCCAGGTGCTGTGTGAACAAAGAAGAGAAAGGGAAATTTCTCCCAGCAGCCTCAGGAGCAGCGGATTAAATCTCCACAATCAACTTGATGTACCGTGCATCTGTGGAATACCTGAGTAGACAACGAATCGTCCCAAAATTGAGGTGGTGGACTTAGGGAGCAACAATATATATATTATTTTCTTTCTCTCTTTTTGTGAGTGTGTATGTGTATGCTTCTGTGTGTGATTTTGTCTGTATAGCTTTGCATTTACCATTTGTCCTAGGGTTCTGTCTGTCCGTTTTGGGATTTTTTTTTTTTTTGTATAATTTTTAGCACTTGTTATCATTGGGGGATTTGTTTTTTGGTATGGTTGCTCTCTCTTTCTTTTTCTTTTTTTAATTACTTTTTAATTTTTAATAATTTTTATTCAATAACTTTATTTTATTATTACTTTTTTCTTCCTTTTTTTTTTTCTCCCTTTCCTTCTGAGCTCTATGGCTGACAGTGTCTTGGTGCTCCAGTTGGGTGTCAGGCCTGTGCTTCTGAGGTGGGAGAGCCGAGTTCAGGACATTGGTCCACCAGAGACCTCCCAGCTCCACAAATATCAAATGGCAAAAGCTCTCCCAGAGATCTTCATCTCAACACTAAGACCCAGCTCCACTCAACAACCAGCAAGCTACACTGCTGGACACCCTATGCCAAACAACCAGCAAGACAGTAACACAACCCCACCCATTAGCAAAGAGGCTGCCTAAAATCATAATAAGGTCACAGACACACCAAAACACACCACTGGACGTGGTCCTGCCCACCAGAAAAACAAGATCCAGCCTCATCCACCAGAACACAGGCACTAGTCCCCTCCACCAGGAAGCCTACACAACCCACTGAACCAACCTTAGACACTGGGTGCAGACACCAAAAACAATGGGAACTACAAACCTGCAGGCTGCGAAAAGGAGACCCCAAACACAGTAAGTTAAGCAAAACGAGAAGACAGAAAAACACACAGCAGATGAAGGAGCAAGATAAAAACCCACCAGACCTAACAAATGAACAGGAAATAGGCAGTCTACCTGAAAAACAATTCAGAGTAATGATAGTAAAGATGACCCAAAATCTTGGAAATAGAATGGAGAAAATACAAGAAACGTTTAACAAGGACCTAGAAGAACTAAAGAGCAAATAAACAATGATGAACAACAATAAATGAAATTTTAAATTCTCTAGAAGGAATCAATAGCAGAATAACTGAGGCAGAAGAACAGATAAGTGACCTGGAAGATAAAATAGTGGAAATAACTACTGCAGAGCAGAATAAAGAAAAAAGAATGAAAAGAATTGAGGACAGTCTCAGAGACCTCTGGGACAACATTAAGTGCACCAACATTTGAACTATAGGGGTCCGAGAAGAAGAAGAGAAAAAGAAGGGGACTGAGAAAATATTTGAAGAGATTATAGTTGGAAACTTCCCTAATATGGGAAAGGAAATAGTTAATCAAGTCCAGGAAGCACAGAGAGTCCCATACAGGATAAATCCAAGGAGAAACACACCAAGACACATATTAATCAAACTATGAAAAATTAAACACAAAGAAAAAATTATTAAAAGCTGCAAGGGAAAAACAAATAACATACAAGGGAATCCCCATAACGATAACAGCTGATCTTTCATCAAAAACTCTGCACACCAGAAGGGAGTGGCAGGACATATTTAAAGTGATGAAAGGGAAAAACCTACAACCAAAATTACCCTACCCAGCAAGCATCTCATTCAGATTTGACACAGAAATTAAAATGTTTACAGACAAGAGAAAGCTAAGAGAACTCAGTACCAGCAAACCAGCTTTACAACAAATTCTAAAGGAACTTCTCTAGGCAGGAAACACAAGAGAAGGAAAAGACCTACAATAACAAACCAAAACTATTAAGAAAATGGTAATACGAACATACATATCAATAAGAACCTTGAATGTAAATGGATTAAATGCTCAAACCAAAAGACATAGACTGGCTAAATGGATAAAAACCAAGACACGTATATATGCTGTCTACAAGAGACCCACTTCTGAGTTAGGGACACATACAGACTGAAAGTGAGGGAATGGAAAAAGATAATCCATGCAAATGGATATCAAAAGAAAGCTGGAGTAGCAATTCTCATATCAGACAAAATAGACTGTAAAATAAAGACTATTACAAGAAACAAAGAAGGACACTACATAATGATCAAGGGATCAATCCAAGAAGAAGATAAAACAATTGTTAATATTTAGGCATCCAACATAGGAGCACCTCAGTACATAAGGCAAATGGTAACAGCCATAAAAGGGGAAATTGACAGTAACAGAACAATCATAGCAGGGGACTTTAACACCCCACTTTCACCAATGGACAGATCATCCAAAATGAAAATAAATAAGGAAACACAAGCGTTAAATGATACACTAAACAAGATGGACTTAACTGATATTTATAGGACATTCCATCCATAAACAACAGAATACATTTTCTTCTCAAGTGCTCATGGAACATTCTCCAGGATAGATCATGTCTTGGGTCACAAATCAAGCCTTGGTAAATTTAAGAAAATTGAAATCCTATCAAGTATCTTTTCCGACCACAACGTTATGAGACTAGATATCAATTACAGGAAAAAATCTGTAAAAAATACAAACACATGGAGGCTAACAATACACTACTTAATAACCAAGAGATCACTGTAGAAATCAAAGAGCAAATCAAAAAATACCTAGGAACAAATGACAATGAAAACACGACAACCCAAAACCTATGGGTTGCAACAAAAGCAGTTCTAAGAGAGAAGATTATAGCAATACAATCCTACCTCAAGAAACAAACATCTCAAATAAACAAACTAACCTTACACCTAAAGCAATTAGAGAAAGAAGAACAAAAAAACCCAAAGTTAGCAGAAAGAAAGAAATTATAAAGATCACATCAGAAATAAATGAAAAAGAAATGAAGGAAACAATAGCAAAGATCAATAAAACCAAAAGCTGGTTCCCTGAGAAGATAAACAAAATTGATAAACCATTGGCCAGTCTCATCAAGAATAAAAGGGAGAATACTCAATAGAATTAGAAATGAAAAAGGAGAAGTAACAACGGACACTGCAGATATACAAAGAATCATGAGAGATTACTACAGCAACTATATGCCAATAAAATGGACAACCTAGAAGGAATGGATAAATTCTTAGAAAAGCACAACCTTCTGAGACTTAATGAGGAAGAAATAGAAAATATAAACAGACAATCACAAGCACTGAAATTGAGACTGTGATTTAAAATCTTCCAGCAAACAAAAGCCCAGGACCAGATGGCTTCACAGGCGAATTCTATCAAACATTTTGAGAAGAGCTAACACCTATCCTTCTCAAACTCTTCCAAAATATAGCAGAGGGAGGAACAGTCCCAAACTCATTCTACGAGACCACCATCACCACGATATCAAAACCAGACAAAGATGTCACAAAGAAAGAAAACTACAGACCAATATCACTGATGAACATAGATGCAAAAATCCTCAACAAAATACTAGCGAACAGAATCCAACAGCACATTAAAAGGATCATACACCATGATCAGGTGGGGTTTATCCCAGCAATGCAAGGATTCTTCAATATACTCAGATCAATAAATGTGATACACCATATTAACAAACTGAAAGAATAAAACCATATGATCATCTCAGTAGATGCAGAAAAAGCTTTTGACAAAATTCAACACCCATTTATGATAAAAACCCTCCAGAAAGTAGGCACAGAGGGAACTTACCTCAACATAATAAAGGCCATATATGACAAACCCACAGCCAACATCGTTCTCAATGCTGAAAAGCTGAAACCATTTCCACTAATATCAGGAACAAGACAAGGTTGCCCATTCTCACTACTATTATTCAACATAGTTTTGGAAGTTTTAGCCACACAATCAGAAAAGAAAGAGAAATAAAAGGAATACAAATTGGAAAAGAAGTAAAATTGTCACTGTTTTTAGATAACATGATACTATACATAGAGAATCCTAAAGGTACTACCAGAAAACTATGAGAGCTAATCAATGAATTTGGTAAAGTAGCAGGATACAAAATTAATGCACAGAAATCTCTTGCATTCCTATACAATAATGATGAAAAATCTGAAAGAGAAATTAAGGAAACACTCCCATTTACCACTGCAACAAAAGGAATAAAATACCTAGGAATAAACCTACCTAAGGAGACAAAAGGCGAGTATGCAGAAAACTATAAGACACTGATGAAAGAAATTAAAGATGATACAAACAGATGGAGAGATATACCATGTTCTTGGATTGGAAGAATGAACATTATGAAAATGATTATACTACCCAAAGCAATCTACAGATTCAATGCAATCCCTATCAAACTACCAATGGCATTTTTCACAGAACTAGAACAAAAAATTTCACAATTTGTATGGAAACACAAAAGACCCCAAATAGCCAAAGCAATCTTGAGAAAGAAAAACAGAGCTGGAGGAATCTGGCTCCCTGACTTCAGACTATACTACAAAGTTATAGTCATCAAGACAGTATGGTACTGGCACAAGAACAGAAATATAGATCAATGGAACAAGATACAAAGCCCAGAGACAAACCCACAAACATATGGTCCCCTTGTGTTTGATAAAGGAGGCAAGAATATACAATGGAGAAAAGACAGCCTCTTCAATAAGTGGTGCTGGGAAAATTGGACAGTTACATGGAAAAGAATGAAATTAGAACACTCCCTAACACTATACACAAAAATAAATTCAAAATGGATTAAAGACATAAATGTAAGGCCAGACACTCTAAAACTCTTAGAGGAAAACATAGGCAGAACACTCTATGACATAAATCACAGCAAGATCCTTTTTGACCCACCTCCTAGAGAAATGGAAATAAAAACAAAAAGAAACAAACGGGACCTAATGAAACTTAAAAGCTTTTTCACTGCAAAGGAAACCATAAACAAGGCAAAAAGACAACCCTCACAATGGGAGAAAATATTTGCAAATGAAACAACTGACAAAGGATTAATCTCCAAAATTTATAAGCAGCTCATGAAGCTCAATATCAAAAAAACAAACAACCCAATCCAAAAATGGGCAGAAGACCTAAATAGACATTTCTCCAAAGAAGATATACAGACTGCCAACAAACACATGAAAGGATGCTCAACATCATTAATCATTACAGAAATGCAAATCAAAACTACAATGAGATATCATCTCACACTGGTCAGAATGGCCATCATCAAAAAATCTACAAACAATAAATGCTGGAGAGGGTGTGGAGAAAAGGAAACCCTCTTGCACTGTGGGTGGGAATGTAAATTGATACAGCCACTATGGAGAACAGTATGGAGGTTCCTTAAAAAACTAAAAATAGAACTACCATATGACCCAGCAATCCCACGACTGGGCATATACCCTGAGAAAACCATAATTCAAAAAGAGTCATGTACCAAAATGTTCATTGCAGCTCTATTTACAATAGCCAGGACATGGAAGCAACTGAAGTGTCCATCAACAGATGATAAAGAAGATGTGGCATATATATACAATGGAATATTACTCAGCCATAAAAAGAAAGGAAATTGAGTTATTTGTAGTGAGGTGGATGGACCTAGAGTCTGTCAAACAGAGTGAAGTAAGTCAAAAAGAGAAAAACAAATACTGTATGCTAACATATATATGGAATCTAAGAAAGGAAAAAGAAAAAAAAAGGTCATGAAGAACCTAGGGGCAAGACGGGAATAAAGACACAGACCTACTAGAGAATGGACTTGAGCATATGGGGAGGGGGAAGGGTAAGCTGTGAGAAGGTGAGAGAGTGGCATGGACATATATACACTACCAAACGTAAAATCGATAGCTAGTGGGAAGCAGCCGCATAGCACAAGGAGATCAGCTCGGTGCTTTGTGACCACCTAGAGGGGTGGGATAGGGAGGGTGGGAGGAAGGGAGACGCAAGAGGGAAGAGATATGGGAACATATGTATATGTATAACTGATTCACTTTGTTATAAAGCAGAAACTAACACATCATTGTAAAGCAATTATACTCCAATAAGGATGTTAAAAAAATAAATAAAATAAAATTTATAGAATACAGATCCTAAATGGGTCAAAAATCTAAATTCACTAGGGTATGTTACTAAACCTAATAGCAGGTTTAGCTGTTGTGACCAAATAAACATATTTCTTTAAAAAGAATTGCAGAACAAAAGATAGATGTATTCTCGAACACTGAAAATATCATTGAACCTTACACTAACCTTGGACGCTGTATACTCTTTGTTGTGTGAGAAAAGTTAACCTCTTTTTACTTAAGTCACTGTGGTTGGATTTCTGTTACATACAAGAAATTAAATTCCATCTAATGAAACATTACTGAAGATATTCAGGTTATACTTGCATATGATCACCATCTATGAGAGTACAACAAAATAATAGTGCTTATTTCTGAATGGAGGAATTGCAGATGATCTTTATTTCTTCTTTATATTTTTCTATATTATCAAAAACTTATAGCCTTAATTGTTGAAATTATCCAGTATCAATGGTAATAATAGCAAGTGTAGCTTATTCATTGAGACCTTTATGCTGTGCTAGATACTGGGGTAAGGACTTCAATGTATTATCTCCTTATCACATTACCTTATTTAATACACACAAATGAAGATGAAAGTTATATATTTAGGTAGGCTAATAAAATTGGAAAATATTTATTTCACTACATATCTGTTTAGCTTATTGTAAATTGAAGTTATTATTATAACTAAATTAACCAAAAGTTTGAGGAGTTTTCATTTCATTTTTTTCATTTTTTCTAAATACCTGAAGGTACTCTCTGGGCTGGTTTTTGCTTAAGTGGTGATCTTGGATTCCATGAAGCATCTACTTTTCTTCTGAATGCTATTGATTGAACAATATGAGACTTTTTATGGTTAAAAATCGTAATCATTGATCTTCTTTCTTTTTCTGTAACTTCTGATAAATGCAAAAAGTAATGTTATTATATAACATTATAAATAGATATGCAGAGTGATTCAAAATAGAATTACTTTTAAAAATGGATTTATCCCATGTTGTATGTGAACATCCTGTCAAAATTAATTTGTAAAAAGTTATTTCCATAGTCTTACAAGTGCTCAATATATGTCCCTCATGTCCCAAGGCACAAATCAATCCTATCGCATCACATTCTAACACATCACCATGGATGATTGAAATTGCAGCTGTGCTACATCCCTTCTTTTCCTCATGGCTATGAGGAAGAAGAGGAATAAACATAAGGTTTTAATATATTCTCATTTAGAAGTTACTCAATTGTAAGTTATTAAGAATGTTCAAATCTGTAGAAAGGTAAGTAGATAGATAGGTAATAAAGAACTTCTGGGTAAAATAGATCTCAAAAAATGTAAAATGTAATGCACTGAGGTTGATTTTTCTTTTTTGTAGCTCATATAAATCAGACATACTAGTTTATCTACAATGTCTAAAAATATATCACATAGAAGTTATTATATATGTTTTAGTATATATATACATACATATTTACAGAATTTCAAAGAATATAACTTTTAGAACTTAAATAGGCCTATGAGACTTAGTCCAATTGTCTCATTTTTGAAATAAAAAATTAAGCGTGCCGGGGGGGTCAGTAAATTGGCATTCAACACATTACTGTCAAAACTAGAATCAAAAGGAGACATTTCCTCATGCTCAGTTAGATGGCCTTTCCTATAAAGTGGTCAACAGACATGAATTCCTAAACTATAGCAAATTTCATACAGCAAAAATTTCAAAAATAAATAATTGAAAAACTTTACAAAGACAATTATTTCCAAAAAAACATCAGCAGTTTAAACCACTGAGTTATAAGACTGACTCTCAAATATTTCTCTGCAAGAAGAGGTGTTCTTACGATTTCTGTCAAGCAGCTCTACTCCTGGAAGGTGGTAGATTGTGTATAAACGGTACAAGTTATATTGGCATAAAGGGTTTTGGTAGAGAGCTGCAAAGAAAGAATCCAAATTAAGATGTCAGGTTTCGAAATCAGTTACATTTATCACTTGATAAAATATGAGAAATTGCAAGCTTAATATAAAACATAACAGTATATAAAGCTCTGCTTCACAGACCAATGGTTTCACCAAACCCTTACTTATTCATCGCAGGACTTACTTTTCCTATCTGTTAAATTCATTCATTCAACAAATATTTTCGGAGTGCTTACTATCTACTAGGAACTGTGCTAGGTGCTGAGGACATATCTTTGACCCAGATCTGTCACAAATGAGGAAACGTTTAACATGTCCGTAAATTAATCAGTAAAGAAAGAACGCAATATCAGCTCTAGAGGGTTCTTGATGCTGCTCTTTATTAAAGTATTTGTTCATTAGTTATCTTCTTCCAGTCTCAAAAGTCACATGGGTGCCTGCGTGGAGATGGGCAGAGTTGTGGCACACTGTTCTATTATAATTTTCTTCCTCGGCTTCACACCATTGCACCTAGTTCAGAACATATAAATGCCAGTAGCAGCTTCAGATCTCAGCAGGAGTAGAGGTGAAGAGATGCGGGTTTTGCATCTCATCTACCTCTGGCCAGGCACAGGGGACTCGGATTTCCTTGTGCGCAGGTGCTAGGATACTTAATGAACCAGGCTGGAGGTGGGAGGCATGCTGATGCGGAAGAGCTCCAGGCACTTCTGACATGACATCCCTTAGGCATCAGCATGTAGGTATATTTTTTAAAATCTTCAGCTAGAAGTTGTATTTTATTTCCATGGAAAAGGTACTTTCCCTATTCTTCTTTAGATAATATTAAACAGGGTTATTTCAATACAATGTGAAATAAAACTCTTATAATTTCCACTTGGATATCTTTAGCTATTGAATTCCACCTACACGTAATTTCTAGAAAATACTCCTGGAAAAGAGGAGAACCACTAGATGGCAGTAGCAGAAAGAGCTCCAGCTTGTGTACAAAAACATCACTCAACAACATGAGGCTCATTTAACGTACATTTAAATCTAGGAGTACTGCTGTAGCATTTGACTAGTTATAAAATACAAAGATGTTTGATAAAAGCATGAAAGTATTAAGCATTAGAAACCCAGAAAAAACTGATGAATATTTATAAAGAAGAGCTTGCAACATAAAGAAGAGGGGGGTCAAGGGGGATGCTTGAAAGACAACAAACTAGATAAAAACTGAAGAAGTTAATCATCTGAATGTTTTCTCTGCAGGCAATAAAATATTCTGATATTTGTTGTATAAACACAAACTTTTCTGGCTAATAAAATCGTTATAGGTAGCTATTCGCTGTGGAAAACATGAGCTTTAGAGGGACTTAAAGCAGGCAATGGAAGACACCTGGTGCATAAGAAACAAAAGTTATAAGAGGAAAGGCAAAAAAGAAAATGTAGAGCCAGGGGCAACAAGAAAATTTAAAAGAAAGGAAATATGTATGTATTGGGGGAAATGAGAGGAAAAATGAAATGGATATTTTTCAAGATTTCTTAAGTGACAAAACTGGTTTGAATTTTAATCTCAAAAGAGAAGGAATTTAAAGTGGTAGCAAATAATTATAACTACAGGACAGGGAATAGAACGGATGTATACTAAACCAGTAATAAGGATAGATTTTAAAAGATCCACAGGGATCATACCTTGTAGTTTGAGCCAGACAAAGAAGAAAAAAGGTCACCCTTCAAGGGTATAAAAGCAAAACACGGCCTCCCCTGGCGGCGCAGTGGTTGGGAGTCCACCTGCCGATGCAGGGGACACGGGTTCGTGCCCCGGTCCGGGAGGATCCCACGTGCCGCGGAGCGGCTGGGCCCGTGAGCCGTGGCCGCTGAGCCTGCGCGTCCGGAGCCTGTGATCCGCAACGGGAGAGGCCACAACAGTGAGAGGCCCGCGTACCGCAAAAAAAAAAAAAAAAAAAAGCCAAACGCAATTGTTTTTTGCAGTGGCCTCTCCCGCTGCAGAGCACAGGCTCCGGACGCGCAGGCTCAGCGGCCATGGCTCACGGGCCCAGCCGCTCCGCGGCATGTGGGATCTTCCTGTACCTGTGCACGAACCCGCGTCCCCTGCATCGGCAGACGGACTCTCAACCACCGCACCACCAGGGAAGCCCATCAAAAGACAGTTCTTTTTAATGAGAGTTCAGGAGGGAGAAAAATTCACAGATGCTTTAGTGCAGAAGTCTGCTCTGTGGTTACTGTCTTGGAGAATAACATCTGACACCTCATAACACTATCCTACATTATAGCAGCTGGGAGTAGAGTCTGCCTTTGCATATGATGTTAATGGAAAATGTACCAACATCTTTCAATGATGTTTACTTTTAGGATACACTTCATATTCTCTTTTCCCTCTGAGAACACTACTATTTCATTTCTTTTCTTGGTTTTTCTTCCTAGTGCTTAAATAACTGCTTTACGTAAATTTTAAAACTTCTGGCTTCAGCTAAACAAATCACCAAATTTGGATTTACTACTATTACATTACTTATTAAAAAGGTGTCATAATACTAAAAACTTGATGCACTTATTGTGGTTCAACATTCATCTCATCATAAAATAAAATCTAAATGACAGCAAGTCAGAAAACTGGGCTATTAAGCCTAGTCGCTGACTAAATTAACTTTAAAAAATAATTAGAATTAAATAATTTTAAAAGAATTTCATTTTTATTATTCTTCACTTTTTTTTTCTTACTCTTAAATGTTAGAAGGAAGCAATCTTATTTTGAATTATCTTTTTTCCCCTCTATACTATTAAGCATTTAACATTTTGGATTTATGAGGTTTGGATTGATGCTACTAAAATTACCATAAATAAAGTTTCTAAGATATGATATTCGTTTCCTGTGTCTGAAAGTTCTGAAAACCTTCTATGATGTATGGGTACATTCCTTTAGAAACTATGAAGCGAAATTGTTTACACTTTCACTTTCAATAGGCTAATACTATTTAATCCACCTTCCCTCTAGGCTACTTATAGAGTACACCTTGGTGGCGCCAGCACTGTCTTGCTTATCTTAATTTGGGATTCTGAGTCTAAGCAATTTACATTTACCCAATAATATAGCAAAATGTTTCTACTACCTTACTGCACAAGCTTGAGTTACATGAGTCACATGTGTGAAGCTACTTCTTACTGAAACAGAAGAGGGAAAAAAAGTCATCAAAATAATTGGCTCCAGTTAATTTTTTTTTAACTTTTAAGGCAAAATTTAAAATCACCATTTAAATGAACCTGGATGTTTTTTAGACCACCTTTGAAGAAAGTTGATGTAATTAATAATGTACCAACATATCCGTTTTAATAGATAGGAAAATGATGTAGAGGATTTAAAAGCAGTTCCATCTGTGCCCATACAGAACAGCCTGTGGAAAGAAGCTCAACTGTCAATGATCAGACAGAGGTTCTGGCTCAAGGTTACTTAGTAAGGTCAGCATCTCCATTGTTACCATCTCATTTTAACTAAAATCTCTGGGCCACAGCACACCACATGATTGTACTGAATATGGAAATGATCCCTGATTTTTAAAAGGCAAACCTGGACTAAAGCAAGAGTTAGGAGAGTGAGGGATGCTGTTTCAAGACAAACAGCAGTGAAAGACCCAGTTGGCTCTTTTTATTGAGTGGACTGTTCTCTTGTGTTGTTTGGGAGGAGTGGTCCCACCTTGAGGGGCATTTCAGGGTAAAGAGTCTCAGATGAAGAGACCACTGAGACCATAGTCCCACGCTGACCTCTCAGCATCCCTCTTCACTCCCTGGCTATTTGCCATCAGCAGTGGACTGCGGCCAAATGAGGAAAGGCAGGACGTGCTTAAGAGCAGAATCTGTAAAAAATGGAGACCTTCTCTTTGAAAGGGGCACTTCCTGTCTCCAAGGGTGAATCCTTAAGTCTCTGCTAGGAAGCAAGTCTTAACAATTACGGAATGTAGGAGTTCAAGTATACTTTCTAATACTGGAGCTTAATGCAACATAGAGAAAATTTGAGAAAAATGAGGAGACTAAAGATTTAGGAACAGGAGAATGGGTTAAGTATTTTGTTGCTGTTGTCGGTGGTGTTTTTTCTCTCTGTGCTGGGAAAGAGGCAGGGAGACTGAAGTTTAGTGAAAGTCCACAGCCACAAGCAAATCTTTGACACATGCAGATTTAGAAAGAGTTTGGAGGAGGGAAGGGAAGAGGAAAATGGAGCCAGAGGGGGAGGGTGTGGAAAGGTAGTCTGCCTGGAGAGAAAAGGTGTGGCCCTCCTGACTCAACCTGGAAGTCAGGAATTCCAGTTTGTAGGACCTCACACTCTGCAGCTGGTTTTAGGCCTCCCTGAAGTTCCCAGCCACGTGTATACTGGGTAATCTCTTGGCAGTTCTCCTCATTGCCAGTGGAGGGTGCAATGCTGAAATAGGTTAGAGGTTTACCCTCCAGGCTATTTTCTCACCCTATGAAGAGCTGTAATTGAAGTGGAATAATAATAATAATATTTTAGCATTTTAAACAGTTTTATAACTTGAGAAGTTTTAACACTTGAAAATACATGGGGGACTTCCCTGGTGGCGCAGTGGTTAAGAATCCGCCTGCCAATGCAGGGAACAGGGTTCGAGCCCTGGTCTGGGAAGATCCCACATGCCACGGAGCAACTAAGCCTGTGAGCCACAACTACTGAGCCCACGTGCCACAACTACTGAAACCGACGCACCTAGAGCCCGTGTTGCACAACAAGAGAAGCCACCGCAATGAATAGCCCATGTACCGCAACAGAGTAGCCCCCACTCTTCGCAACTAGAGAAAGCCCACGTGCAGCAACAAAGACCGAAGACCCAACACACCCAAAATTAAATAAATAAATTAATAAATTTATATAGTTTTTAAATACATGGATTTCTTATTGTAGATAATGAGCTGAATCTAATCTGTGATTGCAAAGGAGGTTCATAGGAACGTAATCAGGGGACATTACTGCACAATATAATTAGTAGCTAGTAAATGCCAGCATTTTTTTCTTAATTTTTTAAAATTTATTTTTGGCTGCATTGGGTCTTCGTTGCTGCGCACAGACTTTCTCTAGTTGCAGCGAGCAGGGGCTACTCTTTGTTGTGGTGCCCAAGCTTCTCACTGTGGTGGCTTCTCGTTGCGGAGCTCGGGCTCTAGGCGTGCAGGCTTCAGTATTTGTGGCATGTAGGCTCAGTAGTTGTGGCTCGTGGGCTTAGTTGCTCCACAGCATGTGGGATCTTCCTGGACCAGGGCTCAAACCCGTGTCCCCTGCATTGGCAGGTGGATTCCCAACCACTGTGCCACCAGGGAAGTCCACCAACACTTTTTTGTATAATATCTTTAACCAAAATAGGGCAAGGGTTCAAAATGTGCATATTTGCTACCAAAAATTTTCAGAAAATGCATTTTTGGGTAACCTGATGCAGCATTTTCTCCATTTCAAAAAATGATCCCTCTACAAGATTCTCAGTTGGAACAATTTATAGTCACTATGATTTTAAATAGAGGTCATTTAAAATGTTGTGACAGGCAATGATATGGACCTTATACTACCAGGCTGACCTAATAGCCTTTCAGAGAACTAGAAAAGGCACTCCTGCACCCCACCTCAGGGCTGACACCATTCTGCGCCCACACACACGGCTGGTAAGGCAGGCAAGGGCTGAATTTCAGACTCCACTTACCCCCCCTGCCACCAGGCACTTTTGTTTAAGGCATAACACTGTTGACTATGATGGGGCAACCTTGATGGCTAACCTCCAAATCTTACATTGTAAAATAAGCTTGCTTAAATTATTCAGTTCTTACATTTAGCAAATTGTCCAATTAGTTTTGCATCGAGCCCCCTCAGTTCTGTAAGAAATATTTAGGCTGAGAGTTACAAAACTATAAGCTCCGTAAAGGTCTAGGTAGGGTCTTTCTTGTTTACTTTTGTATCTCCATCTATTAGTGTCCTTAGTGAATGCATGATAAATATTTATTGAATGAATGACTGATAAACAGAAGAAACAAGGCACGAGTTTAAGTTTCAACATTCCTTAGTCTGGTTAAAGCTCTGAGCCCTGCATTTCTACCATTAAAGAGGGAATAATTCTAATCACATCATTGGATTGCTATGAAGATTTAAATGAGAATATAATGAGAAAGCATTTTCTCAACATTCAAACATGTTATTATAATTATTATTCAAAATGTCCGTTTTTTGAAAATCTATTTACCAATCGGCAGAATTTCTAGACTGTGTGCATCTTAATTCATTATCTAATTTACATAAACCATAATAAAACAATTTTTTGTTGTTACTCCTTCAAACCAATTAATGCTTTACAGAGTTAGCTTAATATTTGAAGCAATCCTGAGAGGTAGTTATTAGCCCATTTTACAGAAAAATGAAGGTAAGAGAGAGTTCAAGATCTAGTATAACCAGTCTTTTAATCATTTAAAGACATTTTAAGCATTTGTTCAGCACAGAAAAGCCAGGTAATTCAAATATGCAGGCCAATCCTGATAAGTCTTTCACAGACCTTATCACGTCACAAAAATGAGCATTAAATTCCTTAGAACTTGGGGTACTTTTAATAGTTGGGTTTAAAGAATCTTACCTATAAGAACTTAAATCATTTCTCCTTAATATAGTAGGTATAACTGATTAACACTCAAAATATTTGAAAATTTTAATAACTATGTATTGAGCTGGTTAGAAGCTCCACCATCAACACCACTTTACACATATTCAAAACACTATCTTTGGCAATTCTGAGAAATGAATAGAAAATAAATAGGAAAAAACCATCTATTTTATGACCTTGTATAAAGAAGTCTACAAACTCTGAGGTTTGAAAACCCCTTCACTGCTCTGAGTCTTTTCCCTTGGTCCTCCTAGAACCATTTGTTCTGAATTGCAATCGTGTACCAGTTTATTTACCCTTCGACACTATAAGCTTAAAAACAAACAAACCAACTGAACAACTATAAACTTATTGAGAGTAGGAACTGTGTATTATCTATTTTTCCAACCCACCTCACACCTTCTTCAAATACTGAGGTCAGTTCCTTGCTGGGTGCGATTTATATATATATGAATTGTTTGCTGTTCACCCAATAGGAAGATTACATTAAAACGTGCTCTTTTTTTTAGTGTAGGGGGAGGGAGTGTCAGTTTTACTAATACAATTCACATATCACACGGTTCACTAATTTTAAGTATACAATTCATGGTTTTTAGTATATTCATAGAATTGTGCAACCATCACCACGTTCAATTTTAGAACATTTTCATCACCCTGAAAAGAAACCCCAGACTGTGACTCCCCAGACCCTCATCCCCCCAGCACTGGGCAGCCACTATTTAAAAACAGTTACCTCTCAGTGTTGCTGTCTGGATAGATGTGCCCATTCTGGACATTTATATAAATAGATGGAATCATATAATATGTGCTAAAACTGCCTTTAGAGGTAAAACCAAAAACACAGATTTAAACATGTACCTCCTCTCTTTTTGCTTTCATCATTTCCATTTGGCATGCCATATCATTTCACAAAAATTGTTTTTCTACCTGTTGTTCTTTCAAAAATGTATTATTAAAAAGAAAAAGATCTAGTCTTGTTTTCTGGAAACTAAGTAGTTTTGTTATAAACACTGATCTAATTTAAATTCAAAGAATGAAAAAATGTCCTGTGTTATCACTATTTTAAGTTATGGCTATATAAAAGTGCAAATTAATACTTAGGGTCTTCAGATTTAGCATTCCCTTTAATTCCTTTACTGTTGCCTCAATGTTTGTTAACTCATTGTGGTGCAGCAGGAGTATATGCAACGAATGCAAAGAGTGCAGGCCTAAAAGAAATTAAAATATTTGTATAAGATTTTAAACATTTTTAATGCTAATTAAACATGCTACCTAAGCAAAAGCAAATACATGACATCTGGTGAAGGGAGGAATTATTAATAATATGATGAATTTTCATTAAGAATACAACAAAGCATAACAATTCAAATAAGTGACTGTAATTTGGGAATATAGAGCCAATTTCTTTCCACTGTTTTTTTTTTCTGTAGCAATGATTTTGTCTGATTCTGAAGGGGTTGTATTCGTTATCCTTATTTTGTTTGTTTTGTTTTGCCAATGTTGCTTAGTTTATAGTGCCCATCCAGGAAATGGTTATTCAAATCAGTATCTCCCCCAAACTGCTCAACTAAATATTTTCTTTACACAATGGGAAGCCAAATATTCCTATCATCTTATTGATTCCAAATTGCACATGTTCCCACATTTTTAACATAAGTGAAAGTGTGTTGTATCTTTGCAATAACGACATCATAGTTGAATTGGCAAGGTTTCCTTTCTTCATGGAACAAGGAATCATACTGGATCTCAAAATTTACGATATTTCAATTCTGCAGCATGTAATACAGAAGAAAAATGTTTTGTACCATACTTCTTTGTATCTCATGATCCTAGTATATCATGTACTTTTATACCAGGCTTGAAATTGTCAGTTTAGAGATTGTTGCAGGTACAAAATTAACTCAGAGTGAAACAGAAATTTGGCTGGGAAAAATTACAGCCTGTAAAAATATTTAGAACTATTTATGAAGTCATTATTTTTTATTAATGCTCCCAAACATTAAAATTTGCTTCCACAATATCTAGTTTGTGTCCAACTGTGCAGTAGAATGGCAAAATTTCTATGCTAAAAAAAGATTCTTTTACATCTTGAATAAGATACATGACAATATTGAGCTAAAACCATAATCAAACAGCACATCTTAAAATGAAATGTACACAAGAACATTAAAAAATAACAGCTTCCATCATATATTTTCAACAGAAATGTTAAAACAGATTATTGCATGCCATGAGCAATACCATAGTTGAAAGTTATTATTTAATTGAAAATCAATTCAATCAAAAGACAAAATTTAAGACATACCTTGTATATCAAATATTGCATTGTTGTTTAGGTATAGTTCTGCCAGACAATAGTTTCTAGTTATAAATGTTATTCCATGGAGCTGAAAATGAGAGTTAGAGAACAATATTCTTTCTACAATAATTACATGTAATTACATACAGATATAAAAATTTAATAAGAACCATAGAAGTTCAGCGTTTGCTGTTTTTATTAATTATGTGCAACCTTTTGATCTGGGCCATGAGTTTATGTCTGGATTGTCTTTGAAGATACGTATGATAAAAAGGGTGCTTTTAGCTAACTTAATACTCGAACTTCTCTTACCACGTCTCCACCAAACTCCCTGAAAGGTTTTCAAAGCCTCTGGAATCTGGCCTATCCTTTTGCTCTCACAACCTTCCCTACATTTCTCTGCCCTATAGTCACATTGGATTTGGCTCCATATATCCACTAATTCACCATCACATATTATTAAGTGCCTATTATGTGCCAAGGGCTCTCTCCTCCGATAATGCTGAATCGTTTCTGCATCTGTGTATGAGTCACGATTTCTCTTTGCCTGCACGGCTTTTCCTCCTGGTACATTTCTGATTATTCTTAAAGGAACTGCCCTAGGCTGGCAAGGCCTATCCAACCATGCCTGAGCAGGCTGCCTCAAGAAGTTTCCACTGCTCCAGGGATTTGCTGAGACCGTTCTTTGATCTCTTTGCATCTCACTGCTGTCTTCTTGCTCTGTTTTGACCCACTTTTTGTTTCTCTAAACTTCCACCTGCTCCAGCATTTTAAGTCAGATCTCCTGAGAGATGGTCTAATTCTGCAGTCAATGCTCTACCTCCCCTCCCCAAGCTCTACCTCCGAGATTGTCTAATTCTGAATTCCCTTTCTTTATGCCCCAGTCTATGAACCATCTCCTCTTCTCAGGCTCACTGTCCTTTGGGTCAACAGATCTCAGCTTAGCCGAGGACTCTGTAATCTGACCACACAGGATGTCAGTGCTAACAGCTCAACCAGCCACCATCCCCAAGGAGAAGACAAGGCACAGAATAATCCTGTTACTTTACAGCTCATCTTTTTTTAAATAAGGCCTTTCCTGACAACCCCCATGCCCATGAATCTTCCTTTTCTTGTCCACATCCAACACCTCCTATGACTTGTGCAATTACTTGATCACTAGTTTTGTGTCTTCCTTAAGGAAAGAAACGATGTTTCTTCAGTCTGTTGTCCTTCCCACCTCTCCATTCTCCTAATGATATGGTGAAGCTGCATCTTGCTTTTAAAGTTAGATTAGAAATTCGGTGTACTGTAAGAATTGAAAATAGTCAAAACGCTCTTGAAAATTCCTCAAATGCACCATTAAAGTACATGGTAGGAGTATTTAAACTGAATTCAGAAATGTTTCTGTTGCCCTGCAAGGAGAATCCCACTACTTTTTTAAAAATACTGACTTTATAACCTCAATAGAAATTGACAGATTTGTTTGAGTTATGAGGATGAGGCATGGTAGAGTCTTAACGTGGGGCTGGTATGTTCTAAAAGCAGCCCTTAAGTTAAATGTAACAAGGCTAAATTTACTGCTTAATACAGGATCTAGCAGGGAGAAGAATCATATGAAATAGTTATTGATCAAGTGCTTCCTAATTTATATATACAGAAATATATGCTTATGATTGTAAATTAGTTTCACATGTTTATTAAAGCCTATCACAGTAACTACTGTCATCAGTTAAATAGAACTGTTTTGACCTTTGATTGGTTGATTCAGATAGACAGATGCCAACCTGTCTGATTTAGTGAGGATTTATTGGAAATTTTACTCATGCCCTCTTGTA
Organism: Phocoena phocoena; assembly: GCF_963924675.1. Lineage (NCBI taxonomy): Eukaryota > Metazoa > Chordata > Mammalia > Artiodactyla > Phocoenidae > Phocoena > Phocoena phocoena. The sequence goes on from NC_089227.1 coordinate 36,916,639, forward strand.
TCTCAGAAAAGCTATTTTAGATTTGTAATCAAAGTTTGAAAATGGGTTTCTTTAGTGAATTGTCTTTAATTTTTTCTTATATTTGTAACAGTCACAAATTATGAAGCTATAAAAGGCACATGTGCTGCTCATCTCATTGTCTCACAGTCTCATCTGTACCTAATTATGTGAGCACTCATGCAGGAGAACCACCAGTAACTGCACTTCAGCTTTGTTAAGTCACAAAAGGAGCCATGTTTCCCCCAGGTAGGAGAGACCCTTCAACACAGTGAGGGGTGGGTCCCAGTTGGCTTCATATCCCTTTCTACTCTTCCTGCTGGCCTCCTGACAGCAACTCACTACCTTCCATCCACTCCCTGATCTAATGAGAGCCACACCTAACATCAGCCTAGAAAGAGAACACCAGGGCAAACCACGACTTTTTCTTCTCTCTTTTTTCCCAGTTGCCTGCTCAACCACACATTAACAGAACATTCTAATTAGTTGAGGTTTTAATTTCTCTTGCGTTACACATTAACTCAAGAATACTAATAAACTCAACCATTTCATCTTGACTATAGAATAACTTTCCCAAGAGCATTAACATCTTTGGACCATGATTATTGGAATTTTAAGATTGTACCTTTTGTTGGGGCGAAATGAATGGGAGGAATGTAGTGAAAAGAGATAAGGCCAGATCATGAGAATCTTGGGGAACTAATAAAAGATTTTGTGCAGAGGAGTGTTATTGCCCAGTTTTATTTTGGAAAAAAAAAATGACAGGGAAGAGTACTATTTAGAGGAGATAGTAAGTATAACAGCAAGAGATGAACAAAAATGGTGTTATGCTAATTCCAAAGAATATATGGGTCCCAGAGTAGAGTAATAACAGTGGGAGAAGAGCAAAGTAGAGGGAACTGAGAGATAATTCCAAGGCAGAATTCACAGGACTTAGATAGACATTGCAATGTACCAAGTTGTTGAAGTCAAGATGTAGGAATAGGAGTTGGAAGACATGCTGATTGTTCTGACACTCAAACCATTGTTAAAGTAAAATGTTATTATAATTATCCATTTAGGAAAATCTGTACTACTGAGTCTAAGGATTGCCATAGGATTTATACTGAATGTGACATTCCACAAATCATATATCTTAGCTCAGGGCTTAGCACATAGCAAGGGCTCAATAAACGATAGCTTTTATTATTTACTATTTAACCATTATTATTTTTCATAGAGCTGAGAGCACTTACATTCAAGGTAAAGCTCTTACACGTAACTGCTGAGGTACTAGTGGGGAAAATTTTACACCAGCATGAATTTAAAATTAAGGAGGCATTCTTTTAGAGCAGGATTTCTCAACCTTTACAGCTATTGACATTTGGGGCCAGATAATTCTTTGTTGGGGGGCTGGGGAAGCTACCCTGTGGATTGTAGTATGGTTGGCAGCATCCCCAGCCTCTACCCACTAGATGCCAGGAACACACACACCCCAGTTGTGAAAATCAAAAAGGTCTCCAGACATTGCCAAATGTTCTCCTTGTGTGTGGGAGGTGTGGCAGGGGTTGCAAAGTCGCTCCTAGTTGAGAACTGTTGGTTCAGAGTCAAGGGGACAGTCATATCTTTTTTTTTTTTTTTTTTTTTTTGCGGTACGCAGGCCTCTCACTGTTGTGGCCTCTCCCGTTGCGGAGCACAGGCTCCAGACGCGCAGGCTCAGCGCTCATGGCTCACGGGCCCAGCCGCTCCGCAGCATGTGGGATCTTCCCGGACCGGGGCACAATCCCGTGTCCCCTGCATCGGCAGGCAGACTCTCAACCAGTGCGCCACCAGGGAAGCCCTCTTTTAAGTGCTTATTATGACCCAAGCACTAAGCTAGATGTTTTCACCATTATCTAATATGATCCTTCTAATAGCCCATGTTGTTTTGTTCCCTTATTTACCTAGGAGGAAACTGAGGCTAAAAGAAGTTAAAAAACAACTTTCTCAAGACAACAGAGCAAGGGTTCAAACTCAAGGCTATCTGACTTGGATCAAAAGTTGGTGTATAGGGCTTCCCTGGTGGCGCAGTGGTTGAGCGTCCGCCTGCCGATGCAGGAGACACGGGTTCGTGCCCCGGTCCGGGAGGATCCCACATGCCGCAGAGCAGCTGGGCCCGTGAGCCATGGCCGCTGAGCCTGCGCGTCCGGAGCCTGTGCTCTGCAACGGGAGAGGCCACAACAGTGAGAGGCCCGCGTACCGAAAAAAGAAAAAAATAAAGTTGGTGTATAGTACACCATACATTATTGTATATTATTTTAGTGTGGAAAATGTTATTATAAATAAGTATTTTGATTATGTTTTAGATGAAGACGTTTATAAACAATGACCTTGCCAGAATAGGTATTTTTATTTAAATTTAGTTTGTAAAAGTTGTCAAGTGTTCAGTTTTTGCTACATGGTAGAAACTCAGATTCCATTTTGGACAGTTGCTTGGTGAGGCATTATATACAGGTTTCTCATCAAATGCTTACTCTAATCTGTGACACATGAAATACACCCAAGTAATGCTAGGTCTTCCAGAAATAGAAGGATACCAGCATTGTGACAACAATATTATGAGCTCACTACTAAACGTCTGTAAAAGAAAAATTTTGAGGTAATGACCCAAAACACAAACAGATCAAATGTCTATATACCTTTGAATCTGTAGTATAAAATGCAAATCACTTAGATCACCCGTCTGAGCAGACCCAGCTTCTTTTCTTAGGAAAGCTGGAGAAGATGAACTGACCTAAAATTCCCTCGGTCAGCCTTGCTAAAAGATGAGACAAGGCAGGGAGTCTTCAGAAGGCCTCAGTTAATACGCACCTAAGAGCAGTTGCCTCCCACTAATTACATCGGCGGAGATTAGAAACAGATGACCCAGAAAAGAGAGGAGCTGCAGGACTAGTAGATATCTATGCAGTACAAGGAGAAAGCAAGCCCTCGGAGAGCATAATGAAGGAAGCGGGGCAGCCTGAGCAAACCTAGGAAAGCTGGGGCATTGCACGTCCTCAGAAACAACTTGTACCTATCTAATTTGCTGGTTCCAGGTCAGACCAGAAGCTCCAGTTTTATCATCCACTACATAATAATGGGGAGAAGTGTGCACCCTTCAAGCATGTTAGGCTCCAAACACACCAAACTACATTCATCCTTTGTCTCCCCAAACCACTGCTTTCTCTCATTCCATTCCAGGCAGTTCGCAACCACAGTTTCCTCATCAGGAGTACAGCCACACCTTCTGCCCTTCCTAATTCTATCACTAGAGCAGGCACCATCACATTTATTTTTATATTCTATCAGTAGCCTAATGCAAGTACAGAATAAACCATATTACAGAGGATGCTTTGGGCTCCAAGTAACTCCTAAGCTCAACTCAAACTGGCACATAAATTAGAACACTTATTATCTCACATATCAAGGAGTCCAGAGGTTGTGAAAGCTTCAGTTTTAATATCTCAATGCTTCTCTGAGCTCTGCTTTTCTCACAATGTTGGATACATCCGCAAGTTGATAGGATGGTTCCTGGCTTACTAGCCAGGCAAGAAAACATCCAGAGGGAACAAGGGACCTCTCTTCTAGTGCTCTTTTTCAGGAATAAGGAAACCTTTCACAGAAGTCTCCTAGTAGCTACCTCCAATATATCTATTACGACAGCCGGGTTATGAGCCAATTCATTGACTAGCCACTCACAAGGAAGATGGGATTATCCTGATTGGTTTAAACAGTTCAGGCTCCACCTCTTGGAACTGGGAATGGAGCCACCTATCTGACTAAAAAGAAGTATGTACCAATACCTTAACCCAGATTCTGCTGTATAGGTAAAAGAATAGAATGGATAATGAATGGACAACCAATAATGGTCAGTACATACATCTCAACAAAGTTGTTGATTGAATAAATGAATAAACAAAAAAAGGTATGTTCATTTTATTTTACTATTTTGTGCCTTACTTGTTCCTAAATAAAGGGTAGCCTAATATAATGTAAGAACAATGCTGGTCACAAATTTAGATCATTGTTAACAAAACATTACAATTCTAAATATTTGTATTCCTTTGTCAATGTTGATGATTTTCACCATGATTCTTCATACCATTTCTATTCTGGCAAAGTAACTTCTTAGTGGTCCACCTAATATAATCTAGATATTAAAGAAAAGTGATAATCAAAATTTTCCATGTGAATTTTGATGAAGTACTATCATAGGTAATATGCCCATTAGAGTTTTGGATCCTGAATAAGATTTTAATTTTTCATAGAGTGTGAATACACAGGCAACTTAGCAACCAGTCAATTATCGATCAATAGAAAAACTCACGTTAGCTTATTCACTCATCTCCTGACCACTTATAACTTATTTCAAATATGATATCCTTTCAGGATTATATGGAATAAATGTCTATTTTTAAAAAACAAAGTTAAGTGATGGTTATTTTGGAAATAATATAGTATGTTGAGCATAAATAACCAAACACAAGAAGATAATTTAGCCCTTTGTTGCACCCTTTCCCCACCCACCCCTTCCAAAACAAAAGAAAGTACAATAGTTGACAGTGTATGCAATCCCTTCCTATGTACGTAATGTATCTGTAATTCAACTGTGTGAAAATTCAATGACTGGCTGAAGGTGGGACAGTGTCCACTACAAGAAAGCCAAAAAATATTACAAAATCCCTAATTATACCTCTCCCTTTAGAAATACTGCCAACATTTGTACATTCTTTCCTTCAAAACTGAATACTGAACTCCACAAGGAACACACATGAAAAGCAAAGATTAGTCACTTTTGCCATGCTTGATGAGTTCCATCTTTTTCTAATCAGAGGTCACACACTGTGACCCAGGATAATTTTTGGCAGGGTATTTAAAAGAGTTTTGAACTTGTATGCTCTTAAGTAGTGTGTGCACTTTCCATTTCAGTTGTTAGCTGCCTGGGCCTTGAATGTATTTGTGTTTGTTCTCCTAGAATTTATTTTAAGCTTATGAAACTTAAGCTTGCACTTAATACTAGAAAAACTTTCATTTTCCATTTTCCACTTGGTTAAAAGAACAGACTGAAAATGCAACGTAATATTGAAATACTTTCATAAACATGGATGCTTAAAGATTCAATGCTGTGAATCTGGACTATTGCTTGACAAGCAGACTACTACTGAAAACTCAAATCATTATTTTTTAATCAGCTGGTGTTTGAAAGTTTAAATTTAAAATGCTAAGATTGGGTCATCAATTTATAATGAACAAAATACAAGCCGTTGGAAAGTCCAACTTTAGAAATTTGAGAGTGACTGACTGTAATGATTGTTTTGGCTTGAATTGTAGTTCAGTCCTGCTCTATGACTTGAAGAGAGCTTGGAGCCCCACTCAGGACTCCACTACAGAGGAGGCACTGCCAGCTAAACCCTAGCCTCGAAGAAAAGCTTCAAGGGCCACACTCAGTGCCCTTGAAAAGCATTCCCTGCAGTTGGGGACATGTTGGCTTAGTGCCTGGCACTTCCTGAAGAAGCTGGATCAGTATGGGTGGCAACTGGGAGGTAATCAATCCTTCTGAGAGCAGGACAAAGGTGTGTGAGTTCTGGGAAACACATGCAGGACCATTGGAGGAATGCTGATCTAGGGCACTTTACAAAGGATCCTGCCCAAATGGGCAGTTTGCCAAGGCCAGGAGATGCTCAGTTGTAAGTACCACTGGGATACAAGGTGAAAGGGAGGTCAGGAGTGGCCAGCGAAGAGGAAATTAGAGTTGGAGGAACCTAGCAGGGGAGCTTCTGAATAACCCATTAAGAGAAGTAAACTCTGAACATGTTGACACCAGAGGGTGCAAATCAAATAGAAACTTTGTTTTTCCTTTGCCTTTCCTGTGCCTCCACTCCTCCCCATTCCATACCAACCCTGGAGAAGGCTTGGGTGGAGGTGAGAGGCAAGGGAAACAACCAACCACACCCCCCTTGCTAATGAAGCAGGCAGGCGGCCATCTGCAGTCAGCCCTAGCTGGATAAGGGAGGGGAGACAGAGGGATGTCTCATTTATGAATTAACATATTCACCTCCACATTCTCATTTCTGAACTGAGAGTATGACTATGTCTCAAAATGGACTGTAAGCTTTTGAACTACATAAGAGAGATAAGAAAGGTCATGAGACTGCCCAAGTTTTCTTCCGGGAAACTGGGAAGCAATAGCTTCCACTGAGCAGTTTTGAAAGCACATGGGAGAAAAAAGTAAGGTTCCAGTCTGATAACATTTCACAAATCGTGCTATTCAATATACCTGCATATATATAAAGTTTCTTACCTAAATTAAAATTAGGAGTATAAAGTATTAATACTTTTCAGGATCAGTTCTATTAAAAACATGAAATTAAGATAGCAATTTAATTATAGAGCCATTTAAGATCAAATATCATATTACCTTGTTATGATGTAGCCATAAGTATTTTAATTTTTTAAACCTAGAAAGATCAATGACCTCTGTCAGTTCCCTGGAAAGGAAAACAAAAAGGGAACATTAGCAATGATTAATTCATTCATGGGTAAGGTGGCTTATGTAGTATGACTCGGGGGGAACTGGAAAGGCCTCTCTCTGTCCTTTCAAAATTACTGGCACTCTTATATGTGCTAACTTCCTAAATTCCGTCTTCAAAACTTCATTCACTTGGGTTAAGATTTTTGTCAGCTAGTAAAATGAATACTAAAAGAGAATTTTATGACATTAGTAGAAATTTATACCTCATTATGACTGAATTTTGGGGGACCTTAATTTTAAAAGATTTCACTGAGGAGAGAGCAGAGGAAGAAAAGTGCAGAAGACATGGGACTTAAGGTAAATATGGGAAACAGCCTTGACTCCTGCTTCAACAGCGCCTGCAGGGTCCTTACTTTGAGGTTGTCCAGATCTTGGCCAAACTGGATTTAAGACATGGAAATTGTAGGACACCAAGAGACAGAGACTGGGTTAAGTGTTTTATTCTCCCTTTGTTGTTTATTAAATATGGGGTCAAAAATGTTACCCATCCTTCTTGAACTGTGCAGGACTCCAGCTGCCCCAGTGGTCATGAGTCTCTTTGGTGATGCAGCTCACTCAGCGAAGGGGCAGACGTAGGGTGTGGTGGAGGAGCTGTCAGCAAAGAGAGCACGGCCTCTGCAGACAGTTGGCCCTTTGACTGCTGTGGGCTGGAGTATTCTGATCTCTTTTATTTCTTAGGACAGAAATCGTGAGCCCAGGCCAGGTATATACACATATATGTCTCTATTAAACACTTATAGAGCACACTTTGTGTGCAAGGTACTTTTCTAAACACTTTAAAAATACTAATGTTAATTAATATTACATTTACTAACTTGTAGCAACACCCTTTCACAATTATGTTTAACCTTGGGACACTGAGGGACTAATTTTTTTAAATGTTTGTGAAAACATATTTTTTGTCATGCAAACAACATTTCTAAACAAATGAAACCCTTCTCGCCCACTTTTTATATTGGAAAATTCCAAACCTAAGTTGAAGGAGTAGTACAATGCATGCCTTCGTAATTTTTAATATTTTGCCACATTTATGCTCACTCTCTTATCTATATATACAATATATCTATTTGTGGGTTGATAATTTTCTTGGTGAATCATTTGAAAATAAGTTGCAGACTCTGATTCGTAAATACTTCGGCACACGCATCCCTCAAATAAGGACGCTGTCCTGCATAACCCCCATACCATTATCACTCTTAGGAAAATTAAAATTGAATTCAATGATATCATCTAATACACTACTATTCATATTCAGATTGTTCCTGTTGCTCCTACATTTCTTTTATAGATTTTTTCTTTGTTTAAACCCAGAATCCCATCAACATTCATGCATTGCATTTTCAGTTAGTATAACCCCTTAGTCTTCTTAAATTTAGAATAGTCACCTTCTCTTCTTTGTTGACTTTAACATTTACTTTCTTATTTATTCATTTTTTTTTTTGCGGTACACGGGCCTCTCACTGTTGTGGCCTCTCCTGTTGCGGAAAACAGGCTCTGCAGCCTCCACGGCATGTGGTCATGCTGTACATTACATCCCCAAGACTTATTTTACAACTGGAAGTTTGTACTTCTTGATCCCGTTCACCTATATCATGCCCCACCCCCAAATCCCTCTCCCCTCTGGTAACCGCCAATCTGCAGAGAACAGATTAGTGGTCCCCAATAACTATTTAATGGCTTTAGCTTTGATTAATAACCTTTACCTGAATCAGTAGATTTGGTATTATGAAATGGTAATTTTTCTAATGCTCTCATTCTTTTTACATTTATTAGCTGGTATTCCGTAAAAAAGATCTTCCCCTCCCCTTTATTTCTCTCATTCCTTCTCATCTCCACCTTTCTCATTTGAGTAGTTTTTTCTTAATCTTTTCGTACTTTTTTTTTTTATTCTCAAATTATCCCAAACAAAAGACTTTTCAAGCAGCCCACCTTGTCCTTTTGACATGTACCGTTAGTCTTCGAGCACTTCCCTGGCACAACAAAATATTCTAGGCTTCTTCAAAGCAACTTGTAATAGATTTACACACAAAATGCATTCTCCTCTTTCACTGTAGATGTGTAGCTAATTTCTGGGAGGGGAATTTGGACCCTGACACATTTAAACTATTGCATTGGACAACAATGATATTATGTTAGCTTCAATATTTCCTAAGGAAAATAAAGCAATCACTACATGGTAGCAGAGAAACTCAAGCCCCACTTAGAGTATCTCTCCAAGAATTCCCAGGAAAGTTATTTTAATACATTAATGCTTAAAAATATCAACTGTGTCAAGTAAGTGTCATTAATTTTCTTGTATTAGTAGTACTGGTGCTGAACTTTCTGCTATTAGATAATGTAATAAAGTGGCTTACTGTTGAGGGGAATTTAACTCAAGTCAGAAGGGTTTATTCTGCGTATAAACCCATCCTAAATCAATAATGAGCTGTTACATTTTTAAGGTGAGGCCAATGGAAGACAATGATAGGAAATTCTACTACTAATGCTGGCAATGACTCAGGCTGACAATAATACGTCAGCTCTGTTGTTACAGTATATGTGCTGCATGATTTCTCAAGGAAACACTGATAGGATATTTTCCAAGGGCAACAAAGACTTAGGCAAATAAGCCAGTTTACCCAGTTTATTGGCATCTGGACAGTGAAACATTTCTTGTACCCAAATGGATTAAATGATGACTTAGTATTCTTAGGATTCAAAACGTATTGTCCTTTAATTGAGAAGACCACCAATTACCACTGTCAGAAGATCAATATTTCTATTTTTTTCTAGTGTTTTAAAGCTTTTCTTATTGTTATCTACTTATCTTAGTGATCAAGTGTGTACAGTTTTTAAAATCATGAAAGGCTTAGAGATGCAATCTTTTGAAGACAAGAAAAATATTTATTGTTATTATAAAACCAACTGATCTATAGGAAGGTTCAAAGCATGACCTTAAGTTTGTCAGAATTACCCACATACTTGTTCCATTCTAAGATGTATATTTTAAAAAAGCTTATATTTGTCAGCTATATATTCCCTTACTACCAAGAGATTCAGGGCCATTACAGAAATAAATATTATTTTAAATATTATTCACCACACTAATAAACTAAAACATATTAATATAAAACAAAAGAAATATGTTTATTAATAAAGGATTTCCTCAAATCACTAGAGATAAAGTGATTAACTTCATTGATAAAGTAGGACATTTTCTTCAAAAAGCAGCTAAGTTCCGAATATTACGTACATGTAGAAATACGTTAAGTATCTTTAAAAATAATACATGGAATTCACAGAGATCAAAAAGTATGAAGAAGGGAAAGAAGAGTAGGAATACGGTCATTATGATGAAAATGCTAACTGTGACTACACAGGTGTCACTTGTGGGCTAGTAAAACCTGTGCTGTCAGCATCTAACGGAACACATACTTCCTCTTCCACCTGGGTTCTATCTCAGGCACCGTGATTCCTCTGTAGAAGAAGAACCCAACTTTGCTGTCTGCCACCTTGGGGAGTTGGAGTGGAATCAAAGAAATCGATATAAAGAAGTTATATAAGGGAGAAGTTTCATACTTACCAGTAAAATTAGTATAAAGGTTGTTAGGTAGAGATTATAGTATAATAGGGGTTATTATTATAGTATAGTGGTATAATGAGCCATTATTCTCTAATAGTAGTAGTAACATTAACTGTACTAATGCTGATTGAGTACTTACTGTGTACCAGACCCTTCTCTACCTTCTACTAACTCACCTAATCTTCACAACAACCCTGTGAAGCAGATAGCACTGTTATATGCAGGCAGTAGGTTTGCCAGATAAAACACAGGATACACAGTTATATGTGAACTTCAAAGAAACAACAAATGTCCCAATGCAGTGTGGGACATACTTATACTAAAAAAATTATATTCATTTGTTTCTCTGAAATTCACATGTAACTGGATGTTCTATATTTTTATTGGCTAAACCTGACATCCCTAACAGAGAGGCTTATGACCCACCCACGGTCACCCAGCTGGAAGAGATAAAACTGGGATTCAAACTCAGCCTGACTCCATAATCTTTGTTTTTATCCACTTCAGGATCCTGCATCTCCAATAGAGACTGTGGATGCCAACGAGCGTGTGCTACTTGCCTATCCACAGAAGGGGAAAACAATGGAAGAGAACATTTGAATCTATGAAACATAACATGACGCTCTTCTATTTCACATATAAAGCACACTTACTTTTGAGAAAGAAACAGCTCAAAGACATCAGCATCCTTCTTGTGGCCACATATCTTTAGTTGATCTTCAACTGCCTGATAACATATAATTAATCTGTCAAGCCACATTCCACTGAGCAAAAATACTGAGACATTTACAGTCAATAACAATAATGTCTACAAGAAGATCAAAAGAAAGGTGAATATGGAGGCAACTACTCTAAACTGATAAATTCCAACGCTACAATTATACATTACTTAATCATTTTTGTGGTTGAATTTCATTATCCTTAATCTCGGGCACAGATGTGTAAACAAATTTTAATCAAGAGAAAAAATGTGTATGTGTACATATACACCAAAACCAAGTATTCGATTCTCTGTGAGGAAGAGTAATCTGGTCTTTAAATATCTGTAAATATACCTTCAAGTGTGAAGGACTGACATTTGGTAGGTTTTCCATATTTGCAGAAGACACAGTATCAAGGTTGGAGGTGGAGGGAGTAGAGTATAATGTACATTATCATGTAGGGGCTTGGCACCCTGTAAATTCTCAATACATGTCAGACGAATGAATGAATGAATAAATGTTTTCTTTTCTCTGCAAAGAAACAGTGTATTCATGTTTCAAGAGTTACTGACACACTTGCACAATGGGAATTTTTGGTGGAGAAGTAGCGATTTTATTCCCATAGGTTATTTTTGGAAAACACACATCCAACAACAGCTATTTAACTGCTTTGCTCTTTCTTCTTAAGGTCCTTTACTAAACTACAGAATAACATGTATAGGCCACATGGCCTAAGATGATATGGAAAAATTAAAGCCCATCTATAATTTATCAATGAGGGAGTTAAGCTAACAAGATACAACAAAAGTGGAAAGTATAATCATTGCACTTCTGGAATCTGACAAACATTGTAATTACCAGAGTCAAAACAATCACCAAATTTCAGCTGGGATTTGTTGTGGGTGGTGAGGTAGTAATGTCAGTAAGGGATTTATGAAATTTTGACAATGGTTTTATTATTTAGTAGAGGACATTAGAAGAGCTAGATTTAATGGGATGAACAAATATCTGAAGAAGTGAAAAAGGCAGATACCCCAGGGATGGAGAGCAGCTGCTAATATATATCCCAAACTTCCTTTGCGACCCTGCTACACAACCTGAATCTTGGGGCTTAGAGAATTTATTGGCTCAGGTGTAGGCATTTCCATCAGGGTATTTTTGTGTCCATGGTAAGTGAGCTGAATCTGGGGCTTAGAAAAACCCAATAGATCAGTCTTAGGCAACCACATCTGGGAATTTTAATTTAACATCCAAACCATCAGCTTCTACTGTACACAGTCAATCTCAATTTCACCAAAGTGTTTGGAATGTTAAAGCCTGGTCAAATTAGAATTAAAATTTTGCAGCTATCTATTAAAATTACAAACTTGCTTTTAACTTACTCCCACAATTTCACATCTAGCACTCAGAAATACACCAGTACATACACACACATGCAAAATGTGAATACCACTGCTCATCTCATACATACATTGTAGTTGTGAAATATGCCCCATTAATTGGAATATGGGTTAAATTAAAATGTAACTTCTTTCTGGGCTTCCCTGGTGGCGCAGTGGTTGAGAGTCCGCCTGCCGATGCAGGGGACACGGGTTCGTGCCCTGGTCCGGGAGGATCCCACATGCCGCGGAGTGGCTGGGCCCCTGAGCCATGGCCACTGAGCCTGCGCGTCCGGAGCCTGTGCTCCGCAACGGGAGAAACCACAGCAGTGGGAGGCCCGCGTGCCGAAAAAAAAAGAAATGTAACTTCTCAATAGAACGCTGTGCAGTAGCTTAAAAATGTAGACAGATGGATATCTAGAGCTATAAAGATATCCAAAATATATTTTTAAGTTAAAATGTCATAGGCAGTTTTGTTACCAATGATATTTATATGCACACAAAACGCACACACTCCAAATTATTAACAAGTTATCACTTGAGATCATGAGGGATTGTCACTTTTAAAGCAATCCACTTTTCAATAATGTTTGAATATTTTATGATAAACACATATTAACTTAGTAATCAGAAATTAATACACATTTTGAACATTTTAGCCATGGAATGAGTATTTTAGGATTTAAATCAAATTTTGAAAATAAAAACATGAAAAGGAAAATTGAAACTATCGTCATAATATGTGAATCACTGATGTAATTAATTATTTATTTACACAGCTCTTTATCATGGCATGTTTCCTTCCAACTGAAAACTTCATACGAATCTGGTAACAAGAAAGTGTCAAAATGCCAAAGAACCCAAAAACGTGCCAAGAAGTTTCAACTTTCAGTGAATCCGTGGTGGAGCAGTTCTAGTTCCCAAACAACAAACAACTTCACTAGCAGCATATTCCTTTCATCTAAAGAAGCGCAAGAATTCTTGCCCTGGACTATTTTTTTTTTTGTGGTAAAATATACATAATATAGAATTTACTGTTATAACTGTACAGTTTTGTAGCATTAAGTGCACTCACATTGCTGCTCAGCCATTACCACCATCCATTTTCAGAAGTTTTTCATCTTCCTCAAATGAAACTCCGTACCCATTATACACTAACTCCTCATTTCTTCCCCTGTTGCTGACACCCACCCTTCTACTTTCAATCTATAAATTTGACTACCCTAAGTACCTCAAATAAATGGAGTCAGGCAGTATTTGTCTTTTTGCGACTGGCTTATTTCCCTTAGCATAATGTCTCCAAGAATCATCTATGTTGTGATGTACGCCAGGATTTCCTTCCTTTTTAAGGCTGAATAATATTCCATTGTATGTATATACCACATTTTGTTTTTCCATTTAACTATCAATGGACACTTGGGTTGTTTCCACTTTTTGGCTTTTGTGAATAATGTTGCTATGAACATGGGTATACAAATATCTGAGTCCCTGCTTACACTTGGTTTGAGTATATATTCAGAAGTGGAATTGCTGGATCACATGGTAATTATATATTTAGTTTTTTAAGGAATTGCGATACTATTTTTCACAACAGCTGCACACAACAGCACTCTTTAATATGAACATTTTTTAAGTCGTAGGTCCAAACAGATCATTCAGCTATTTATTGAACCACAAACTACTTTGTCTTAGTTCAGGCTATGACTAGTTTAGTCTGAGACTAGCTAGTAAATGTAGCAATGAATCAGGAAAGGTGCCTACTCTCTATGACTAAACTATTAGTAAGAGAAGGAAGTATACACAATGTTGCAAAAGAAGGTTGCAAATATTAAGGGCTAAGAGAAAAGGAAAATATGCTCTGGTGAATTCAGAGGAAGAAGAAAATACTGTCAACCCTGGGAACTTTGAGAGGATTTTAGGGCAGCACTGACAATTGGGCTGGGTCTGAAACAGTGAGGAGAACTGAGACACAGATATCGATGGATGGGCATTTTAGACACAGGGGAGTAAGTACACAAAGGAGAAAAAGCAGGGGAAGAACGTGTGAGGCGTTAGGGTTGTACAGCCTTTGGCTGCAGGGAAAGGCACAGGGAAGGCAATTGTGAGGAATCAATTTTAAAAGGTGGATTAGGGTCATATTATTTGTGCTAACTTTGAAATTTAGGCTCAGAAGTGTGCACCTACTGCTCAAACAAAACTTTTATAGGTCCTAAGAATGCTAACCTAAAATCACATATTTTATGTAATCTGAAATTTAAATTTAATTTAATTTTATACGAGATATATATACATATACATGAAATATATATACTAACTGCACGGTAAAATCAGTGTAAGGAATTCCAATAAAGTTCTGATTTTTCCCATGACAACTACATCAATGCTTTTAAGTAATATGCAATATCAAGTTATTTCAAAATCATTTTTCCTCCTTTTTTTGTGCCCTTGTTTTGTCGGGCTGTAAAAGAATGGGCTTAATAACTATTGGGTAATTCATCACCGCACTCAATTCTGGGGCAATAGAGAAGTATTATAGGATTTTCAAACTGGAGAAAAAGATGTGACAAAGCTAAATCTCAGGAAGATGACTGTAGCAGCACCATATATGATGGCCTGGGGTGCAGACAGAACTCCAGATAGGAAGCAAGGCTGCCTCTGGAAAATCAAGTCAAGAGCTGATGAGCCTGCCCCAGGACAGTAGCAAGGGAGAATAAGCAGGGAACAGATATGACGTGTGATGTACAAAGAGAACTGATGGGAACTGGCAAGTAACTAGAGGCAGAGAATAAGGGCAAGGGAAGTCACAGGTGATGATGATTGTGTGATGACATGATGATGAGACAGGTGACTGGGAGGGAAGATGCTTGCAGTTGAGAAATGCTGAAACTGAGGCACTGGTGGAACATACAAGTCAAGCCATCCACCAGGAAGCTGCAAGTGGGAGAACGGATCTCACCAGAGATTCCAGGGTGGGTGTGTACAGACTGGCCAGTCGGCCAGCACAGAGGAGAGAGCGGGACCCAGGTAAGATCATCGTGAAGTGTCTATATTTAGAAAGAGGAGGAGAGAACCAAGATGGAAAAGGAGAAAGACGGGGATTTTTATAAAGTGAGGAAGAGAAACAAAAAGACAGTGGGAGCTGAGAGGGAGGATTTCAAGAAGGTAGAATTTGAATCTGCAGTGTTGCATAGGGTGGTAGAGGATACCACTCAGAAAAGGTATTCAGGGGTTTCCCTGGTGGCGCAGTGGTTGAGAGTCCACCTGCCAATGCAGGGGACACGGGTTCATGCCCCGGTCCGGGAAGATCCCACATGCCTCAGAGCGGCTGGGCCCGTGAGCCATGGCCGCTGAGCCTGCGCGTCCGGAGCCTGTGCTCCGCAACGGGAGAGGCCACAACAGTGAGAGGCTCGCGTACCGCAAAAAAAAAAAAAAAAAAAATTTCAGCAACCTGATGAGGACGAAATGTTAGCTTTCAAATTAAGGGATTGACAAAACAGGAAAATAAAAACAATCCAACACAGAACTTCGGTGTAGACAGTTCTAGCATGGAAAGAATAAAAGCAACTTCTTCCACGGCAGATGCCTTGGAATCTGGATAAAGGAGAAGAATGTTTGAAAATTGTGGGATTATTAAATCCTAGAAGAATCAAGACTGTATTAAAAACTAATGATAGATAAATTCCTATACCTACATGCAATACACAGGCACCACAAGTTAGTTAAGATTTAGTGTGAAGTTTTCAGTTCATTACAGAACTTTCAGCCTTGATTAATCATCATAGCCCCCAGCCTTTCTAGACAAGTGTGAGAACTCAAGAACACCTTGCTAGGTCCTAAGTGGCATAACACAATTTTGACATTTTTTTTCCACTCAAATATTCTTTTAGCCATTATCTTAACTGCCCTCAACTCTGCTTGTATTGTCCCTCAAAGAACTTTTCCTCCCCGGTGTGTCGATCTGCACTTTAGGGAAACATTTCAGTGTTATATATATGTGTATATATATATCTCCTTTGGAGAGTCAAGACTCCAAATTTATGGCCTTATTACCTAATCTCTAAACTGCCATAATTATATATTCAGGAGATATTAAGTGGGAAAAAGTCAGTATATATCAGTTAGTGTGGATCAGGGGCAGTCCCCAACCCCCACCCAGGTGATTACAGGCCTCTAGCCCCAGTGGAGGGTTTGGCTGAGGTCCGCCGTTGCTCCATCCCTCCACCCTGGATCCCAGGGGTGGCTTCCAGAAGACTAGGGCATCTGACAGGCCCCCTCCTCACCGCCCCCGCCCCTGCCCCCGCCCCGAAATGCTCCGTGATCTGGGGAACGGGGCGATGCTTACTCTACGGCTGATTTCCAGGGCGGCATCTGCCGCCTTCGCTTGGCTTGTCGTGTGTTGGAAGGCACAGGGCAGATGTTCGAGGTACCCAGTCATCAGGACACAGGGGGACTCAGCAGCACCTATGATCAACCCAGCCTGGCCTGCGGCTGATTGTTCTGACGGTTGCCAACAGTTACCAGAACCTTGTTGACTAACAGCCAATCCAAAGTAGGGAAGATCTGAAGCCAAATCCTGACTTCTGTGACGTTCGCGCGTGTGACCCTGCAACACCCCGCGTCGTACCTCAGATACACTAGTGTTTCCCCTGCGTCGGGTACTGCGTGCCATACATGCCGGAAAGACAGCATATGCCAGAGACCATGAGTGTGTCAGAGGACCCCAACTGCAGTCACCGAGTAATAATAATTTTATTGAGATCTAAATATCAGAAATTTTACGTTTCTGAAAATTAGATGGGTCTGGAAAACACTGGCCGTCCCGGAGGGTAGGGGTGAAGCAGTGCCTAACAGAGTCCTAGTGGAGCTTAAGGCAAAAGGAAAAAACAATCAATACTGCTGATCCTCTCTTTATTTGAAAATTTGACATTTTGTTCGTCATGTATGTCTTGCATTAATTTTGATTTTCTAAAAACATTGCATTAAGGTTTATTTTGCTAAGTTGAGTCACTATTTGGCCAGTCTCCTCCAATCTTGAAGACTTCAAGACTATCTTATGATCTTATTTATGAGTTTGGTTCTCCTCTAGTTTGGGAAACTTCGGAGGCAGGATTCTGTCTGTGCCATCACTGTTTTTTGCCAGGACCTAACACACTGCATTTAATAAATGTTGATTCAACTGAATGGGTTGGTTTCTTGGCTCCAAATTTGAACTTGAAATCTAGGAATTAAATGTAATTTTTTGAAATGCATCAAGCTACTTGCATTAAAAAATGCTGGTATTGGAATAGGGCGTTTAAAAAAGTCTCAGTGAAGAAATCAAACACACTTTTTTTTTGAAAAAAAGAAATATTTTACTTTGACATAATTTCAGGATTGCAGAAAAGCTGCAAGAATAATACAAGAATTCCTGAATACCCATCACCAAGATTCCAAATGTAAATATATTACTACATTTTTTTTTCTTGCTCTCTCTCTCTCATTTAAAAGTAATTTGTGGATATATTGCCTTTTTACACCTAAATTCTTCAGTGTGTTTCCCCAAAAGCAAGGAATTCTCTTTTAAAAACAGTCCATTATTGAAATCAGAAATTAATATTGCTATAATACTATTATATAATCTACAGAACTTATTCATATCTCTCTGATTATTTCAATAATGTACTTGGTAGCAAAAAAAAAAAAAAAATCCAAGATCATGCATTGCATTTCATCTTGTCTCTCTTTAGTTTCCTTTAATCTGGAGCAGTTTCTGAGTCTGTCTTTATATTTCATGACCTTGACAATTTTTAGGAGTACAAGCCAGTTATTTTGTAGCACGGCTCTCAGTTTGGGTTTGATGTCTCCTCGTGACTAGATCCAGGTTATGGACTTCTTGCTGGGATACTGCAGAGGTGATGTTGAGTGCTTTTCAGTGCATCACTTCAGAGGCAGTTGCTGTCAATTAATCCCGTTACTGGTAGTATTACATTTGATTATTCAATTAAGGTCATACCTGCCACGTTTCTCCAGTCAAATAGTAAAGTTACTATTTTATCTTTGTAATGTATAGGTTTCTTGTGGGGAGATACTTTGAAACTATGTAATATCATTATTCCTCAAATCAAACACACTATTTTTAGTACTTCTAAAAATTATTTGAGCCTTTTGGGGTAGGCGGGTGGGTAAAAGTCTTCCCAGTTATCACTGAGAGAGTAATCATCTGAAAACTATTGTTTAAATAGCTTTTATCCCAGAAATAAAAATCAGATGAGAAGAATGGTCCACTAAGAAAAGGTATAAAATAATTTACTAGCCTCTTGTCTCCCACATTTGCTGTTAATATGTGTTACAACATTTCAGATATCATTCATGAATATTCTACATGGAAAAATGGAAATGCATACTACTTGGTCAATTTTGTACATTACACAAAGGTCAGTTTTAGAACCATATGCAAGCAATCAGAGAAGAAAAGGAAATAAAAGGAATCCAAATCGGAAAAGAAATAAAGCTGTCACTGTTTGCAGATGACATGATACTATACATAGAGAATCCTAAAGATGCTACAAAAATCTCCTAGAGCTAATCAATGAATTTGGTAAAGTAGCAGGATACAAAATTAATGCACAGAAATCTCTGGCATTCCTATACACTAATGATGAAAAATCTGAAAGTGAAATCAAGAAAACACTCCCATTTACCATTGCAACAAAAAGAATAAACTATCTAGGAATAAACCTACCTAAGGAGACAAAAGACCTGTATGCAGAAAATTATAAGACACTGATGAAAGAAATTAAAGATGATACAAATAGATGGAGAGATATACCATGTTCTTGCATTGGAAGAATCAACATTGTGAAAATGACTCCACTACCCAAAGCAATCTACAGATTCAATGCAATCCCTATGAAACTACCACTGGCATTTTTCACAGAACTAGAACAAAAAATTTCACAATTTGTATGGAAACACAAAAGACCCCGAATAACCAAAGCAATCTTGAGAAAGAAAAACGGAGCTGGAGGAATCAAGCTCCCTGACTTCAGACTATACTACAAAGCTACAGTAGTCAAGACAGTATAGTACTGACACAAAAACAGAAATATAGATCAATGGAACAGGATAGAAAGCCCAGAGATAAACCCATGCACATATGGTCATCTTATCTTTGATAAAGGAGGCAGGAATGTACAGTGGAGAAAGGACAGCCTCTTCAGTAAGTGGTGCTGGGAAAACTGGACAGCTACATGTAAAAGTATGAGATTAGATCACTCCCTAACACCATACACAAAAATAAGCTCAAAATGGATTAAAGACCTAAATGTAAGGCCAGAAACTATCAAACTCTTAGAGGAAAACATAGGCAGAACACTCTATGACATAAATCACAGCAAGATCCTTTTTGACCCACCTCCTAGAGAAATGGAAATAAAAACAAAAAGAAACAAATGGGACCTAATGAAACTTCAAAGCTTTTGCACAGCAAAGGAAACCATAAACAAGACCAAAACACAACCCTCAGAATGGGAGAAAATATTTGCAAATGAAGCAACTGACAAACGATTAATCTCCAAAATTTACAAGCAGCTCATGCAGCTCAATAACAAAAAAACAAACAACCCAATCCAAAAATGGGCAGAAGACCTAAATAGACATTTCTCCAAAGAAGATATACAGACTGCCAACAAATACATGAAAGAATGCTCAACATCATTAATCATTACAGAAATGAAAATCAAAACTACAATGAGATATCATCTCACACCAGTCAGAATGGCCATCATCAAAAAATCTAGAAACAATAAATGCTGAAGAGGGTGTGGAGAAACGGGAACACTCTTGCACTGCTGGTGGGAATGTGAATTGGTACAGTCACTATGGAGAACAGTATGGAGGTTCCTTAAAAAACTACAAATAGAACTACCATATGACCCAGCAATCCCACTACTGGGCATATACCCTGAGAAAACCATAATTCAAAAAGAGTCATGTACCAAAATGTTCATTGCAGCTCTACTTACAATAGGCCAGAGATGGAAACAACCTAAGTGTCCATCATCAGATGAATGGATAAAGAAGATGTGGCACATATATACAATGGAATATTACTCAGCCATAAAAAGAAACGAAATTGAGCTATCTGTAATGAGGTGGATAGACCTAGAGTCTGTCATACAGAGTGAAGTAAGTCAGAAAGAGAAATACAAATACCGTATGCTAACACATATATATGGAATTAAAGAAAAAAAATGTCATGAAGAACCTAGGGGTAAGACAGGAATAAAGACACAGACCTACTAGAGAATGGACTTGAGGATGTGGGGAGGGGGAAGGGTAAGCTGTGACAAAGCCAGAGAGAGGCATGGACATATATACACTACCAAACGTAAGGTAAACAGCTAGTGAGAAGCAGCCGCATAGCACAGGGAGATCAGCTCGGTGCTTTGTGACCAACTAGAGGGGTGGGATAGGGAGGGTGGGAGGGAGGGAGACGCAAGAGGGAAGAGACATGGGAACATATGTATATGTATAACTGATTCACTTTGTTATAAAGCAGAAACTAACACACCATTGTAAAGCAATTATACCCCAATAAAGATGTTAAAAAAAAAACACACACACCATTGTAAAGCAATTATACTCTAATAAAGATGTAAAAAGAAAAATAACAGTTCAATTAAAAACAAATACTTTCAGAGAGCATCTTACAGAAGTAAACTACTAACAAGTTAATTTCTATTAGAATCACATTTAAAGATTATATTGTTGATTAATTTTTTAATCTTTTTATCTTATACCGATTAAGAAGAGGAAAATAAATTTTAAAAAGAACAGCTCTGTTCTTAGGAAAGGAACTCAGAAACTCATTTATTATAAGGTCTTCATGTGTTCCCTCTTCAAGAAAAATTTACAATTTAAGTGATCACAAGGAATAAAATAATGGAAATTTAAAATGGAATGTGAAAGCTGGGCGTTAGTGAAGACACTTCTTGGATAAAAGGTTCTCCCTAGACGTCCTCACATTGCTGATTTACAAAAGAAGTATCCCTAGCAGAGTGAGCAGAGAGAACTTTTACCTCCATTTGGTGGGATTATAGCTGAGCAATCCAGCCTGAAATTTTAAAAATTTGTGTAAAATGTACATTCTCCTTTATAATCAATCTTGTTTTAATATAAAAATAAAGTGGCTCCCCCAACCCCTCTCAAATCTTTGAGTAATATTTACATTGAAGCAAGACACCCTGTGTTTACCCTGTGGCTTTACCTCCCTGGCATGCTGCCATTGCCTGCAGGCGTATGCATAACCCAGTTTGAAAGCTGTATCATACCACGTATGTGGATTTGGATAAGAAAAAAGAGCCTTGCACTCCAAGTCAGGGCATGTGGGATTTAGTCTCAGCTCTGACGTTAACTAGTTGTTGGCCACCTTCAAGGCACTTAATGGCTCTGAGCCTCAGTGTCTTCAACGGTAAAATGAAGGAGTTGGAAGTTTAGCTCAAAAAATCCATTATTTAATTACACTCTCCCAGACAGGTAGTATGTATTGTTCACAGAGTAAAAGATTCTTATGGAGTTGTTGACATGTAATTGTTTTTCAAGAACAATTTTCTAGTTAAAAAAAAAAAGTGTAAGAAAAAATTATGCATGTAATGGCTATCATTAAAGCTAAATAATTTTTTTTTAATTCTCTTCTTAATTTTGTCTTGAATAATTCCAGTCTGGATGTTATTTTTCTACGTGAGTAAAAAATATTTATGAAATAAAATAATCATTATCACCCATTTCTACTGTGTAGAATAAGCATAGAATGAGTCATATATCAGTTACAATCAAATCACATTCTTATATGTATAAAAAGATATATCTTTTTATGATATATAATGACCAGAGCATCAACATTTTCACTGTTACACCTTTAGGTAAAATAACATACCATTTTAATTGACAGCTACAGTATTCTGTGTGTTTCCAGATTTTCCAAAATGAAAAGTACAATAGAACGTTGGGAATTCTTGGAATTCTACATGAGTCTTTCACGTTACTGCACATCTTATGAGAACAGGCACTGACTGCCTCTGTTCAGGACCACATTGTAAAGCATTGTAAAGGATATTTGTACAGTGAACAGCCTTGGGAGATAGAGACAGTGTCTACCTCCAGAGCAAAGGGTGGGTGTTTTGTTTGTTACTGTGCAGCATCATAAAGATCATGTCTCCCTCCTTTATAATAACGATAAGGTCAGGCGGGCTTACTACCCAATATAAAAGATTTGGGTTCCCTAAGCTCAGAGTTCCTCTCCTATAACACAAGCCACTGTATGTGGCCACATCACCTGGACTAGGAATTGTGGCTAAGGGAATTAGTGCAAATATCCAAACTCTGGCTATGCTGTTACTGTGAGTAATAAACTGTCCTTAGTCTCTGACCCAAAAGTCTCTATTTTCTGCCAGCATCTGTCACACTGCAGCTGGCTAGCTTTTTCTTCTGCTTGTGCAGGTTTTTGGTTTTGTTCTTGTTGTTTTTTAATGGAATGCATCCATGTAATGTGTTTTTCAGCTTTTATATTTCTCCTTACCGTCTCATGAACCTCCATCTTTTAAAGTCAGCTACTGAATTAAATTGTTGTATCATGTTCCACCGCAACGTATTTTATGGTTTATTTACTAATTACTCTATTGATGGACATTTACATTGTCCAGTTTTTTGCTATGATAAACAATGCTGTATTAAATGCTTTTGTGCGCTTGGGTTAATATTCCATTAGCTGAAATCCCTTGATGATATTAATGAATCATACATGAGTGTCCTTTTCTTTGTAGGATGATATCAATCTTGTTGAAATTTGCCAATCTAATTAGAGTAAAATTTTATCTCAATGTTTTCATTTGTATTTATTTAGGGAAGTTGTGTCTTTTCAAATGTTTATTGGTCATTTTTATTTTTTCTGTGAATTGTTGTTTCATATTAATTGCTTAATTTTTACCATGCAAATGCCAGTGACTGAAGCTTTACAAGCTAGATCTGTAAAGAATTTTCCAGATATTTCCTGAAGTCAACAGAGAGTTGCCTCAAGTCATCTTGTAGCATCCTGCAAAGCTGTCTTCCTTTGCTCTCTTCTCCCTGGCTAATGCCTGTTGCCCTTTAGACTGCTTAAATAAACTTCATCTATCTCCAAAAATACCCCTTCACTGATCTCCGGGGTCCATGCCCAGGATGCTATCCTCCGATGCTCTAAGTGTTGCATTTTTTGAGTTATCAGAATGGTGGTGGATTGTGAGCTAATGGAGGAAGTATCAGTCTCTCCTCATCCTTATGGCATGCTTAGTTATCGGGGTTCTAAAGGAATATTGCCCACATGTAATATTTCTTAAACTCTCAGGAAAGCAGCCATTTCCACTTCATCCTTACATACCTGTTTTCTCTCAAAATTCACACACGATCCTCTAAATGCCTCCCTGTATAGGAACAGGAGGTGTTTCAGGTTTGGAAACATACTATACTGTCTGGGAAAGCTAGGAACCTCTAGACAGAACCCCAGCTTAACCAAATAATAAATTTTCAATTCCAAACCTGAGTTTGCTTCAGTGTGATTTCACATCTTCTCCCAAGAACCCCATGTCTAAGCTCTATCTCACCAAATAGCTATCCTTTGACTATCCCTTGCACCTAGGGAATCACATGTCCATCAGGGTCCTAGGTATACACTGTGAAAAAGATGAGGGGACAAGAACTCCAGGTGGGTTCATCCACTTTTCCCACAGTGGAGTGGGTGGGAGTGGTAGGGAAAGAGTCCAGTGGAAGAACTGAGCAGGGCCCTCTAAGTCACAGAGCCTAGGTCAGAAGCCCCCTTGCCTGAAATTAGAGGTGGTACTGGGTGGAAAAGTCATACAAGTCACAAATATTAGTTTCCATTATAGGACTTCATTGTGTGAGGTCATTGAAATTACTAAGCCTTCCCTCACTTTGCTCAGTTTAGGCTTGATGAGTTATTGATGGTTTATCTTGAGCTAGCAGAGAAGTCTTGTTAGTGCTATTAAGAATGCTGAATTTTTTCACACATATGATGTAACAATCAGGCATTTCAAGCATAAATTCTGTCTATATATAAATGTGTGGGTATGTATACGTTTGTACATATGTGTGTATATATGTGTGCATACACATATAAACACATGTGTGTGCGTGCATGTATGTATATACTCATATACATGTACACATGCACACACACACACATATAGCAGGCAAACTGTACAATGTCCCCAGTGATCCCCACTGGTTTTCATATCCTGTATTATTAATCCTCTCTCCTTGCAAGTGGGCTGGACTTTGGTCTCACTTCTAATGAATGGAATACAGCAGAAGGATGGGCTATCAATCACTTCTGAGAGCAGCTTACAAAAAGACTGTGGCTTCTGTCTGGGGCACCCTCTCTTGTTCTCTGGCCCACTCCGGTAAACCAGCTGCCGTGTTGTGAGCTGACCTATGGGGAGGCCCATATGGCAAGGTACTGATGTCTCTGGCCAACAGTCAGAGAGGACCTGAAGCCTGCAATGGTCATGTGAGCCAGCTTGGAAGTAGGTCCCCCCAAAGGAGCCTTGAGATGGCCACAGCCCTGCAGCCTTGTGGGAGACTCAGCCAGAGTCACCTAGTTGAGGCACACCCAGATTCCTGACACTCAGAAATGGAGATAATGTGTTTTTTTTGTTTTTTGTTTTAATACGAAAAAGATTTTCTTGACATATATACATACATATATATATATATATATATATATATATATATATATATATATGTACATAAATCTGGGAAAGAGAAGGGACCATTGAGGCAAATGCATAGGGGGAGAGGACGCATCTGAAAACAGCTGTGGGCATCCTGACATTTCCAAGTCTAGGGAAAACTGGCCAGGAGCTTGGGTCGGCCAAGTTAACAGTCAAGCGAGGGATGGCACAGTGGATGATACATGCAGCTCTCTTCCATTCTCGTAACCGGAACTTCTCAAGTCTGATGTAATTTCTGAACTGGGCTCATATGCTCCTCACCCACCAACACAAACACACACACACTCCGGCACACCCCTGAGGTGTGGTCCTCCGGCTTGATGTAGGAAGAGAGGAGGTTAAGTTTCACTTAAAGGGGCTGAGCCACTTTCTAGTGACGCAAAGTCCATTGCAAAGCTCACAGTTTGCAGAATAAGATCTGCTCTTCATTTGTTGAGTTTCTTCATAGAAGAAAGGAATTAGCTGATGGCTCCCATGAAGTCCTGGGCTGGTTATGAGGCTGCCAGACTCAGATGAGCACAGGCACAGCTGCCCTGACCAGGAGCCTCCAAACACAATGCTGCCTCCTCTAAGTCAGAGGGGTGTCCTGACTTGGGGGCACCAGTGTTCTTACTGAGAGTAGAGGTTCCTCTCTAAATATGGATGGTGCTATCCCCCATGGCACCACCTGGGTTTTGGCCAGCTGCTTTGTATGAATGCAGCACCCGAAGTGTATCCAGTCACAGCAGGTGTGGTGCTGTCCCCCATCGCCCCCCCGTTCTCTGTTTGTTCTTTTAATATTGAGCTGCATGAGCTGTTTATATATTTTGGAGATTAATCCTTTGTCCATTGATCCGTTTGCAAATATTTTCTCTCATTCTGAGGGTTGTCTTTTCATCTTGTTTGTAGTTTCCTTTGCTTTGCAAAACTTTTAAGTTTCATTAGGTTCCATTTTTTAATTTTTGTTTTTATTTCCATTACTCTAGTAGGTGGATCAAAAAAGATCTTGCTGTGATTTATGTCAAAGAGTGTTCTTCCTATGTTTTCCTCTAAGAATTTTATAGTGTGTGGTCTTACATTTAGGTCTCTAATCCATTTTGAGTTTATTTTTGTGTATGGTGTTAGGGAGTGTTCTAATTTCATTCTTTTCCATGTAGCTCTCCAGTTTTCCCAGCACCACTTATTGAAGAGACTGGCTTTTCTCCATGGTATATCCTTGCCTCCTTTGTCATAGATTAGTTGACCATAAGTACGTGGGTTTATCTCTGGCTTTCTATCCTGTTCCATTGATCTATATTTCTGTTTTTGTGCCAGTACCATATTGTCTTGATTACTGTAGCTTTGTAGTATAGTCTGAAGTCAGGGAGTCTGATTCCTCAAGCTCCGTTTTTTTCCCTCAAGACTGCTTTGGCTAATCGGGGTCTTTTGTGTCTCCATACAAATTTTAAGATTTTTTCTTCTAGTTCTATAAAAAATGCCATTGGTAATTTGATAGGGATTGCATTTAATCTGTAGATTGCTTTGGGTAGTATAGTCATTTTCACAATATTAATTCTTCTAATCCCAGAACATGGTATATCTCTCCATCTGTTTATATCATCTTTGATTTCTTTCATCAGTGTCTTATAGTTTTCTGCATACTCATCTTCTGTCTCCTTAGGTAGGTTTATTCCTAGGTATTTTATTCTTTTTGTTGCAATGGTGAATGGGATTGTTTCCTTAATTTCTCTTTCTGATATTTCATTGTTAGTGTATAGGAGTGCAAGAGATTTCTGTGCATTAATTTTGTATCCTGCAACTTTACCAAATTCATTGATTAGCTCTAGTAGTTTTCTGGTGGCATCATTAGGATTCCCTATGTGTAGTATCATGTCATCTACAAACAATGACAGTTTTACTTCTTCTTCTCTAATTTGTATTCCTTTTATTTCTTTTTCTTCTCTGATTGCTGTGGCTAGGACTTCCAAAACTATGTTGAATAATAGTGGTGAGAGTGGACATCTTTGTCTTGTTCCTGATCTTAGAGGAAATGCTTTCAGTTTTTCACCATTGAGAATGATGTTTGCTGTGGGTTTGTTGTATATGGCCTTTATTATGTTGAGGTAGGTTCCCTCTATGCCCACTTTCTGGAGAGTTTTTATCATAAATGGATGTTGAATTTTGTCAAAAGCTTTTTCTGCATCTATTGAGATGATCATATGGTTTTTATTCTGCCACAGTTTTTGGTCTAAAGGTGGGGATTTAAGCTTATCCAGACCTCACAACTCTAGCCACAATTATTGGTCAATCACACAAGCCAGGCCAATCAGAATCCTTCTCTAGAATCTTTTCACTATCTTTAAGCTATTACTGTATGAGCCTAGAGACTGCCATCAGCCATGTTTCTTTCCATATAGAAACTGGAGCTACAGTAGAGGAAAATAAAACTAACACACAGAGCAAGAGAAGATCAAGTCTAATGGCATTTGAGTTCTTGGTTCTAGCTTGCTCCATGCGTGCTTCCACTGCAGTTTGGTTACATGGGTCAACGTATACTTTCTTTTTGGTTTAAGCTGGTTTGCATTAGATTTCTCTAGGTTAAATCAAGAGTGTGACCAAGTTAGTTGATGTGGTAATGTTATCTTGAGTGTGTACCGCATAATATCATGGCATTTTCACATATACCTGTTGTTTCTTGGATCTACATCCTGCCGACACTGACTCTAATTTTTATTGCAACACTTGCCCAGAGTTTGTGTCTATTGATCTCCCTGCCCCACCCGTCCCCCAAATTAGGAACTAATAAGAAAAATTTGAAATAATTCCTGTTCTCTCCCTCTCTATATATAAATTTACATTAAAACTATTGGACAGCTGTCAAGAGTTTGAAGTACAGCTGCATTTTGTGAATTAGTTAAATATCATAACCCTGTTTGCAGTTTCTATCAGTAACTGGAATGAATGTTATAAAAAGAGCATTTACTAAAAAGAATGTGTTGTGTAATTTAATGTATGCTAGATGTAGGTGGTCTAAAAATATTTTACTGCATTCCTACCTTTACTAATCAACTTTTTAAATACTGTCACTAAAGTGTGAATACCATTCGACAAAGGAAGTCAACCAAGCCCTTTATATGACATTATTTTAAATAATCTTTTCTATATTTTCTAAGTCAGATTGTATAAGTAGTTAATCCATCTACCTATAGTAATGTTAGTTGGTGGAAAATGTCATGCATCCTGCCTTTGGTGTGATTACATACATTCCTTTTCAACTTCCTTTTGTTGACTTTTGTTATATTTGTATCATAGCTTTAGCAACTAGGATGTCTTTGGGGTGAAGAAAATCCCTTACTTCCGATCCTTGTCATTTACAAATTAATGACTCAAAGTATTACAAGTGCACTCCCATAACTGTTTATCTTGGTGTGGCCAATGCTGAAAGTGACTTCTACTATCAAAATTATTCAGTTCTTTGATATGATCTCTTGCTATTTTTTGGTTCTGTTTTCTGTATAAGTTCAGGAATTCCATCAGAAGTCCTTTGACAAGAGAAGTTACCAAGAATATTATTGGATTGGTAAACTTGACAGTTTCTTTGCTAAGAAAGTCTAGCTTCCATATCTTAACTTCTTACCCTACAGCTATTTTGTTCCCTCTTGACACATTTTTTCTTGTACGATTCTTGTTTGAATAAACTATTTTTTATTAACTTTATTTTGTAACTTAGATATGGCTCACACCCAAACTGTAGGTAGCTATGGTAACATAACAAGTTCACACTTTGTATTAATTAGGAACATTTAAGAAGCTTCATTTAACTGGTGGAATGACCCCAAGGCTCTTGTCTGGAGATCCACATGAGACCCACTGGAAAATCATAAAGTCTGGCTGTGGCTTTTTCCCAGGGCAGCTTCTAAGCCCTGGATCTTATATTGTTTATCTATAAATGATCCTGGTTGTTGCTTCCAAGTCCTTCTGGTTTGTCGTGCGCAGAGCCACTAGCAGACTCGTTGGCAGTGATAGGTGCTAACCTTGGAGGAAAGGTGTAGTTATCAGTGAGGATGTCTTTCATTATAGTATCAGGACACTAGGCTCTACTTGTTTCAACAGTAAAGAAATGCCTTGCCTCCCTAACAAGAAGTCCAAAGGAAATCAGTTCTGGGCTCCATACAGTCAGGAACGGGGCTCCAGAACTCTGGTGGTTTTAAAGGCTACACTCCTCTAAGGCAACTTTCTTTTCAGGTTGCCTCCCCCCAACACAGGTCAGCAGTAGCAGTTCCAGGTTTCACAGTTTGACATGCCACTATTGAGAGAAATAAGAGGGGCGGCTTTCCATTTTCACCTTCCAAGAGTGAAAACCTTTTAGGGAGTCTTTCTTTCCCTGAATGCTTCCCTTCAGGTATCCTGGGCCAGAATGGCATCACATGCCCTCCTAAACATTGGCAAGGGGAGTGGTATTGCTATCATTGGTAGACAGTCAATCATTGCTGAACTCCTACATCACCCACTGGGCTCCTCCTTCCACAAGGACATGCTTCTTCCCTGGCCTGAACTCTGATACTGCACCCACCTACCACCCCGTGGGGCTTCTCCGACAATGAGCAGAGGCTCTGAATCCTCAGTATGGGCCCACTCCATGCATCGACGGGTTCTTCACCCAGCCCAGGCTCTGACACCCGTGTGCTCTGTCACGCCACTGAGACTGCTTACCCAGCAACGGTCTGTTCCAACAAGAGTTAAAACCTTGCTCAGATGTAATTTTTATAGCAGTCTATTTAAAGAAGCAAGTTGATATGGAAAACAGCAATGTACAAAGTAAAAAAAAAAAAGCTATGAGATTTTTCCACTTGCAGGAAAAAATAAATGGGAGTGGTCAGACTAGAAAGCTTTGATGGTACATGCACACTGTTGCTATAGTACCTACAGTTAACAAATGTGGTTTTCATAAATTAAAAAATATATATAACTATTCCCCCATCTCATCAGCAGTATCTCAAGTTACAGAAACAGAGAATAGCAATTTCAAATGACATTTTAACTTTTAAAACTATGTAGTGGTATTTGTCAATTGGAAATATAAAAATAAGAATCTGACCCTGTTTTGCCAGAAATGAATTTAAAACACAACAGTTGACTTTTAAGAGTTAATGTGATGGTACTTATGATCGGTCCTGACCATAATTTCATCATTCTTGTCACTAGAAGGGAACTTAGAGTGGCAATAAACCTTTTATGTTGCTATATTACCTGCACGATTTCCACAGCAGGCTCATTTTACAGATGTGAAGACTGAGGCACAGTGAGTTAAGTAACTGATCCAGGGTCACACAGCTGTAAGAGGGACAGGCAGGACCCACCCCATGCAGCCTGGCTCCCTTGCCCTTATAGTTCCTAGTGTGTGCTCACCTGAGGAAAAAATACATGGCTGTGGTATTATCTTTACTAGAAGAAAATTAAGAAATAACCAGAGAGGGGAAAGGATTTATGAATCATCTGTCCTGTGGAAATTAAACAGCTGAAAAGAATGATACAATAGAGTTACATTTACCAATGAGGAAAGATGTTTAGTTTATCACACAATGTTTGCTGTAAAAACTGAATCAGGACCATCTACAGATTATAAAGCGAGTGTTTGTATAAACCTATAAATGCCCCAAGCAGGACTGGAAGGATTCTAGGCAAAGTGTCCACAGTGTCATTCTGGGAGAGCAGAATTGGGATATGAATTTGGAGTACGAGAGGACAGCAGAATTTGGGTTATGAAATGAGGAATCTCAGGGGATAGAGGTGAGTCAACACAGCTCAGAAAGGAAAGGTCAAGCAGGCCACCTGAGAGACAGGAACACCTAGGAGGTCCACGCTACCCAATGAGTGGGGTGGATCCCACAGGCCAGAAACTGGGGGCTCCCCTCTCTCAGCTCCATGCCGGGAGGCCAGCTGCCCAGACCAACTCCAGGGTGATATCAGGCATACCTGGGCCAGGTATACTCTCCTGGGTCCCTCACCTTTTCAGTGTTAAAAGACACGCCGTGACCAGCAGCCAATGCCAGGTAAATAAATGCTGGACAGAGCTCAAGCCCATGGTTGGTCCCTCACTAGACAGAAAAGCTCAAAGGTGTGTAAGAGAAACAAAAGTCCCTTTCGGAACCTCTGCTGTGGTTAACCAGCCCTTTGTCATGAACGGTCTACTCAGAACATCCTGACCTGCTTTCTGTTTAACTCCCTTCAGGGGAAGTTCAGGAACCTCCACCATGTTTCAGGAAGGCAGCTGATACTGGGGGTGAACACAGGAATGAGATTCAGTTCTTGTCCTGATTTGGTGAGTGGCCAGGGTTAATCTGCCTGTCAGCTACCTTTGAACCTTGTATCACTCCATTTGAGAGGCCACATTTTCTTTCTGACTGTGAGTAAAGACCACCATCCAGAACGCAGAGCCATCTGGGTAAGGCCAGGAGGCTTGAACCCCTCCTGTCGTGATGGCTTCTTCTACTTTCATACCAGCCACCATATGATGTTACTTGTCACCATATGAGTAACGTTGGGCTTCCCTGTTGGACTCAAACTGTAAAATGGTCAGATTCTGTCCCCACGCATCCGAGACCCTGGGCCCAGGATCAGAGGGAAGTCTCAGCCTGGCTTCTCTAGGCAGCTCCGTCTAACTGGTCATAAGGTCCAGAGCAAGGTTGGGAGAATCCGGGGTCTGGGAAAGGGGGAACGACCCCATGCTTAGAGTCTCCATTGCTACACTCCGCGGGTGGCCCCAGAGTGGGAGAGGACAGGGCCCCAGGGCTTCTCCCAAGACGACAGGATGGTTATCCTCATATGGTTTTATTTCTTAGCAAATTCGCCAGAGAGTTTCAGTGGTCTTAAGCATTCTCCTAAACCAATCCAGCTGTTTTGCAAATGTCAAAGGCATTTTGGGTGAAATTTGGTGACTTATGGAAGTTAGGAACTTGATGAAATTAAAATGGAAATATTTTATGGAGAAAAAAGCCTGACTAGAATTTTGAATGGTTTGCACTAAATTTATAGATTAATTTAGGGAAAATCCAGATCAATATAAATGATTGACTTCCCATGCAGGTGCAGGAGTATGAAATGTTATTCTATTTGTTGAGATCAGTATCTCAGAGGACAAGGCCATCTCTTTGCCCATCCTCTTTAAAAAAATTTTTTTAAAGACTGACTTGGTTATTTGTGGTTAAATATGTGGTGTTGGGCATAGTCTATGATGGGATTTGTACTTGATCTTAATTGGGGTAAGGCTTCTGAAGCAATTTAGTAAAGTGGTGACAGAATCATTTCAATACAGTTGGTGAATCATTTGACTGTGGAAATTTCTTGGTGATTTTGAAATAATTAATAGCAAGTTAGTGATAGTCACTCTGATAAATGATAACATTACTCTTAGCTCTCTCTCTCTGCCTATTCTTACTTCTCACAAGAGTTTTATTTATCCAAAAATATTTGTTTAAACTCTCTCATGTTACAGGAACTGTTTTAGGCCCTAGGGACACATCAGATAAAAACAAAATTTCTTTCCCTCATTACATTTTAGTGGGTACAACTGAGTTATATAACATGACATATCTTTATGCATAGCTGTTTCCATGAGAAACAAGAAAAACAAGAAAAGGTTGACTGTTTCACCATGAAGATGGTGGTACCATTTGAACTGCTTGTCATATTTCTGGTCCTCTGCTCTTCTCAGCACATGGTTAGATTACACTTCCTTGATCCCTTCTCATTGCATGGGGCCAGGTGACTAGTTATAGCCAGTGAGTTATAAATAGAAATAATTTGGGTCACTTCTGAATGGGAGCATTTAAATGCCAGTGCAAGATTTTCCATGACATTTCTTTTGGTCTGACATGAGGATGGCAACATCTGCGAAGGTGGCTGCTTCATCCGTCTGGGCTCCTGAATGACTTCTACCTCCTCCTAATGGACATGGTGTGTGACTGAGACATTTTGTGGTATTGATCCTTTGAGATTTTGTAGGGGAGACATTAGTTGTTACTGCAGCATAGGTCAGCTTATACAGACTAATACAATGTGTTTAAAGGAAAACAAAATGAAGCATTTTTATTAGGACCTGTGAGCAATCAGGTGTCAGGTTATACTTGCACAGCACAATTTGGCAAATATTGACCAGGCTTTGTACAGTGTTCCTTCCACTGGAATTAACTGGAATCAACTAGGAAATGTCTCCTGTTGCCTTTTCTATTTTCCTTTTCCTAACCATTGGTCCATGTCCCATGGCTGCAGCTCTGGTTCATTTTCTCTTAAGTGCTTGGCACCTTCTCCTCATACACTCCGTAAACCCCTTGAATTGTATCTGGCTTTGACTGTCTATTATGAATACCACATATTTCTGGTTTCATTCTTCCTATACGCCACATTGCACCAAGTGCAACATGAACATCTTCCTTGCATTTAGTCTAGATGACATGTTAATTTATTTTAGTGGCCTAAGGTAATGCTACAGCATTCCAATGCATATTGATACACTTGGATTGGCTCTATCATTTTCAGAATTATTACTTTATTAGTAAATGATACTTCAGTTATCATATATTCAATCCCCTTTCCTCCCCAACTTAAATAAATAGGGATTGGTCAGATTGGAATCACTTAGGCAACCAGAACTCTGGGGTATGTTTCTAGGGCAGTGTTTTTTATCATTGGCTCTATGATAACATTACGTGAGGAGATCTGAAAGATCCCAGAGCCCAACCAGCACCCCAGGCTGATTGCAATGAAATCACGGAGGCTAGGACCTTGGCATCAGTATTTGCTAAAGTCCCCTAGTTGACTCTAACATGCAGTTGAAGTTGAGAATCACTCTTTTAGACATTAGTGCTAGATCAAGTGAAGGCGGGAAACCAAGGTAACCAACAGCAGGAGGAAAGAGAGGAGAATGAAGCCTAGTTTTGCAGGGCCTCCCAGCAAGGATTCACATGCTATAAATGCTATTCTTGGCATCCATCAAAGCTGAACTTAGACACACCTGAAGGCTGCCAGTATTCTATTATTTGTGCCAGCTTCTCCTTCTCTCTTCCACTCTAGCCAGAGCATGAAAAGCTACTCCTAGGCTAGCAAATATTTAAAAGTCAAAGCCAGGTAAATAGAATCATATTGTTGAGTCGAATAATGGAGAGGCAAAGCCTAAAGTATCAAAGACTAGGAAACAGTGGAATGGAATTGGGGAAGAGCAAAGGTGAGAGGGCAGGAGGAAATGGCACACACATTGGTACAAGTAGGCTGGAGAGATCCATCTCCTTTGTTGGGGCAGCCACCTTCAAAGTGCACGGTGAGCCTGGGCAGGGAAGAAATAGGAGATGGCTTGTGACATACTTTGAAACAGAAACCAATACTTGAGCAAGTAATAAAAATAAACTTCTAGCAAAATTGCTTCTATATTTATTCTTCTTGAACAGTAGATGAGAGCTACATTACAATTTATTTAGGCAAAGAATATTGTTTATTTATGAGAAAAAATCCAAACAGTTGAATGTCTAATAAATACGGCACATGTTAAGAAGAAGGTAATCTGAGTTAACCATGATATTCTACCTCGATATTATTCTTCCATGGTATGTTGGGGTAAATGTGTTATACCTTAAAGATGTATAAAGATTCTCTAGGCTGGTTCAGTATCCACTTTTTCTTTCTTTTTTTTTCTTTTAATTATTATTTTTGTCTGCGTTTGGGTGTTGGTTGCTGCACGCGGGCTTTCTCTAGCTGCAGCCAGCGGGGGCTACTCTTTGTTGTGGTGCGCAGGCTTCTCATTGTGGTGGCTTGTCTTGTTGCGGAGCACGGGCTCTAGGTGTGTGGGCTTCAGCAGCTGCAGCACGCAGTCTCAGTAGTTGTGGCACGTGGGCCCGAGAGCACACTGGCTTCAGTAGTCGTGGCATGTAGGCTCAGCAGTTGTGGCTCATGGGCTCTAGAGTACAGGCTCAGTAGTTGTGGTATATCGGCTTAGTTGCTACATGGCACGTGGGATCTTCCCAGACCAGGTATCGAACCTGTGTCCCCTGCATTGGCAGGTGGATTCTTAACCACTGTGCCACCAGGTAAGACCCTCAGTATCCACTTTCATGCTTGCTTGCTTTTCCTTTCTCCCCCTAATTTCTTCCCCACCCCTACATTGTTTTTTTCTCATTCTTTTCTTGCTTTCTGCATTTTTTAGGTTCCCAACCTGTCATGGTGACTCTCACCACCAGATCAGCACATTGGGCATGCTTGCCCTACCCCTATTCATTTCTTCATCATCAATTCCTTTCATCAACACCACTCTTTCTTGCCACTTGTATCTGTTCTCTAATCTTGAATCCTTGCCTCTGTCAGGAGATTTTTCCTACACTGTGCGACCTCATTTCTCTGCTGCCTCTGCCAGCTCCCTATGAAGCCTAAAGCTGCTGCCAAATCTCTCCAGGACTCCTTGCAGTGACTTACCCAGAGAAGCTTTGTTTAGTGTTCCCACGAAAGGAGTCACTTGAGCCGTCCGTGTTTAGGGAAAACTCCTGCTTGCCTAAGGAGGCTGACAGAGTGGCTGAATGCTCCCTGAACTTGAAGTCTGCAAACCCTAATTGAGAGTTTCATTACTCCACTCCTTGATCTTCTTGCTTTGGATCCAATAGACCGTCTCCTTCTATCTGTTCCAGCTGAAGGCAAAGTCTTCCAGAAATCTGTTTGGGCATGATTTCCTTGGTGCTTCATTTCTATATCTTGTAGTGGGGAAAATGGCAAGGTTTCAGGTAGTAGAGGTTGGCGTCAGCTCCCACAATTCATTCTGCCTCTGTTTCTCACCCTTTGATGCCCTAGGACCTCTTGTTTCTCTGCCCTCTGTCTGCTACCTGCCCCACAGCACATACACACATTTAATGGAAATGCTCAACTTCACGATGGGGTGTGGGTGGGAAGGAGAGAATACAGAGCATCTCAGAATTTTAGGAGGTAGAAAATGGTTTAAAAACAACTTTTCACTATTATAAGATTATTGTATATTTTTTAAATGGATGAACAAAAAAGCTTTTTTAAAAATAAGTGATACTCAAGTGATTTCATATTGGTTAAATGCAAAACAATTTAAAGGTAACGTATTTTTTTTTCAAAACAAGGTAATTACTGTTCAGTGTAAAGTTCCTTACTGGGTTTATATTTACTACAAAATAGATAATTAAATTCTTAATGTGGTATTAAAGGACTACCACCCGCACACCCCCACATATACAATATAACCTCAGCATAATTTTTCAACACATTCCTATTTATTGACTTAATTTTCTAAAACATAACATATTTTAAAGTTAATGAACCATGGGTAACTCTATTCTTTCTCCCTCATGTGCCTTCCTTTATCATTACCACTCCTGATGATATGTTTTTTCTATTCTTTACCTCTTTTAATAAAAGCATCCAAACATCATATGTGTAGAGAGAATATCTTGTTAATCTTGCTTTATCTATCTTTCCATAATTTTTTAGAGTATTTTAAAGCAAATCCCAAAAATTACAGCATTTCACCTTTGGTACTTCACTGTAAGATCTAGGACATTTTAAATATAATCACAATGCTATTAAAGCAACTAAATAGTTTTATAATTGCTTAATGTCATCTACTATTCACTTCATATCCAAATTTCCTCAACTATCTTAAAAATGTCTTTTTACTCTCAATTTGTTTCAAATAGAATGTAAGCAAGGTCCTCAATTATTATTTGGTTAATGTGTTTCTTAAGTTTCTTTAATCTACTTCCACTTATTACCCTCCTTCATTTTAATATCCTTCAGCTGTTGAATAAAGCAGCTCATTGGTCTTGGATAATGTCCTGTTTTTCTGCATTTGTTTGCTGGCTTCCTCATGGTACTATTTACCTTGTGCTTCCAGTGCTTCCATCGCCTGTATTTTTTTTTTTTTGTAACTGGGAGGTAGAGCTATTCAGAGTCTTGACTTAGGTTCCAGTGCAATTTTTTTTTTTTTTAAGAAAGAAACACTTTATAGATGGTATTGTGTACTCTTTATTACATCATTCAGGAGACCCACAATGTCTTCTGTCCTACAGTTAGTGATGCTAAGATTGATTGGTAGATTCAGGAGTTGTCAGCCAGATTACCCCATTATAATATTCCCTCTCCACCTTTTCCTAAAGGTTTTAGTAGCCTTTGATGTTTGTCTAGTTCCTTTATTTCATTAAGGGGATGCAAAAGGTGACTTTTCTTCCAGTCTCTCTGCATTTATTAGCTGTAATTCTTCTATAAATAATTTTCTCTTGTTGAAGATTTAGTTACCCAGAAATAGTTTGTACAGGGAAAACAGAACAAATGCTTTATTTTTTCAATTTATTAATTCATTTTCAGAGCGGTGAATTGGTACCAGAAACCTGCAAAGATGACCAATGAATTTTTGTTCAAGTTTTATTATGAACTCTTGAATTCTTTTCAATCCACTGTAGTCATTATTATTTTTTAACCTGCTATCATTATAATTCAAAACAAACAATATAAAGCTTTAAAAAATTTTTTTGTCTGGTGGGAATACACAGATGACAGCAGAAATTCTTAAGATAACCTGTGCATCAGACTGTGGGGAGTAGGGGATGACAGTTGTTTTATGTTTATCAAAAGTGTACCTGGGTATGGTAAAAGACGAGTAGTAAGGTATAGTAAAAAGTGATTCATATGTGGGTGTTCACTATAAAATTCTTTCAACTTTCCTGTAAGTTTGAAATTTTTCAAAATTAAAAACAGGGACTTGGATTTTAAAAGTTAAGACTCACTGAAATAAACAAGTGCGACTACATCAAAATAAAAATTCCTGCATAGCAAAGGAAACCACCAACAAAATGAAAAGGCAACCTATGGAATGGAAGAAAATGTTTGCAAATCATATATCTGATAAGGATTTAATATGCAGACATTTTAAAGAATTCACACAGCAAAAATCCCCCAAACAAGTCTATTTTAAAAATGGGCAGAGGAACTGAATAGACACTTTTCCAAAGAGGACACAGAGATGGCCAAGAGGTACATGAGAAGGTGCTCAATATCACTAATCATCAGGGAAATGCAAATCCAAACCACAATGAGATTTCACCTCACACCTATTACGATGGCTATCATCAAACAGACAAGAGATAGCAAGTGTTGGCGAGGATGTGGAGAAAAGGGAACCCTTCTGCACTGTTGGCGAATGTAAACTGATGCAGCCACTGTGGAAAACAGTAGGGATTCTCCTCAAAAAGTTAAAAGTAGAGCTACCATATGATCCAGCAATCTCACTTCTAAGTATATATCCACAGGAAATGAAAACAGGATATCAAAGGGTATCTGCACCCCCATATCCATTGCAGCATCATTCACAGTAGCCAAGACTTATATCTAAATATGTAATAGAATATTACTCAGCCATGAGAAAGAAGGAAATTCCGCCATTTGTGACAACTTGGATTGACCTTGAGGGCATTGTGTTAAGTGAAATAAGCCAGACAGAGAAAAACAAAGATTGCATGGTATCATTTATATGCAGAATTTTTTAAAAAGTCAAGTTCATAGGAACGAAATAGAAAACTAGGCTCCAGGGAATAGATGGTGGAGGAAATACGGAGAGGTTGGTAAAAAGGGTACAAACTTTCAGCTCTAAGATGAATGAAGTCTAAAGATACAAATGTATAACATGGTGTCTATAGTTGATAACACTGTATTAAATAATTGAATTTTTTTAAGGCAGTAGAACTTAAATGTTCTATCTCTCTCTCTCTCTCTCACACACACACACACACACACACAAAGGTAAATATAAGAGGTGATGGATATGTTAATTAACTTGATGGGGAGAATCCTTCCAAAATGTATACGTATATCAAATCATCATCAAATACACTTTAAATATCTTACAATTTTATTTGTCAATTATACCTCAATAAAGGTACAAAAAAAGTTCACTGAGTGAACACAGGGATAAAAAGAGTTAAGAAGTTTCTAAATTTTGAGCATAAAAGGTGATGTATATCTTTTCAATCTTTTAAGTGCAATGAAAATTTTAACAGTGGCACTCAGCTACAATTTCTGTTGACCTCTGATATGTGAAATTTCTCTCAAATTAAATCAAGACTATTTAGCTATATAGGGATAAAAGAATCTTGATTTGTTTGAGAAACACATTTGGAAAAGTTATGATGAACTTTAATGGGAAACACACTTGTATAGAAGCCTGGGCATAAGGTTGAAATTGATCATCACATTGTTTGTTTAGAAAAGAAAACATAACATTCAAAGAATATGTTGGAAGCATTGGATTTCTTCACATGAGAACACACACATTGAAAATTTTGGGGCTTGGGATAAAGCGTAAATTACAGACTACTTTGTTCTTTAGTTGAAAGTGTTGAGCTTTAAAGATATGCATATATTATTGGATATACTAAAAATCAGAATATTTTTGCATGCGGAATACTTTTGGGAAAAAAGGAAACAAAATAATAGAAACTTTTGAAATTAATAGTGCTAATGACCAGACTTTGAAAATAATTCTACAAATGGAAGAGTGAAATGACAGACAATTTGCAGCAAACCAGATATGTAGATTTTAGGAGACAGCCTATCATTGTTCGCCTGGGTGGTCTCCCATTTCCTAGAAGAGGGAATTGCTGAGCTTCATGATAGAGTCATGACGTACTCTGCACTTAAGCGGACTCTGTGTGTGGGGAGAGTGGAGGGAGAAGGAATAACTTTTTAAAAAATCATAGAAGGGGGTCAAAAAATCATAGAAGAAACTTTGTAAGTTATATAAACCAACCCATTTATCCCCAAGAAAAACCACACCTAAATTCTTCCAGACAGATTAGAATCTTCCCTCTTTCTAAAGACCTCCGGAGAAGGAGTTTCCATTTCCGTACTTTAGTATTGAACAGACTCCACTCTCAAGAGCACTGCTCTCATGCCTATGTTAAATCGTTCGTGATACTGCCAAGATATTCATTTGTTCTTATAATATCCTCTGCATGGAGGAGGACAGCTGAGTGAGCTTGCCTCAGGAACTCTCTATTCCTCTTTCCCCCTTGGCCCTCTTTTCTCTACACTTAGAATTTCCACTTCTTTAAGGTAGGGATTGCTGGGACCTTTCAGGGGTCGAGCAGATAATATATAACTTGATTTAAGATTGTAGGGAGTGGTGGCAAAGTGGAGAACAAATGCTTCTCTAAAGGTATTTAATTGCATATTCATTATACACACTGGTGAGGCTAAGCCAAACACTGTATAAATTTGGGGGGAATTCTGCTTGAAAGCTGCCCACTTACATCCTTGCTTTAGGCCTTTCCTAAAAGGGTAGGATATGGTAGTCATGTTGCATTTGCCTATGTCTACAAATGAAAAGCCAAGGCTTAGTTTAGCTCTGGTGAAAAATGATTCTTTTCTGTAGTCTCCAGTATTAGAAGCACTCTTATTAAAGGTAATTTTTCCTGGACACATATATTCTGCAGGAGATTTTAATAAACATATTAGCTCCAAGATGATTCCCAATAATCCTTGTGTTCAGTATTCATACCCTTGTGTGCTAGTCCTGTGTGAGCAGTTGTGTGGAGGGTATGGTGTGTGACTTGGTCATGTAAGCATCGCATCTTTCACCTTTGTCTCTGGAGGAAGCCAGCGCCATGCTGTGAGGACGCTCAAACAACCCTGTGTAGAGGACCTGAGGCTTCCAACCAACAGCCAGCACCATCTTGCCAGTCTAATGAAAGTCATGTTGGAAATGGATCCTCCCAACCCAATCGTGCCTTCAGATGATTTCAGGACCAGCCAATATCTGACTACAACTAAATGAGAAACTCCAAATGAGAACAGCCCATAAGACCCCTTCCTGAATTCTTGACCAAGGGAAACTTGAGATATAATAAATGCTTATGTATTGTTTCAAGCCACTAAGTTTTAGTGGTGATTTATTAGGCAGCAGTAGATGACATGACAAATAAAGTTGGTAGATTTTGAGTTGTTCATCCACAATTGCAGGCATCTATCCCTAAAAACAAGTAAAAGAATCAATCCTCGTGACCCATTCCTCAGTTACTTTTTTATTTAATTTTCCAGCTTTATTTAGATATAGTTGACATAAAACATTGTATACCATGAAGGCATACAATGTGATGATTTGATATATGTATATACTGTGAAATGATTCCCGCGATAAGGTTCGTTAACACATACATCACCTCCCATATCTTCTCAGTTTCTTTGGCAATGGGAGGAGAGATGTTGTGTTCTTCCTCAGGAATGTGGAGCTAGGAATAATATAAGAAGGCAATTTTACATGGATACATGTCACATTTTTTCCCATGCCACATTGGTTTTTAATAATTATTCACCAATAGCTAACATTAATTGAACTTTTACCATGTGGCAGTGATATGCTAAGGGTTCTGTTAGAGTTGTCTTCATATTGTCCTTACAATAGCCTTAATAAGTAGCTACTATTACTATATTTCGCCGGTTTACTGCAAGACATCTCTAAGGAGCTGATGAAATAAGCTGTTGTCTAAAAAACTATGATGAGGAAAAATGCTACAAAATTTCACTGCCCTAAAATATCTCTACAAATGCAATATCAGTTACTTCAGCTTCATGGATATGAGTATTAAGTATTTTTAAAAACTATCTCTAAAGAGGGTACTCAGTCAATGAGTACCTTTAGCAGGTGCATTTTGTACCTCTTCCTATGAAACTGTGAAGCAACTGCACATAAAGTGAGCAGTTGAGCCCAACTGACAAGGGCACCAGATACTGTGCTCTGATGTCCATTTCTGTCCACACCAAGGCCACGCTCCCCAGGAGTTGTTCCTGGTCGGTGACTGAGTGTGGCAGGGTCAACAAGGCAGCCCTGCTCCCGCAGGACACAGGACTCCTCTGAAGGATGACTGCCCAATGGCCCTGCCCAGATCTCTTATAACTACTACAGTCTAAGACTCTTCTACCCATCCTTTTTCCTTGCCTCTCTCATTCACTGTGGTCAAACCTCGTCAGATTCCTCTCACAGGTGTTGTTGCCCCTCGTTAATCTCTCACATGGCTGGTCCTGTCTTTCCATCTGCTCCTCAGAAGGCCCAGACTAACATTTACTGTATCATACGAAGCATCTATGATCACAATGTGACAAGAAACTGGCATGAGCAAGCCTAGGAGGACTTGAGGAGATTCAGGAGATAAGTGATCTGTTGTATAATTTTGGTTAAGCAAACCTGTGGTGTACAGAGTCAAGTAAAAGATTACTTATGAGGAGGTCAAGTGGATATCTATTTGTAGCAAAAAAAAACAAAGTGTCGATTAGAAAAATGAAAACACATAGGATGAGTGTATGTGGTATTCTGTTTGGTGAAGTTAGGTAGATTTATTCTTTATCTAAGTTACACTTTTGGTGCCCTGCTTCACCCGCCCTCAGCCCACCTCTGACTTTAGCTGCAGCTAAAGAGAGACAGTTCTGGGCAAGTTCAGACTCAGGCCAACAGCAGCCCATCACAAGCACTTTGCCAGTGGTAGCGTTGCCAGACTTAGAAGAGAAAAAAGAGATTATAGGATGCCTAGTTACATTTAGATTTTAAATAAATAAGGAATATGAGGAATCTTTTTTTAACATAAGTATATCTCACATAATATTTATAATGTAAAAAGTATGCACTGTTTGTCTGAAATCCTAATTTAACTGGGCATCTTGTATTTTACTGCACCTCTAGGCAGGAGGGTCTCCACTTTTCCATCACAGAGCTTTTTCTGAAGCCACTGGAGCATCCTCAGCCTGGGTATATGAGCCCAGCAGTGGGAGGGAGTTCATGTCCCCAGGAGTAACCCTCAACCAATGGAGAATGGTAGCTGGGGACCGGCACGTAGCACCTGTCCTTCCAGTGGAGGGAGGGCGAGTATTCTGTTTCTCACAGTTTCCTGCACTACTGAGTCCCTGTTCCCTCCAGCAGCAGGTCTCAGTAATGCACACCTGTAATGGCCTCTCCTTCCTTTCTCTTTCTTCCTGCCCCTTCACTCCTGCTTCCTATGTTGCCCTTCAAATAAATCTAATTCCGTGTCTTGGAATTCACATTTGGGGAACTCTACATTAAGACAACATTCTTATGGATAGAAGTAAGTATAAGCAATTTCTTTCCCCTCAAATAATTTCAAGTAGCCATAAATTTGAAAAATGCGTTTGCAGTAATGAATGATCACCGAATTATATGAAGATATAATTTTAGATCCTAAGTAAATAAAAAATTATACCATTTACGTTTCAGGAAGGGACATTTTCCTTATCTGACTGTGAATAAAATAAATCACTTGTTCATATTCACTTATGGTAAAATAATTTTTCTCATGAAAGCAGTAACCCTCCAGTATGTATGAAGTGATCAACTAAAGCTAATCAAATCTATTTTGTAGTATATGTACTTTAAAGGCAATAAGAGTTTTTATTTAAAGAAGTAATAGAAACATAGTTTATATAAGCAAATCTGTAGTGGATTTGGGAAGTTTGTGATTTTTAGTCCTCAAGTACTTCTGGTCATCAGTATTAATACTGTGATACTATTGAAGAGTTACATTCATTTGTGGCAGTGTTTCCCATTTGGTCAACCACAGGTTTCAAGTACCTTTCGACTGTGCGAGGTTCTGCACAAAACAATCAATCATCCCCTTTCGGCTGTTTGGCTGAGGCAGCCAATGACTTGTTGTATCATGAACTGAATTCATATATATTCATGAGACATAGAGAAACACTTCATTGTTTCAGATTGTTTTGTTATTTCAGAATAAATCATTAAGATACTATCACACCCATAGCTGGTAAAGAAATACTTGTCCTATGATCCTCACCTTTGTGGTTTGTAGTGTTTCAACCTGCATAGTTTAGCCCACATTACATGGGGGTTTTTTGTTTTGTTTTGGCTTGGTTTTTGGTTTTTTTTTTTTATAGTACACTGCATACTTTTTAAAAAAGCACCATGTTTCTGTTACCTTGTAACAGCAAAAATTGGAAACATCTAAAAACTGCAATGATGTGTGTCCTAAATTAGAGTGATTTAATTTTCACAGAGTGCGGGACTCATGGCAGAATGGTAAACTTTGTACAGGTAGGTGTGGTCCGAGCTTCCAAACTCCATCAAACTCAACCTTTTTTGTCCCTCATTTATTTATACAGAACTTTCCAAGAATCTGTTGTAATTGCAAAATTTTGTATCCTGCCAAGTTATCTGTGTGAACTTCAGTAAGAAAAACAATAGCAGAAGCAGCATGAAAACAACTTGCTGAGAAAGCTATTTTAACACCTCTGATAAACAGAAAAAGAGGTATTTGTATGATATTTAAAGCCATCCAAATTCCTCACTTTGTCTGCCTTTGCTAATCAGTGTAATCCTATGCTGGTAAAATCTTGTAAAATCTAGGGAAATAAAATCCAGAAACAATGAATCCCAGAGACATAAAAACCACTGAACATTCTTGATCACCACCAACGTGGTTCTCAGAAAAGACAGTTTATTGGATCTTCCCTAAGAATTATGTTTTCAGCAACAAGCCGATTCAAACATTTATTGTCTCAGATTCTAACAACGGCTATTTGCTTAGGTGGCACAGTGCCTATTTAGAACTTAGTCAAATTCTTCCCATAGGGATCAACAAAGTTAAAAGGACAAATGACAATAAATGTGGCTCCACACAGGATTGGAATCAGACACTTGGGTTTGAATCCTGGCCCTGGATGTATTAGCTAGTGAACTCAATTTATTTGATTTTTAACCCTAGATTTTCTCATCTGGATAATACAGTTGATCATATTTATCACACTATTATGAGAATATGTACTAGGCATAGAGTAAGAATCTATAAATTTTAGTTATTATCATTATCAGTCACTGTGCTTGGCTGCAAAAGACAGAACCCACCCAGCTAGAGTAAACAGAAAAGGAATTTGTTAAAGGACCCTGGGTGGCTCTTAGATTCTTGAGGTA
Organism: Phocoena phocoena; assembly: GCF_963924675.1. Lineage (NCBI taxonomy): Eukaryota > Metazoa > Chordata > Mammalia > Artiodactyla > Phocoenidae > Phocoena > Phocoena phocoena. Next base: position 36,961,516 of record NC_089227.1, read on the forward strand.
GGAGTAACAGAGAGCCAGACTTGGAAGTGACTTAAAAAGGACAATGCCTAAATCAGATGGTAGAGGCTGCTGAGGGATACATACACTGAGCTCACACAGAAGCTACATAAATTTTGTAGCCCAGTGCAAAGTGAAAATATGGGGCCACTTTTTCAAAAAATAGGAACATTTCCATTAAAGACACTAAAATGTAGAGCTCTTTCCTTTTTCCTGCAGTCTCTTAACCTGTCATGGTGTTTTTTATTTATTTCGTGTTGTTCTAAGTACGGAAAAAACTAAAATTAAAAATCTGTAGTATGAATTTTATCACTCATCTTGGTGTACAATGTCAGTCTTAAATGAAAATATAAGACCATTTCGTTTTTATGCAAAATTACTGAAATCACCACAATTCATGTGTCATAGCCTATACATGCATATGTATTTTGTCCTTACTAGAAGAATAGAAACTCTGCACAAAACTATCTCAACTGTTTTTTTTACTTCTTGATACATAGGCATTTTACCAACACTCTCTACCTTTGGCATGCTAATAAGTAGGGAAGAACTGAAAAGAAAGGAGATATGAATTGTCCTAACTTTCCCTTCTCTTCTATGTCATCATTTTCAGTGTAAGAGATTGCTACTACAGAGTACTAACAGAAGTAGGAAGAGGATTCCTCGGTTGTTCATGTTTCTTAGAACGACACTACCTTTCTTTGTGTTCTGGTTCAAATGGGAAAGTGTGGCCTCTCAGGGCTGTAGGTTCCACCCAACACCTCCCTCCCGCCATACACACACACACACACACACACACACACACACACACACACACACACACACACAATACTCCATAGTAGACATTAATATGTTTACTTTGAGCTTCGCTGAACTTCCACACATAGTGGGGCTACCGCAGTGCTGTGCTCATGGGTCAGTAAATGCTACCTGCGAATTGGCAGTAAGGAACTGGAGCAGACATGTATAACCATGGACAAATGGTTATATTTAGTATAATCTGGTTAGGGTATTCCTTGGAAGATTTTATTTTTAACCTAAAAAGGCATATACTTTACTATCTGGATATTCTTTTCTAAGAAACTAAATGCTAGTGTCAGAAAATGCATCTACGTAAAGAAACACATGTACAGGCTGCAAGAGACTGAGCAAAAGATTGTGTATATAAATTCATCCCTGTCCTGTTAGGCGCCAGGATCTTAAGGGCAAAAGTCATCCGACATATTATGTTGCATTATCATGATCCAGAAGTAAAAAATCCCTACTGGAAAAATTTTCTGGAGCTTAAAGCATCTGTGTTAAACTACAAAGTCAATTTGATAGAGAGATACAGTACTTTGTCACTCAGTTCCCAGGGACTTTTTCTAGTGACCTGTCATCAATATACACCCTCAATATATACCCTCAATATACAGATAAGCCGAACTAGTATCAAGAAATGCCTCTCCTCAAATAACTGGGTTGATAGACAGTTACCAGCTGGCTGTCCTGTATTCTTGAAGTTCATTTTCAAACTCAGTTTGAAAATGAGTTCTATTTTAACCTCATATTATTCTTTCAAGTAAAATTTCAAGTAAAAGGTTAATTTTGATGAGTAACATATTTCACTTCATCAGATGCATTACTCAAATAAATGTGAAGAATTTCTTGGCTGTAAGATGGTTGAAACACTAATCTTCCTTTTTGTTTTATTTCACTATTGTAGAAGTAAAGACCTTACATTCTGAATCCTACAAGAAAATGCTAAATTAAGTCAGAAATACACAATTCTTTTTTTTATGATAGAAGTAACATGGGTAAACTGTCTTCTATTTCTTCACTAATATTTACCAATGCAGATGCTATGGATGAAATTATACGATACAGATAAACACACAATGGGGGCCATCTTTGTTACTTTATTTCTGGTATGTTTTTCAGGACTGATGTAAGAACTTATTGCTCAATAAACATTTGTTAGGATGAATGACTCTGTAAGTAAGTTACTATGACCATTCTGATGACGATGTTGGCCCACTCATAATAGCTAATAGATTTAGGTAAAGAAACTTCACAAAACTAGATTTGCTGTTTTGAGTTACTAGCATTTTCAATTCAATTTTTACAAGTTTTTCAAAAGACATTAGATCAAGCATTTAAAGAAAAAATAAAGTAAAGCTTCCCTGGAAAAGTGGTTGTTTGGGTACTTTTCTAAACTGATTCATGAAGTTATAGAGCACAGCCTGTAACAATCTACTAGTTCTCCCCTTCGTGCTTAGCAAAAAAATATTCAGCTGGGCTCATGGTGGCTCAGATTAAATTTCCCAGACACTCTTGAAGCTAGATGTGGCCACGTGACTAGATTTGAAGACCAAGAGATATGAGTAGAAGTGATGCGTATAATTTAGATTGTGTTGTTAAGAGCAGGAGAATAAGAATCCATCTTATACAAGTCACTGTGATTTTGGATTTATAGTACATACAGCCAAATCTTTATTCTAAATAACGCAATACCTGAGAAAATGTTCTTGGTGACAAAAATATGGTAAGAACCTGTTAAGTTTTCAGTGAACTAAATTAATGTAAGAAGGGAATATTTGGCTTATACATACATATGTATATATGTATGTATGCATGTGTATGTATTTATGTATTAGTTATTTAAAGATCTGTCTCCAAAATAATTTCCCCCAATTCTCTACTTGGTTTTGGAGCTCCAATTTTCCTCAGGTATCAAGCCCTTGCCTAATCCGGCTTTGGACTTTTAGGGGGCTTGAGTGATAGTCAGGTGGTCCTGAAGAGCTTAAAGAGAAAAAGTTGACTTTCCATACTGACATGGAAAGACTTAAGGACATTGTTAAGTAAGAAAAGCAAATTACAAGATAATGCATAAAGTATAAACCCAATAAATTAACAAACACAAAAATAAATTTATATATACTAGCTTGGTATGCATATATGCAAACTCATATGAGCGTACGTGTGTGCATGTGAATGCATAACTTAATAGAAAATGTAAAGATATACGGAAAATTGTTAATCGTAGTTTCCTCTGGAGAAGGGCAAGCATTTGGAAGGGAGTAAGGTGAAGGTGAAATTTAGCTTTTTAGTCTATATGCTTCTTTACATTTGAATGTTATATAAAGACTGCACTTAGAAATTACTCATGGAGTTTATATGTGTGTGTTATGAAGTTGAAATGTATATATTATCAAAATTGAAATATATATTATTTATACTTATTAAATATTTGTATGTGACAAAAATAAAAATGAACTTAGGAAGGCATGGTTTGGTTATGTTGCCTGGGAAAAATGTCTTTATATTTTTTTACTTTAGAGTTAAATTTTCCAGGGTTTGACTCCTGGTTCAATAACTTGCAAGCAATAGCTAATGGGTGAGTTATACGTATTCTTTGAAAAGCATAGGTTATAATGTATCCTTGTAGGGTGGCTGCTAAAAATAACACCAGACCATTCCGGTACCAATGCCTGATACGTTAAGGGCACTCAATAGATGCTATCACTATTGAGATTACTCTTAAAATGCAGAAAACTGAAATCTTTTTGATATATCAGGGTTATAATTCATTAAGCCAGGTAAAAATTATAATGAAGGAAGAGAGGAAGCTTGACAGGGAAAATGTAGACAGTGTTTTAAATAAGCATACTCTGCAAGTCAACTCAGTAAAGTTACAATTAAAAAAATGTTTTATAACGTTTATAGCATTATTTATAAATAAATTTATAACATTATAGGTCACATAAAAGATATAATGAAAGAGCTTTATTCAATACAGAAATCAATAATAGCCACAAATATAAGACAACCATGAAAAACCTTAAAAAGGAATCTGTAAACTCTATATGAAGAGAGGTTTGCTAAGAAATATATAAGAAGACAAATAAATTTAGAGACATCTCCTATTCCTAAATGAGAAAACTGAGTTAAAAGAAAGTCAGTTTTCCACAATTAATTGATAAGTTTGGCACTATTCCAATTAAATTTGCTGCAGGTTGAGTTCTCCAGAGAAAGAGATTGAGATGGAATTTAGAGTATAAGACATTTATTAGGAATTGACATGTGGGAAAAGGAGGGGGAAAGTAGCAGAATTGCTCAGCAAGTATTGTTAGGATGAATCACTCTATGAGTAAGTTATTATGGCCATTCTCATAAAGATGTTGGCCCCTCTCATAATAGCTAATAGAATTATTAATAGAAGGAGAAGTAGACTAAGATACAGATGCAAAAATCCTCAGCTAACCAACTGGGGGCTTTTTGCCCCATGGAGTCATCCCAGGCCAGCTGAAATGACTGATTTTATTACCACTTCTCCCAGGTACCTGATGGAAGTGGCCTCTGGAAGGGCAAGACCCTGAAGGAGCTGACAGCTGGAAGGTATCTACGTAGTGCTCACAGCTGGGCAACAAGCCCTTCCTTGAAGGGGTTCTGGGCTGTGCATCTCGGTGTCTGCCACATTTGGGGAAGAAGGTGACAAAGTGATTTTAAAGGTCAACTGGGAATTCCCTGGTGGTCCAGTGGTTAGGATTCCGAGCTTTCACTGCTGAGGGCGTGGATTCAATCCCTGGTCAGGGAACTAACATCCCTCAAGCCCTGTGGCACGGCCAAAAAAAAAAAAGTTCAACTGGAAGAATAAGCACACAAGAAGAGCCAATAAATTTTTGAAAAAGGAAAATAAGAGAAAGGATTTGCTCTGTCAGGCATTAAAACATATTTGAAAAGCCTCCGTACTCCCTGGTAGTCCTGTCATTAAGAATAGACTGAAAGTTCAATGACAAGGATCTGAAGGCCAAAAACAGTCTCCTGTACACATAAATATTTAGTGCATGATTGTGGGGGAACAGTTTGCTTTTTGTTTTGTTTTGTTTTTTGAGATACTCAGAAGATTAAGGCAATGATATCATTCATGAATACTAGAGTGCTGTTTCGTACAGCCCACCCTCATGTGGCTGTGGCCTTGTGGATAATTAGGTTTGTTTAAAAAAATCTGGATAATTTCATGTTCATAAAAGTGTACATAAATGGAAGCAATTAGGTTGTTGATGTAAGTTCTCCTGGAATGAGGATATAAGCCCTAAATATTTAAGACTTAGGGCACAGTTAGTGTTCGGCTGTTTACTCTGCTGTGACAAGCCTCTATGTGGAGTGTCACCAGCAGCTGTGAGTCCAGCTAGGAAGTGGAGAAAAAGCATCTTGATAGAATGCATCTGCTCCTCCTCTGTGGATATTTATATGCATCTATCTTTGGCTAATTAAATCATAATTATGTGTGAAGAAGAGTAGGAATATGAGGATTAGTCTATTCTTGTTAATCTGTAATTCCCGTGAAACCCCGAAAAGTTAAGCATCAAAACCAGTGAGAAAAAGCTAGACGTTCAGTCAACTTTATTTAAAAATTAATTTTGTAAAAAATTATCTGGGACAAAAAAAATCACTACTTTGCACAAATAAACTTTTTTTTGCCTTTGAATAATTTAATAGCTATGTTTAAAAAAAAAAAAGATCTCTTAACCCAAGGTGTACTGTGGTACTCTATATATGCAGGCAACATTAACCAAGCATCACTAAACATACAGGAAAATAAATTTAGAAAGAAGAACACACTTTGAAATATTAAGCACTTTATATTTGAAAAATGTGGCCGATAATGTGTTATAAAAGATAGAAGTAAATGATGTGTTTTTTACTTAGCAAATAGACTTTATGTAATAAAGAAAAATGAGAAAATGAATCATAAAGAACTAAAATGTACACAAATAACTTTATCTGACCTTGGCGATAGAGAAAGCCTTTATAAGCATGAAGAAATAGATAGAAACCATAAAATACATGAAGTATATACGTGGTCATACCTACCCATACCAACACACAGACATAGACAAAGCTTATATGTAAAAGCATATAGGACCTGGTCTCAAAGCAGAGTCTAAGACAAAGATCCATGTGTGGGTAGTTTATTTGGGAACATGATGCCAGAGAGCAGCAATGAGTGACAGAAGGAGGGAGACAGGTTAGCAGAAAGAGTCAATACAAAGATACATGATGCTGTTGGCCACCCTCTGTGTGCCAGTTTACCCTATCCCTAGGGATGTTCTGAGATAACTCAGAAGGTCCACTTGAAGGATTAAAGAAGAAGCTCCATTTCCCCCAGATCTCATTAGTTAGAGGTAGCAGTAACCAGAGATTCTTGATTCCTCTATATTTTTAGGATGCAAAAATGGGTACACGTGAGTTCCTGGGTGTATGCTACTGAGAGGTCAGGAAGCAAGAGGACTGGAACAAAGGATTCAAGTAAATGCTCTCAGCCTGCACCCAGGAGAAGTTAGGTGAAGCCAGCAGGGAAATGAACTCTGCAACAGTGGCTGGAAAAAGATGTGAGGCTAGAGGACTTAAGATGGGGCACAAGACACACTCAGTACAGCAAATAAATAAGAACCATCAGCACAATCAAATGGCAAATCAAATTAAAAAATACTTCCTATTTATAGAAATAACTTCATAGGTAAAGACCTCTCATAAATATATAGAAAGAATAAAGTAAATACAATTTAAAGACAAGAACAAATAATGCAGGAAGAAAAAAATCTGATGATAAACATGAAAAATGGTCCTATTTATTAACAGTCTTAGATATGAAAGTGAAATGTTTAAAATATGCAATTTTCGCCTATTGGCAATTTAGTTAAAAAAGTTATTCTTCTCAGGTTTGGGGTGGGTAGAAAGAAATGGGCACTTTCACATATGGCTGAAGATTATCCAAGAGAATATTTTTGAAAAGTAACTTGGCATTATTCACAAATGTGCTAAAATGAGCAATACAAAAATCAAGGAATCATTCTCTTTATTATATTTTCAGAACTCACAACTAAATAAAACTATGGAATAAATAATTTTCAGAATAAATACAAATGGCCAATTAAGAAATGAAAAAAGAACCAAATGCAATAATGAGCAAAGAAATTAAGACATATAGTATTTCTTACTTATTAGATTAAAAATATTCTTTATCAATTAAATTGCTGGGATTTTTAAATTGGCAATACTAAATGCTGATAAGAGTAGGACTTATATACTGCAGATAAGTTTGTACATGAAGCTCTGGAAACAATTTGGCATCATGAGACCTATTTTAGGAAATAATAAAAAAATACAAATATTTATGTACAAAGATATTTGCTTCAGTGTATTTAAATTATCAAGGCAAACTACCACTGGAATTTTTCACAGAACTAGAACAAAAAATTTCACAATTTGTATGGAAACACAAAAGACCCCGAATAGCCAAAGTAATCTTGAGAACGAAAAATGGAGCTGGAGGAATCAGGCTCCCTGACTTCAGACTATACTACAAAGCTACAGTAGTCAAGACAGTATGGTACTGGCACAAAAACAGAAACAAAGATCAATGGAACAGGATAGAAGGCCCAGAGATAAACCCACGCACATATGGTCACCTTATCTTTGATAAAGCAGGCAGGAATGTACAGTGGAGAAAGGACAGCCTCTTCAATAAGTGGTGCTGGGAAAACTGGACAGCTACATGTAAAAGTATGAGATTAGATCACTCCCTAACACCATACATAAAAATAAGCTCAAAATGGATTAAAGACCTAAATGGAAGACCGGACACTATAAAACTCTTAGAGGAAAACACAGGCAGAACACTCTATGACATAAATCACAGCAAGATTTATTTGACCCACCTCCTAGAGAAATGGAAATAAAAACAAAAAGAAACAAATGGGACCTAATGAAACTTCAAAGCTTTTGCACAGCAAAGGAAACCATAAACAAGACCAAAACACAACCCTCAGAATGGGAGAAAATATTTGCAAATGAAGCAACTGACAAAGGATTAATCTCCAAAATTTACAAGCAGTTCTTCCAGCTCAATATTAAAAAAACAAACAACTCAATCCAAAAATGGGCAGAAGACCTAAATAGACATTTCTCCAAAGAAGATATACAGACTGCCAACAAATACATGAAAGAATGCTCAACGTCATTAATCATTAGAGAAATGCAAATCAAAACTACAATAAGATATCATCTCACACCAGTCAGAATGGCCAATGCTGGAGAGGGTGTGGAGAAAAGGGAACACTCTTGCACTGCTGGTGGGAATGTGAATTGGTACAGCCACTATGGAGAACAGTATGGAGGTTCCTTAAAAAACTAAAAATAGAACTACCATATGACCCGGCAATCCCACTACTGGGCATATACCCTGAGAAAACCATAATTCAAAAAGAGTCATGTACCAAAATGTTCATTGCAGCTCTATTTACAATAGCCCGGAGATGGAAACAACCTAAGTGTGCATCATTGGATGAATGGATAAAGAAGATGTGGCACATATATACAATGGAATATTACTCACCCATAAAAAGAAACGAAATTGAGCTACTTGTAATGAGGTGGATGGACCTAGAGTCTGTCATACAGAGTGAAGTAAGTCAGAAAGAGAAAGACAAATACCATATGCTAACACATATATATGAAATTTAAGAAAAAAAAATGTCATGAAGAACCTAGGGGTAAGACAGGAATAAAGACACAGACCTACTAAAGAGTGGACTTGAGCATATGGGGAGGGGGAATGGTAAGCTATGACTAAGTGAGAGAGAGGCATGGACATATATACACTACCAAACATAAGGTAGATAGCTAGTGGGAAGCAGCTGCATAGCACAGGGAAATCAGCTCGGTGCTTTGTGACCACCTCAAGGGGTGGGATAGGGAGGGTGGGAGGGAGGGATATGCAAGAGGGAAGAGATATGGGAACATACGTATATGTATAACTGATTCACTTTGTAGTGAAGCAGAAGCTAACACACTATTGTAAAGCAATTATACCCCAATAAAGATGTAAAAAAAAATATTATCAAGGAATTAGAGACACCTAAAAAGTTTCTATTCAAAACACAACTATCAATACCCAAAGTGAAAGATGAAATAGTAAATTCATTCCTAGTTAAGTCAGGAACAATACAAGATTGCCCATCATCGCTGACAGAAATTAAGATTAGTGGAAAGTTTTAACCAGAAGAATAAATAGCAATATATGATGGAAACAAAAATATAAAACACTGAAAAGGGAAGAATAAAGTTATCATTATTGATAGATGGTGTCATTACCAGGAAATACTGAGATCAACTAAAAAAGTATTAAACAGTATTAGTACTGAAGTCAGATATAAGATCAATTATCTAATTCTGTAGTTTTTCAATATATATTTAGAAAATGATGTAAGAAAATCCCATTCCAAAAGCAGTCTAAAATATAAAATACCTATGATTAAATTTAAGAAATGTATAGACAGATATAAATGAACTACAAAACTTGACTAAGGACAAAAATAAATGGAATATATAAACAAAAATATTGCATAGAGAGTAAATATTGTAAAGATTTCAGTTAAACACTCTTCCTAATCAATCCATCAATTCAATGCCATATCAATTAAATTATCAACGATGCACCTATGTGATATACTTCTGAGTTGCCCCATCACCAAGATGTTATTTCCTTTGAAACATTGCCGTTTTGAGTGGAACAGAACTTTGGCCCATTCTCAGATTACTTGGAAATCCTGAAAAGATGTTAAATTCTGGTTCTAAAACCACTGCTGAGTAACTGGCATTTTCATTTCCATGCTAAAGTTGTTTACCCTCCAGGATTCTGGCAATGTTGTAATACCTATCTGTAGAGAAGGGACTGAGTTTTCAACCACAACTCTCTTATAAATAATAACGCTTACTCTGCGTCACATAAAGCAAAAAAAGTACTATTCAGGGGACAATTATATACTGATTGTTTTATCAATTTAGTCAAGAAATACTGAGCACCAACTTTGTTCAGATATAGGCATATGGGACCCAACAGTGAACAAAATAAAGTCCTTCCTCTCCAAGAGTTTACATTCTGCTGGTGGCGGTGGGGAGAGAAAAACAAAGTAAACAACATAAAATGTGAATGGTGATGAGTGTGCTATTTTAACTTAAGGTGATGGTGAAAACCTTTCAATTACGGAGATATCTGAACAAAAGATATCTGGGGGAGAAATGTCCCAGGCAGAGGGGTACCAGAAATGCAAATGCCCTGGGACAAATAGTGCATTTGAGACAAAAAGTCTCAGTGTAGCTGGATCAGAGACAGAAGACGGGAAAGCAGGAGGAGATGGGGACAAACAGGTAACAAGGGACCAGATCATTCACAGTCTCTGGATCATTATAAGGTGATGGAAAACCACTGGAGAGTTAGCAGCTTCTAGGATGTCAGTAGGTAGAGGAGGCTTTGTAATTGTCCAGGATAGAGGTTGGGTCAAGGTTGTCGTAGTTGAGATGGTGAGAAGTGGTTGGACTCTGGATATAATTTAAGGAAAGAGCGGGTATTATTTGTTGGTAGATTTGAAATATTTCTATGGGATAGAAAGAGAGCCATTAAAGAGTTTTTGACCAAATCAATTGGATATGATATTCAATTTATAATCATGAAAGGTTTACAGAAATTTCATGAATTTTTTTGTATTATTTTCAGAACAGGCCAGATTACCATGAATTACTGATGTTGGTTGCCCGGACATCAAGATGAAAAAGAAAATAATTTGTTAAAACCTTTAAAAAAAAAGAGGCAGGAGGAAACATTTGGAGGTGATGGATAAGTTTATGGCCCTGATTGCGCTGATGGTTTCATGGGTATATAGTTATCCTCAAACTTATCAAGTTGTATATATTACATATGTACAGCTTTTTATATGTGAATCACACCTCAATAAAGTGGTTTTTTTTAAAGAAAGAAAATAATTTGTGTCTTTTTTAAAGAAATAGAAGGCTATTGACACATATTTTGACTTTCTCCTCCCTGCTCCTTTTCAACCCTGACTGGAGAGCTAGGATTTAAGCAGCAAGTTTTGCTTCCAAATCACCTCCACTCCTTTCCCGTCTTTTCCCTCCAGCTTTCATTTCCCCTTATTTTTTTCTTCACTTTCCTTTTTAGTTTTTTCCTCTTTAGTTGTTCTTTCTTTATGATAGTCCTGACAGGAGTGATGGTTCAGTCTTTTGTCCAGCATTGTCCTCAGGACCAGATCCTCTCCTCAGTCCTCCAACAATTTGATTTGAGATATGCTCACTGTATGCTAAATATTTCTGAATTGAACTTTCTTCTACAATCCCTCAGAGTCATCCATCCAAAACTCCAAACTGGTCAAGTCACCTTCTTGCTCACAATTCTTCTAAAAGTCCACATTGACTTTAGAGTAAAATTCAAACTCCTCAGGAGGGCAAAAAAATGGTTATTCAAATTCCTGGCATGCTTTTCTCCCACCTCTTTTCTAGCTACTCCATGGGAGGCATTCCAAGGCAAGCAAAACATTTTTAGCTTCTAAACTTTGCCATTTCTCTTGCTGCCAGACCTTAGTGCGCACACCATCTCTTCTCTCTAGAATCCTCCCACCCACTTGCTTTTATCATCTGCCTATTTTAATTTTTCTTCAATGCTCCACTCAGAATTACCTCCACTGGGACTCTTTTTGACCTCCACCAGTGGCTCTGAGCCCAAAGTCTGTCCTCCTACTCTACCCTGCCCTGACTTAGAGCGTTTTTTTGGTAATTATCTGTTAACTGATTGCCGCTACCTTATGCAGTGAATTTAGGGGAGGTAGCTTAGTTCTAAACTACAGGATAAACCACAATCTCTGGTACATAAGCACTCAATAAATGTTAGCTAAAACGGTGACTAAATGAATGGGGACCAAGAAAGCATATTATAAATCCCACAGAGAAAAAACTTACTCCTTTGGCATTGATACGGAAAAAAATCAGTTTTTAGGTTCAACCTGGGGAGGTTGGCCGATGCAGATGAGGACTTAAGATGTGACTTCTTGAAAGGCTCTAGGCCTTGTTTTGAATCGTATGATGATTTCACTGGATCAAAGAGCGGTTTGGCAAGCAGTCGTTAAGGAACCCTGAAACTGTGCCAACATTTCTGAGCTGATCTGCTTGAGAGTGCATAAATTTTAAGGAACTGTCATCATCATGTGCATTAGCCACCTTTATAATTGGAAAGGTAAAATAGTGCTGAAACAGTGCCGTAAACGACAACGTTTATGTGCTTAAGGGTTGTCTTTAAAGGCTCAATCTGATGAAGATTTGATCTGCAGAGATACAAGCCTTTCAAGTGCTTCAGCCTTGGACTTGTATGGTATTTGGAGACAGTCACCCTAGGGTGTGGCTGTGCACAGTTGTATTTTGTTTTGCTCAACTTCTGAGACTAGCCAGATTCCCAGGACTACCAAGTATGGCAACAAAACTAGCAGAACATCTAGATGGTCACTAAACAGCTTGCAGTGTCCTGGCAGGAGTGGGCCTTCCCCCATCTGTCTCAAGTTCTTCTTTGGCTGTTTTTCAGAGGAGCCTCTCCTCCCCAGGCACTGTCAGGTCAACAGCCCCCAACTGCTATATAAACACACTAGAGAATTAGGCCTGAAGACAATATAAACTGCTAGTTGACATAATAAAGTTCTAAGCCATAAGGCATTTTCAGGATTTTTTTCCGTCTTTCCTTCTAAAAGCAACTTTAATCAGTGCTTCTTAATCAGAAAGTAATTGTTAAATTGTTTCCATGAGATTTTTAATTGACTTAATCTTTGGCCAACCTTAAACCAGGCTAAAGCCTTCAATAAAGACTGCAGAAGTACCAATTAAAGGTAAAAGCAATGGCAAACAAAAATGCAATGGTCATAGTAAAAGCATGACTTTTCCATAAATAAATTTTTTCTTCTGCTCTTCAAAGTAGACTATTAAGTTTTATCATTTCATATTATGTGTTCTAAACCATGCTTGATGTAAGTATGACATCCAAATGATATAATAAATCCTTAACAACTTGAGACTATAATAAAAGCATGGTTTATTTTTGTTGGAATTACATTTTGAAAGAACAAATGGATATCACAAAATTCCACATGTAATGACGTCAAGATTAAAAAAACATTATTTCAAATGGGAATTTTTTCTGTAATCAATGAAGAATTGTTCTCTATGGATAAAAAGCCTCCAAAATTAAAGTGCAACTTTAAATATATCAAGGTATATCTAAATGTTTATGAAGATGGTTATGAATTCTGGTCTAGAAGCTTAGATGCGCAAAAAATATATATATTGTATTTCTTTATATTTTAAAATCAATTTTAGAACTCTGACCCTCATTTTCCTTTCATCCCTGCCCCTCGGCCACCAGCCCCCTAACAAGAACTTTGCAAAGTTTCCTCCATATGGCCAAGGCACTGGTGAGGTTCCTCTAGGCTCTATTCATTAGCAATCATTTCCCATTGGTCACTACTGGGCCCTTCAAGTCCAGTCTACATGCTTCCTTCAGGTCCAGAGGCTCTGCAATTACATTTCCTGCTGGAATCTTTAACGAATGCGGTTACCCTGCCTTTCTGTAGGCTAGCCACCTGTCTGGCATGCTGTCAGGGAGTAAGGCTTGGCATCTGGTCTTCCATGGAGTACACATAACCAACCTTACACTTCCATTCCCAATTCTACCCCCTCCTCAACTATCTGAATGAAGGCAAAGGGGAAAACCTGGGGCTAAAAACAGTAATTGTACACAACAAATATCCCGCCACAATTATAAAGGAGGTAATCTAAACATAACCTAAATAGCCATCAATAGAGAACTGGATGAATAGTTTGTGTCACATCCATACAACTCATTCAATGCAAGGCTTAAAAAGAATGAGGTAAATCTGTACATTCTGATATAAAAAATGTACAAGATAGGTCATTAAGTACAAAATGTGATTTGAGAAATCATATGAATATCATGATCCAGTCTATGTAAAAAAATTTTAAACATACTTGTATGAACACACATATACATGTATAACTAAATGTTCTTGTAAGTGCAGAAAATGTTGGAAGGCGTCACAAGAAACTCTTAACTGTGATTATCTCTGGAGAACAGCAATGGAGGAGGGATGGGAAGAGGTGAATTTTATCCTATTTAATGAACTGTTGACATTTTTTACAACATGCATATGTTATATTCACTATTTTATAACCCCAGTTTTTAAAAGAGTAGAGATCTGATGATGTGAATACTTTCCATAATACAATAATTTTTGTATTTGTTCAATACATTTTAAAATGAGTTTAAGTATTATTAAGTAATCATGTTAATTTTCTTGTTAATGGCATGAGAGCATTAAAAAGGATATGCATTCAGAAAATTTGAAAATTTAAAGCAGTATTCTTTCAAACTTCATGAAGTAAATACTGCATACTGAAAATCTACGTGCACTATTTTTTCTAATAGTTTAATACTTCATACTATTATATTTTAAATTATTTTACTGATCTTAAATGTGTTCTGCAGTATTTTAGGGCTAGAAATGTAAAACACACAATTTTACTGAAATTAAAATAAATGTCTTTATATTGTTTTAAACTGTAGTACATAATTCCAGAGATCCATCTCCTGAATGTTCAGAAAAGCTTCCTTTGCCTCAATTGTCCTTTTCCTTGTTTCTCATTGTTTGATTAAATTATATATTCAAGGAAGACTGTAAAGAGCAGAGTTTTGAATTATGAAAGTAACCCTTACAGGAATGAAAGGCCTAAAGCGTTAAATTGAATGATGAGCATGAGAAACTACTACCAAAGCATAAAATACAAGTAAGAAGGTGGCATGAAATGAGGGCAGCTGGTTTATGAAGGTGTTTGTTCTGCAAGTAAAAGGAGCAAATGACACTTTTACGTGAGATGTTTAGACTCCCCTTTTTTAAAGGTAATTCTGGATCTCACTGTGGAGAGTGCATTTTAGGGTGATGAGAAGACAAGAGATCTGCTAAAAAGTTATGGCAAGAGTAGTTCAGGAAAATAACGATGGAAACTTGAACTAGGCCAGTGGTTTTGTGGGGGAAACAAAAGAAGAAATCTTGAAAAATGTTTATTATTTATGGCTTCACATAAAACACAGGGCATTCATCTGATAAGCCTATACTAACGTCACTGGCAAAGGCCATTAACAATTCTCAGGAAATAAAAATAGAATCTAGGTAATAAAATAAAGTCTAACCTTTTTTCTTTTCCTTTGTGCTCAGTCTAGTTTCACTCGCTTACAGGGTACTGCGGGCAGAGGACTCTCACCCGGTACTTCAGGCCGGAGTTCGGAGCGTAAAACGCTGCAGCCAACACCTCAGAGAACCCGGTGCAGAGGCGTGGCGCACGACGCCGCAATTCAAGATGGTGGCCGTGGGCCGTGTGCAGAGTCGCTGCACCCGACACTGTGATCTGGAGCGAGCAGCACAGCTGCGACCGCCAAGCGAGAGAGAACTCCGCCCCCTGCGCCTGACGAGACCCTATAAAGCAGCTCCGTCCAGGACCTATTGGGAGAGTGTGTGCTCTAGAGCGCGAGCTTGAACGTCTTCATTCTCTGACCAAAGAATAATACTTTCCTTTGCTTCTGAATTGAACTGTCTCATTCTGTTGCCTCAAAGGACACTGGCCAGGAGAACACCTGTTGGAGACCGACTTGGGAGGCGTGGTAACACGAATATATCTATACAATATTTCATCCTCCTTGGGAATTACAGAAAGTAGGGAGTTAGATTTTAAAAGCCTAGGGGCATGATTAGATGGCAGTAGATATATAAATGAAAGTCTTAGTGTTATTTGACAAAGTGTTTCTAAACCAAGTTCTATTATGCTAATGTTACAGGAAAGCATCCTGGTGAAACTGATGTCAGCCGCTAGACAGATTTCTTGAGCTCTGATTCCAGTTGTCTCTTAGACACTTTCTTCTGGATTCCTGTTTTTTTTTTTTTTTTTTTTAATTTATTTATTTTTGGCTGCATTGGGTCTTCGTTGTTGTGCACAGGCTTTTCTCTAGTTGTGGTGAGTGGGAGCTACTCTTAGCTGTGGTAAGCGGGCTTCTCATTGTGGTGGCTTCTCTTGTTGCAGAGCACGGGCTCTAGGCACGCAGGCTTCAGTAGTTGTGGCTCGCGGTCTCTAGATCGCAGACTCAGTAGTTGTTGCACACGGGCTTAGTTGATCCATGGCATGTGGAATCTTCCCGGACCAGGGCTCGAACTCCATGTCCCCTGCATTGGCAGGAGGATTCTTAACCACTGCGCCAGCAGGGAAGTCCCTCTTCTGAATTCCTATCAGCACCCTAACCTCATTCTAACTCAGCCCAAACTCATTATTCAACTCTAAACTCTGCCAACCCTGGTTCTCCTGACACCTCAGTCTCTCCATGACTCAGCTTTTTTTTTTTTCTTCCGGTACCCGGGCCTCTCACCGTTGTGGCCTCTCCCGTTGTGGAGCACAGGCTCCGGACGTGCAGGCCCAGCGGCCATGACTCACGGGCCCAGCCGCTCCGCGGCGTGTGGGACCTTTCCGGGGCATGAACCCGTGTCTCCTGCATCGGCAGGCGGACTCTCAAGCATTGCGCCACCAGGGAAGCCCAGTGGTTTATTTTTAGAGAGGAAGGAAGTCGTTACAAGGAAAGGACAGGAAGGGAACTTCTGGGTACTGGAAACGTTCTATCACTTTACCTAGGTATAAGTTACACAGCATTTTCACTTCGTGAAAATAAAAATAAACACACCCACACAAACACACCACACATCCTTCAATGGCTCTCCATTGTCCACCAGATAATGTCCAGACTTCTAAGCTTACAAAACAGGGTTGTAGTCCATGATCTGCTCCAATCTACCTTTCCAATCAATGTAGTCAAACTTTTTTCCCATATTCCCTATCACATTCCCTTCACTCCAGCTACATTGTTGCTGTGGAATCCTCTACAACACAGCTTCCGTCTGTACATAACTTAGAGGCAAATTACTTCATTAAAAGTATCAGAGGGACTTCCCTGGCGGTCCAGTGGTTAAGACTGCACACTTCCAATGCAGGGGGCGTGGGTTCGAACGCTGGTCGTGGAACTAAGATCTCACATACCATGCAGCATGACCAAAAAGAAAAAAAATCAGAATTGAAATTAGAAATGTCTATAACAACTTTATTTCCCAGAAAAGACGGTGGCATTGTTGGGCCAAATGCTCTGCTGAATTCTTTTTGTTCTCCAATTTTCTGACATACCAGGGAACTACCAACTGTTAAGTCTCTATTGGTGATGTAAGTTATTACCATCTTTGGCTTGGTCATGACACTCGCTGGTATTTGAGTAAGAGATTCCTCAGGAAACAGTGAAGCCAGACTGCATGTTGCCCAGTCTAGGAGCCTGATGTGGCTATGGTATGTTCCGGGGGCTGGTGGAAAACAATCAAAATCACAGTGGTCGAAGTGTTTTGCCTAAATCTGAGTTCACAGTGATATCCGAATCAGATATGACTGCCAAAATTTCTAGTGAGCAATGACATCACTGTAAGTAGTAACTGTTGTGACCAACTCTGTGGAACAAAGCATTAATCAGTCACTGGGGGACACTGAGAGCGTCCAGTCTGTGGGGAGAAATAAATGCAGGAAGAGAAAAAGGGGTCGGGTTTTGGTCAGCAGGGCTGCGCTTTAGGGCAGGACTTCAATCTGACTGTGCAAACTGGAAGACTCTGAGGTAGAGGTCCAGTTAAAATAGATGAGGTGACTGTGATGGAGACTATGGGGACAGGCCACAGTTAGGAGGGCACAGGTGATTTGAGAACAGTATGTCTCAAATTTTAGCACGCATAAGAATGACTTGCAGAGCTTGTTAAAACACAGGTTCCTGGGTTGCACCCCTAGGGATTCTGATTCTGGCCTGAGATCAGGCCTAGAAGTTGCATATCTAGCAAACTCCCAGGTAAAACGTGGTTTTAGAACAACTATTAGGCTTGTGGAACAAAACTAGTTCTAGCTCCCAGGCACCACTGTGGGCAGGATATTTAATATGAGAAAGACAAATATTGTATGATATTGCTTATATGCAGAATCTTTAAAAAATCGCACAAATAAACTATTTACAAAACAGAAACAGACTCACAGACTTAGAGAACGAACTTATGGTTACCGGGGGGAGGGATACATTGGGAGTGTGGGATTGACATGTACACACCACTATATTTAAAATAAAATGCCTTTCCATGAAAAAGAAAAAAAGGATATTTAATATGCTGCCAGCCTTGGTCAAATTGAGTTTAGGTACTTGTGTGAGCTAAGTGTACAGAATGAGGACATCAACTCCTACGGAGCAAGGTAGCAAATGCCAATAAAAAGGACCACTCGCCCTAGTTTGTACAATCAGATGGAAACCCTATCTCTACTGTCCTAATTTGCTCCCTAGAGCTTGCATGTGAGGTTTTCCTTAAGAGCAGCGTGCTGCCATTTTTAGGAAATTTACTGGAGAATTTGCCTAGATAGCCTGGGATGATTTTGCACACCAGAGGACTGTTTTTGATTGTCACAACTGGGTGAGGGAGGTGCTATTAACATCTAGTGGGTAGAGCCCAAAGATGCTGCTAAACATCCTAGAACATAGGGGATAGCTCCAACAACAATGATCCAGCCGAAAATGTCACTAGTACCAAGACTGAGAAGTTCTACCTAGAAATATATCCACCAGGTTTGGAATTTCCACTTGGGTTTTACATCAGGTTACACTGGATTATAAGCAGTATTATCTAAATTAATATTATCTCTGTTGAGAAAACTTATAGGAAAAGGAATATTTACATATTAAACCGAAAGCATTTAAACAAAATAAAGAGACAACTGAGAAAGGTGGTGAAGAAGGAAGAAAGTGATACAGGAAGATGAGATCAAGGGAGCTCCTTTAGTGGAATTCTAAAGGGGAACTTTTGGAAGAGGGAAGAGGGCAGGCTCCACGCCTCATTCAGCTCTGCAGTCCCTGGACTACAGCACCTATGATAAACACTGCTTTCAACACATGTTGATATGAAATAAATGCAAGATGTTAGCCCACCCTCTTTTTAAGGATTTTTATGAATGAAGAGTCTGTAAGTAGTTTTTATTTTCTTCTAAACTAATGATGGCTACTTTTCCAGTTTATAAGTTCTGCCTTATTAACTGGAGCTCTCTGAAAATAGTTTAAATCCATAGAGGACCAGATGTAGCTCACCAGATATTGCATTCAATAAATATGCTTTGTGTATATTTATTCTGATTCTTCTCTTGTCAAAGATAAAAAGTCAGGCTAATTGTTTTCTTAATCAAATAATATTTACTCATTATTTCATTTTTAGTCTTTTCTCATGACTTTTTGTTCCCCTCCTTAAACAGGATAATTGCATTTATTTGAGACTTTTCTATTTTTTCCAAGGTCATTTTTAAGTTCAAAGACTCTAATGAGAAACAGTAGGCTTAGACTCATATTCAGTGACAATTTTTTCCACATTTCTTCCAGGCCAGGTTTTGTTCTAGACATGTTCACATTTTCTTACCCCTCTGTGAGGTAGGTAAGCTTGGTCATGTTTTACAGTTGAAGGAACTGACTTAGAGAGTTTCAGGAAATACATCCAAGTTCATATACATTATAAATGGAAGAAATGATTCAAATTCAGATTTTCTGATTCCAGTGCCAAGAGTCACATAATAAACAATACTATTTTAGAGTACTAAAATTACTTTCAAGCTTTTGCATATCAGACCAATAATAGTAATTCTGATATCATTATTTGATTATTAATAATGACATCGGGCTTCCCTGGTGGCGCAGTGGTTGGGAGTCCGCCTGCCGATGCAGGGAACACGGGCTCGTGCCCCGGTCTGGGAAGATCCCACATGCCGCGGAGCGGCTGGGCCCCTGAGCCATGGCCGCCGAGCCTGCGCGTCCGGAGCCTGTGCTCTGCAACGGGAGAGGCCACAACAGTGAGTGGCCCGCGTACCGCAAAAAAAAAAAATAATAATAATGACATCACATTGATGACTCAGCTGAGACCTGGAAAATAAGTTTTAAAGCTTGCCCAAAGAATGAAAGTTACTCAATTACCATATTAAATGATTCCATGCTTTTGAGGTCCTAGCATTCTTCACAAAATGAATGGCTTAATTACTGTTTCTTCATTTTTAAGCAGATAATATTGTGTTAATTATTTATGGCTATGTAACAAATTACCCCAACTTATTTAAAACTTTTATTATTTCATAGTTCCTGTGGGTGCTTCTGACTTAAAATCTCTTATAAGATTGCAATTAGGGTGTAGGCCAGGGCTACAGCCTCATGTGAAGGACTGGCTGTGGAGAGATTTGCTTTCAAACTCACTCATGTGGTTGTTGATAGAATTCACGTCCTCAAGGATTGTTTGGCTGAGGGCCTCTGCTCCCTGTTGGTGAGAGACATCAGTTCCGTGCCCCTTAGGCTTCTCCGTGTGAAAGCTTACATTATGGGAGCTGACTTCCATAGAAGCAAGTGAGATGGCTAGAGCAGGCAAGCAAGACTGAAAGTCACAGTATTTTGCTAACCTAATCATAGAAGTCACTGTCTGAATGCTGAAGTTTTCCTGTCCACATGTATCAACCACATTACCGTCATTCCTAATTTTACTCCTGCCCGAGGGGATATCCTAGGGCGGCGCCTACAGAATACTAGGTACAGAGCAGATGTAATACTTATGAGTTAATTTGATTAGCCCAACCTAATAATTAAACTGCAGATTAAATTATCTTGTCCTCCTCCAGTGGTTAGGACTCCACACCCAGCCTGGGTTCAATCCCTGGTTGGGGAACTAAGATCCTGCAAGCTGTGCAGGGCAGCCAAACAAACAAACAAACCAGTCTCCTCCTCCTGACACAAAGAAGAGTAAGGGGGAAGAGATTAGATATTTTGATGCTCCTACTTCCTTTAGGCATTGGGTCTACTAGTCAATGGTTAATATTAACACACTTCATGTATTTAATATGAAGTCCCCGGATAAGCAGGATAAGAAATCCTTCATAGTTACTATTTTAGAAGGATGTCTGATCTATAATCTCTATGTGCACAGAATAAACTGATATATTATCTTCCAGGAGGGATGTTAGAATAAATGACTACGTACAATCCTAAGATAGAGATCAGATTGGCAGTACCGTAAGTCCCCTACGTACGGACCTTCGAGTTGTGAACTTTCAAAGATTCGAACATGCGTTCCGTCAACATCAGGCGTGAGTGAAATTGCAGCTTGCCCTCTGTCTCCTATTGCTGGCGATCCTTCAGCTCTGCTACCTCCCACCTCCAGTAGGTAACTCTTCTTGCCTGTTCACTCGATGGCAGCCCCGTCTGCCAGCTGTTGTACTAATGTACTTTTCAAGGTACTGTACAGCAAGATTAAAAATGTTTTCTTTATTTTGTGTTTGTTTTTTATGCATTATTTGTGTGAAAACTATTATAAACCTACTACAGTACAGTACTATATAGCCGATTGTGTTAGTTGGGTCCCTAGGCTAACTTTGTTGGACTCAGGAACATGCTCTGGGAACGAACTCGTTCATATGTAGGGGACTTGTATGTATATATTGATTTTTTTGAATTTAGTTTTTAAAAAAGTTTTGATTATGTAGAATTTTGCACATATACAAGAGTAAACAGAATAGAATATCCGGAATCGTGACCCAACAGCCATCAAATCATGCCCCATCCACACACCTAACTACCCCCCTCCCATGTTGTTTTGGAAGTTTATTCCAGGTATCGTATTATTTCATCTAGGAATATTTCAGTATATACCTCTAAAAGAGAAGCTGTTGTTGTTTTTAAGTAAAACCGCAGTACCATTTTTCTCCTAATTGTTCCTTAGTATTATTAAATAATTAGTCTTTTGTTCTTAATTGTACTTTCTTTTGTAGTGAGATAGAGATAGATAGATAACAAGTAGTTCTCAAGTGGAGTCATTTTAGCTCACAGGGGACGTTTGGCAATGTCTGGAGACATTTTTGGTTATAACTGGGGGTGCTACTGGCATCTAGTGGGTAGAAGCCAGGTATGCTACTAAACTCACAGAATGCCACCCCCCCATAACAGAGAAGTATCTATTCCAAAATGCCGATAGTGCCACTGTGGAAAAACCCAGATGACTGATGATAGATAGATAGACAGATAGACAGATAGATATGAACAGCAGTTACAATAGGAAAAAGTTTATAAAGAGATGTATCCATGCCATAAGGTGAGTTTAATAGCCACACGAAGCGCAAAAAAATGGATTTAAAACTGAAAAGAGATTCAGAATTTTGATTCCAATCAAAATGCCCCACCAATCAGTTGGAATTTCATAATCGTTTTAAGGATAGAGATTAGTGGCCTAGTAGTTATTAATGGAACATCTGTGCCTTGTGTGGATAAACAGAAAACTACCATGTTTCTTATGTGAGCAGCAGAGCCAAAGGAAGTAATGAACAAAATGTTCAGTAAATGCAGGTAGAATATGTGTTCTGCCGCAAATGAAAAACCTTGTAAAAATTATCTTGAATTTAATTTGCTAAACAATAATCTGTCAGAAATGGCTTTCTTTCACGTAAAATGAGGCAATGAATGTTAACGCTTGTGTCACATTTTTAAGATGAAAATTGCTATTAGTTACTTTAATGCAGACAGAGCTATGCTCATTATTCTCCACACAGAACCCCTGGCAATAATTTACCTAGGAGCGCAGCAGTTCATGCAGATCAAAGCTGCATTATTTAAGTGTGTCCAGGGGGGAGATTTTTAGCTCTGTGCCTATACATTTAAGAAAAAAATATGGTGGTTTGCGTCTTGAGAAACAAGATATGTTTAACTAATTAGGTGCTTCATGCAAGCCCTACAATATTTAACTCCTGAATTCCTCTTATTATCTGGGATGAACCCTCTCCCTATCGCAAATACAGAACAACTGTGGGAATGTAAATCTCTTCAAATGAACAGCAGCGTATTTTCATTTAAATTAAACCCGAATGTGAACTAGATTTAGGAAAGGAAATGGCAGAGAGACAGAGAGAGACAGAGAGACAGAGGGGCGGGGGGAGCTGTAGTTACTATAGAGTGTGCCTGGCTGCTTCAGCTCACAGACAACTGATGAAGTCCAACTCTGAAATTTCAGGCAATTTGTATACCAAGCTCCTCCTTTTCTGTAGTCTTCTCTTCCATTGGTAAAATTCTTTTGCAGGGTCATGTAGGGATCCCACCCCTTCTCTGTGTTTTCACTCTGAAGCTTTACACAACTTTACACCTGAATGAACGCCAAACCTCAGTGGATATATAAAGGGAACCTTGAGGAGGAATTTCACAGTTACAGTGCAGAAGCAGAGGGAAAGGAATTAACCAGCTCTCCAGCCAAGCAAATCCTCTACTCACCATGCTTCCTCCTGCCATTCATTTCTATCTCATTCCCCTTGCATGCATCCTAATGAAAAGCTGTTTGGCTTTTAAAAATGATGCCACAGAAATCCTTTATTCACATGTGGTTAAACCTGTTCCAGCACAGCCCAGCAACAACAGCACGATGAATCAAGCCAGAAATGGAGGCAGGCATTTCAGTGACACTGGCCTGGATCGGAACAGTAAGTGTGTTTTACTTCCATGGATTTGGTTTTTTCTTATTTGGTAGCATTAGCTCACATGCCCGTAGAACTCTTTCATTGCTAACTAACCTGAACCATATACGTTTTGCTAAACAATCTGGGAAAATCTGCGCACGTGTATATTGGCATTCTTCCCTACAAAGTTAACATTACTAAAACAGTGATTTGATAATGTAGGCGCAGACTTAAGTTTCTAAACATTCCAAAAGAAAATGTTTCCAGGAATTAGACTGTTGCTTCTTTAAAATCACGCAAGATGAGAATTTTTACAAAGTGTTGTTCTAGTTAAATTCAGATTGTTTTCTGTTTATTTCAGGACATGTGCAATTCTGGTAAAGTGTATAAAGGTAATTAATCAAAGCATGTATGGGAAATCACAAGGGAAAGAAAAGAAGCTCTTTGGGGGGAAAAAAATGGCTCACACTGATTTCTAAAACATGTCTAGTGAAAAAATTGAAGTTTGGATGATGATATTTGAGAAAGAGGGGTAAAACTAAAAACATTGGAGAATCATATTCTCCAAAATAATTCCTCATTAACCAGATCAAAATTTAGGTAACTATATTTCTGGGAGAGACTGGGGAAACTTTCATGACTTTAGAGATATAAAATAATGACAGTACAATAATACTTTGTATAGAAAATATTTTTCTTCTTTTCTGTTTGCTTAATTGACAGACTCATTGACCATTAGTTAGAGGGATTCAAATTTCTTCTTTTACTTCACTCTTTTCCTTTAGAAGAGTTCACATGCTAGTAATAGGGTTTTAAAAGAGACACAGAGAAACAGTACACAAGAAATCTTACACAAATCTTTAGCTCGTCCTCAAGCACTTGTCGTTCAAGTGCTAAAAGGAGTTTCAACCTCTGAAAAGTCAAAGCAAGTGTGACTGTTAGTGTCTTTCTAAGAAAACCAAGGTGTTTTAATTTTCATGAGGATGGTTGCTTTTAGGTACACAGGAACTACTTTATTATTATTAGATTACCGAGCAATGTGGTGGGTATTCATTGTCAATGAACTGTCACTGCAAAAATGCCAAATCTCTATATGAACAGGAACACAAAGCTAGACAGGTCAAAATCATCTCCAGCTGTTTCCAGGTGCATTCCTAAGGCAGCTGCAGGAAGGTGAACTGAATCAGAATCAGACAGGCAGAGTACCCTGACCAGCCAGCTAGTTTACACTTTAATTTCAGTCTCATGCTCTGTACCCGCATGGATGTATGTGCATATACCTTAAATTTTTTCACAACTATCACATCCCTTTAGCCTATATCTCTCTCACCTTACTAGTACTGCGGTACAGAGCTGACGTAAAACTCCTAATTTAGTATCTACTTCATACTAGCTTTCAATATTCTATGCAAGACCACTTCAATGTCCCTTATAATTTTTATTTTATAATCTCAGCAGTCTGTACTTTGAAATATATATATATTTCTGGTTAACAAGGCTCGATTTTTTCCCCCAAGCTTGTTACAGGCAATTCTCAAGTTTAGATAACAAAGCAATGGAAAGGAAAACTCAAGTATTTCAAGATTAATTTTTGCTTTAATTATGTAAGGCATGTAATGAGAAACAGTCAATTAGAGAACATGCTTATCAAATTCAAATGACTAAACAGAAAGTTTGCCATGACCAATATTCAGGAAACGAACACCGTAGTTCCTTTTGCAGTTGTAAATCAGACATGTTAGGCATTTTTCTGCCATAAAATTCATGGAAATGTAGCCAAGTTGTTATGGCAACCATACGTTCCTGATTTAGGGGGTTTTATATTCTTTCAGTATTGAGTTGTAGTGACATTTTGCATTGAAACACTTTAATATTTGTGTTTTTAAAAGTCAGCTTGGGAATTTATGCTTAAAATGCAGTTATTAAGTTTGATATGCAAAATGTCAAATGTACACATATGTATCTATGATTCTCTGCAGCTGAATTTTATAAGTGAAACAAAATATTATGGGTGGCATGGTACACAATATTTAGATATTTTCTCAATAGATTTTTTTTACAAACCTAATTAAAAGCACTTGCAGACATTAACTAATATGACCCATGAGTAAAAGAACATTAAAGTATACTCCTTCTTACCTCATTAAAGAATGAATATTTATACATAAATGTAAGACCTGCTTAATACTTATTGGGGAGTAAGACTAAGAAAACGGGATTTTCATATACTCCAATAAGCTATTAGCTAATGTTATACATGAAAAAAAAATCAGGCCCAGTTTATTTTATTCCATAAATTGTAGCCATATAAGCTGATAATTTTCAGGAAAGCTCTCTCTACAACCATCCAGGCAGTGTTTTGCATTGTGAAAATAAAATGGGTGTTCGCTTCCTATTTGGCCATTTGCTATCATTTGGACATTATTTTTGTCATTGCAGATTACTTTTAAAAAAAAACTGTCCGTTTGTTTTTTGCCTCTGATGCACATTTTTTTCCTGTTTCCTGCAGCTCGAGTTCAAGTAGGTTGCCGGGAACTGCGTTCCACCAAATACATCTCTGACGGCCAGTGCACTAGCATCAGCCCCCTGAAGGAGCTGGTGTGCACTGGCGAATGCTTGCCCCTGCCTGTGCTCCCCAATTGGATCGGAGGAGGCTATGGAACAAAGTACTGGAGCAGAAGGAGCTCCCAGGAGTGGAGGTGTGTCAATGACAAAACGCGTACCCAGAGAATCCAGCTGCAGTGCCAAGATGGCAGCACGCGCACCTACAAAATCACGGTGGTCACCGCCTGCAAGTGCAAGAGGTACACGCGGCAGCACAATGAGTCCAGTCATAACTTCGAGAGCATGTCTCCTGCCAAGCCAGCCCAGCATCACAGAGAGCGGAAAAGAGCCAGCAAATCCAGCAAGCACAGCATGAGTTAGAATTCAGGCTCTCCAAACTGGACTGACTGGTAACCATCTGCTTTACAGATTTGATTGCTTGGAAGACTCAAGCCTGCCACTGCTCTTTTCTTACTTGAAAATATATGCTTTCTGCTTTGATCAAACGCAGCAAGCTGTCCTAAGTATCAGGAGCTTCTTTGGAAATAGCTTTTTCTTTTCAAGTTTTTCAAGACATACGCACATCCATGAGCTGGATTTGCATTTAAATTCCACACATCCTGTAGTATTAATTCCACACATCCTGTAGTATTAGTTCTTGAAAGACTGGTGATACTATACACATCACTGAATCATTACTTTTTAAAAAGGAAAAGGGCTTCTCAGTTACCCTTCATTTCCCAATCCATCTCCCCCACCCCCCAACAAAACCTCTTCGGAATTGAAAAGTTTAAAAAAAAAAAATTGTTGCCATGAATCTTCAGGTTAACACTTCAGGAAGCTGCTTTTTTGGTAATCTTCACGGGAACAGTTTAGCAGCCAAGAGTGATCGCCCTTTGAAAGAGTGAAAGGCTTCGTGACATTTCACTTCAAAAATAAGCCCTGTAGCTTTTTACAGTCTCATAGTATGAAATTATACCCTGCATGCTGACCCTCGCTTGGAATGGAATGCCAGAAATGCACGGCAGCAGCTAATAAGTAAAGCTGATTAACTATTTATTTGTCAATGTTATTATTTAATGAGCTTTCACGAGTGATTTTTTTTCAAAATGTTAATTTTTTATGTTCTGAAGCTTTTTCATGTATCTAAATATTTTCTTGTGTAAGTTGTGGTTGATCTAGAAATAGGACAATACATACTGTAGATATGTAAAATAAATATTTTAGTCTCCTTATTACATATATGTTTCATCATGAAGTTTATCAATAGTATGGATCTTTTTAAATCAATAAGATGCTTTGTAAAGATGAAATATGTAATACTTTCTTGTTTAATCTGTGCAATCGGAAGGTGATTTAACCTTCAATTCCATCAGTTTCTTTTAACAAAAATAAACACTGCTAAAAGTTACTGTCCTTGTCTCTAACATGTATAAAAAAGTACGTGTTTACAAAAACTACAGAATAAACGTATCAGAGTAATTGCTTTTTTTTTTAAACTTATTTTATTTATTTATTTTTGCTGCGTTGGGTCTTCGTTGCTGTGCGCGGACCTTCTCTAATTGCGATAAGCAGGGGCTACTCTTCATTGCGGTGTGCAGGCTTCTCATTGCGGTGGCTTCTCTTGTTGCAGGGCACGGCAATCTAGGTGCCCGGGCTTCAGGAGATGTGGCTCGAGGGCTCTAGAACACAGGCTCAGTAGTTGTAGCACACGGGCTTAGGTGCTCCGCGGCATGTGGGATCTTCCCGGACCAGGGCTTGAACCCGTGTCCCCTGCATAGGCAGGCGGATTCTTAACCACTGTGTCACCAGGGAAGTCCCTGGTTTTTTTTGTTTTTAATTAATTAATTTATTTATTTATTTTTGGGTCTTTGCTTCTGTACGAGGGCTTTCTCTAGTTGCGGCGAGCGGGGGCCACTCTTCAACGCGGTGCGCGGGCCTCTCACTATCACAGGCTCTCTTCTTGCGGAGCACAGGCTCCAGACGCGCAGGCTCAGTAGTTGTGGCTCACAGCCCCAGTTGCTCCGCGGCATGTGGGATCTTCCCAGACCAGGGCTCGAACCCGTGTCCCCTGCATTGGCAGGCAGATTCTCAACCACAGCGCCACCAGGGAAGCCCCCCTGCTTTTTTTTAATATAAGGCACATTCAAGTTTTGATAGAAAATTCTATATTAAGAAAAAAGAGAGGGATAGGGAGACTCGATTCAGTAAATAAGACATTTGAATAAGTTGGGTGGCAATCCAGCAGTGAGTTGTGATAAGAATATGATATTTAAATATACCAAGTCTACTGCTCATTATAATCACCTGGGGGAGATACAAGACTCAATGCCCAGGCTGCCATCCAAATGACATCATAGTTTCTGAAGATGGAACTCAGATATCAGCAGTTTTTAAAGTTTTCCAGGTGATTCTAATATGCAGTTAAGTTTGAGAAAGGAATTGTGGAAAAATCACTACCATATGTTGGGAAACTTTGAATATTTGAATAATATTGCAGGGTCCCAAAACCAAAAACTAAAACAAAAGAAAACAAAAACTAGTTTTTCACTGTTTTCAAGTTTGACATGCCATTTATTAACCAATGTAATGAGTCTTGAACAAGATTATACAGTTAAATAACTGTTTTGTCAATTCAATCAATGATTGATCCCATCACTCCAAGTGAAGAAAGCCAAAGAGGCTTCATTATGTATTGACAAGATCCTGGTTTTCAGTTTTTGGCTCCTGAGCATGAAGGAGTCCTTCGTGCTTTTTTGTGGTAGATTGTTCTTTTTGTAATTATGTCTAAAAGTCACATGTATATGACATAAATCATACTAAGCTAAATAAGGACATTAATGTTGTCCCTTCCCTATGAGAGGTAGGAGAGTCTCAACATACATAAAGACGAGAAAACATCTCTCGATTTTGTAATAATGCCAACTATTGTATCATTAAATAAAATAATGATTCATAGTCCACTATTGACTTATTTTCTAGTCTTACTAACTAGATCTTAAACTACTTCATATCATCATATCAATGCATGGAACATTCATAATAATTATATCATAGGTTGAATATACCAAAAATGTATTATTTCATATGTCTATTTTACTTGCTCATCATTGCCCAATATGGGATATTTAACATAACAGAAGACTTAAGACACTTTGGCCATTTCTTCCTTCTCAACATCAAAGCACCTTGTATAGAAGGCCTTGGAGATGGTCTTAAAATTAGTGTGTCCTAAGGCCTGAGGCATAAAAAGGAGTTGACTGGACAATGGCTTCACAATCAAGAAGACTATGTGGTTGCCTTTTACTAATAAAACATTGAAACAAAGGTTTTGGTGATAAAATACTAAAATCATCACTAATTTGATTGTTAATAGTATTTAGTAAGTGAATGTACTAAGAAAAATGAAATGGAATAAAGCAAACTTATAAATAAGGTTAGTCTCGGCTAAGTCAAGGATTGAATCCATTTCTTATGGTCGCATTCAACTTACTGATCCATTTCAGGCCATGTTACATTGTGATGCATTCAATGCATGGTATTTAACATCAAATGACAGGAAAAGGTCAGCAATCAATAAGAAAAGCCTAGGATACAATCAGTCACTCAGTGAAGTAAAAATTTAAACAGAAAGAGTAGCTTTGTAGTTATTATTTTAAAATGCTAAAAAGCACTTGCACCTTAATTGCTGATTATATTTCAGCCTTTGTTTTTTTCCAGTTAATTCACACATTCCAGTCTCATTAAACTGCATGATTGTATTCTCGCCTTAGTAACTATCATTTCAAAATGGTGATTGTGATCATTCTGGCAGAGTCTGAGCTCTAGTTTACATCATAATATTTATCAATTAAAGATTTGTTTATCAAATTTATTTTGCCCAATATGGATAAAGAGCTTTTACTCAAGTGGCTTGATAGATAGAAGACAGTTTGATAGATAGGTAGATAGATATATATTGATATTTATAGTTATATTAGATATATATAGATAGGTGTTTTTATCAATAACAAGAATGGAAGAAAAATTAATAGTACATATACAAATAAATAATACATATAGTGTGCTACACCTAAGCTAAATATGGACATGGAGCCTTCAGAAATATCTATTTGCAAAAAAATTAATATTTTAACTACAAATGGTTTATATTTATTCATTTATGCTAGTTACAAATAACCACTAATTGGCAGTACTCTGTTAGCCATGTTTATTTTACTGTATATTTTTTGAAAAACAATGAAAATTAGGGTGTGTTTTTTTTAATTTAAAAAAGACTGAATATTAATCCATTCCTGGCTTGTATAAAATTAGTAAGTTTTTTTTTTTTTTACGGTACGCGGGCCTCTCACTGTTGTGGCCTCTCTCGTTGCAGAGCACAGGCTCCGGACGGCAGGCTCAGCAGCCATGGCTCACGCGCCCAGCCGCTCCGCGGCATGTGGGATCTTCCCCGACCGGGCACGTACCCGTGTCCCCTGCATCGGCAGGCGGACTCTCAACCACTGCGCCATCAGGGAAGCCCCAATTAGTAAGGTTTTGCCAGAAGATCATGCTGTATCATTCACCCTATGCTACTAGAATGATTTTTAAAAATTGTATAACCTGATCTATCTATTTTGCATCATATTTAATTGATATTCAGTAGGTTATACTAGGCAGTTATGAATGGAAAGAATAGTATTTAGCCAAAACAAAACCAGGAAAGTTCCAAATTGCTGAGTAAAATTGAAGCCTTTGAGAGTTTAAATTTAGTATGTTGGATTTTTTTTTTTGCAACCATCATGAAATTTAAGTATCAAAATCTAATTCATTACATTGGAAATTAAAGTGTGGTTTGGATTAGACTTAACTCTTGAAAATGGTTTTTAGCACTAAAGTGGCAATTCACCGCATACCATAAATTCAGCATTTATACACTTTCTGTAGTCACATATTCTAGTGAAAAATAAAATGCATGGCAAGCCTTTGATGAAATCCTGTAGACACTCAGGAGTTCACTGGGAAAATGACTTGGGGTCCTCAGTGCTACAGTATACTATCTTGTTAGAATGTTTCCTTCCCTCAAGGACAGATAGTGATGACTCGCATTTGGTTTAATTGGAACCTATTAAAATATAGCTCTATGTTGAATTAAAATGAGTTTAGATTTGTGAACTGAGTATACATTTGGCCACTAGAAATCTTTGTTACATCCACTAAGAGAGACTTACTAGAATAGATATTCCATTGTATTGGTCTGTCCATCATTTCTGATTCCATAGCTAACAACCCATTTGGTGCCTTTACCTGCATATTTTGCAAATTGTCTCAAAGAGCTACTGGGTAACAACCACTGCAAAAATCCCAGTGGGAAGATGTTTCAACTTCCAGTTTCAAGAACTGATTAAAATGATTTAATGCCAAGCTGACTGCATAATTATTTCCAGTGCAAATTAGACTGAGTGATAGTTTATCATCTGCATCGGCAGACCTGCTAAAGGATTTATTTTCTGTTACAAATGAAGAGTATAACAGTTTGGGAGATTTAAGAAGGAACTTAAATATTTCCTTTTGAATTTTAGTAACTGCAAACCAAGGGTTACCTTGTATTATTGATTTTATTTCTTAGTGGTGAGATTAGATGTATGAATTGAGACAGAATGTCTAAAGTGAATGACATTGTCAGTGACACAGACATATTCAGCTAAAGTTCATTGTTACTAAAACCGATCAAGAGCCTGATAGGCAGTGCTTCCCTGGTGGCGCAGGGGTTGAGAGTCCGCCTGCCGATGCAGGGGACACGGGTTTGTGCCCCGGTTCGGGAGAATCCCACATGCTACGGGGCGGCTGGGCCCATGGAGCCTGTGCTCCACAACGGGAGAAGCTACAACAGTGAGAGGCCCGTGTACCGCAAAAAAAAAAAAAAAATGAGCCTTTAAGATAACTTACTATTAAACTATAAACATCACCTTTTTCAGTAGGAATAAATTCTTTTTTCTTTGAAATTTATTGTCATTAAATTCACACAAATTATAAAAAAAAAGTTTATGTTATAATATTGGTGAATTTTCACAAAATGATCACTTGAGTCCTTTTATTTATTGAGATGTTAGCCTAAATTTGGCATTCAAAGACAGCCTAAAACACTGAACCCAGTAGTCCAGTAACCAGGCCTTTTTTAACAACCCTTTCCCATCTTTAACTAGCACTGTACTTTATGTTGAATAGTTGACAGTATTTACTAACTAGAGCTCTCTCTCTATTTTTTTGCCTTGTTTCCTCTCTTACTTTTCATATGTGGTCTATACATTGAAAAATATTTTCTTTATGTTTTTTGTTCATTTGTTTGTTTTACTTCTTCAAGCTTAGAGAGTTAAACAACAACTCTGTCTTGCCACAAATTTTCTTATTGCAAGCCAAAGACAAAAACTGTCAAATGCATTTAATAATGTAATGAAGAGTTACAGGCTTCCCTGGTGGCGCTGTGGTTGAGAGTCCGCCTGCCGATGCAGGGGATGCGGGTTCGTGCCCCGGTCCGGGAAGATCCCACGTGCCGCGGAGCGGCTAGGCCCGTGAGCCATGGCCGGTGAGCCTGCGCTTCCGGAGCCTGTGCTCCGCAACGGGAGAGGCCACAGCAGTGAGAGGCCCGCGTACCGCAAAAAAGCGAGTTGTCATTTTGCCTGTTTGTTGACACTCTTTCCAAAGAGTTGATTTTGTCCACAGAGTTGATTTTGTCCACTTTGTATCCTAATTAAGAAACATTTTACATTTAATCTATGACATAGTTGGACATTTTAAACACATAATAAACAAAAAAATTCTGTTTGAATTTTTTTATGTAGCAATTTCTATACAAGTGATTGCAAGACATGTGAACTTGGAAACAGAAGACCTGTTTTATGGTTTAGACTGTGCTGCTACTAACTGGTTGGGCGAAATCACACTTGTGTCTTAAGCTCCCTAAGGCTCAATTACTTTATCCGTAAAATAAGGGAGTTTAACTAGATAATGTCTAAAGTGTCTTCCAGCCTAAAATATTCACTTTCTGTTATCCCAAACAGTATGGCTATATTTTCAATCACACGGACACCCAAAAGGCGGATTCAACTAGTACTATTCTCCAATTTTGATGATGTTTCCAGGTCACTCAATTATGAAATTTCAGAATAAGATTTTGGTCAAACTTGTTATGGAACTGACATTTTCCATCTTTACCACTACCTCATTAAGGCAGGCTATATAAGATGAAATTGGAGACCCAACTGCAGGAGGGCTGAGACTATAGCCTGTTACTGGGCATTTCCCACATATAATTTCCAGTTTCTGGATAGTTTCTATATATTAGGTGAAGCCATTTATTGCTGATGATAGCAAGAGTAAAGCAAAGCGCTATAGATGACTTTGGCAAAAATAAACATGTAGAGATTTGTGCATCTAGGACACTAAATATGGCTTATATCCAATATTTATATGGATATTTTTAAAAATGTATACTTTTGAAATAATGCCATTGTAGTCAATTTGCTCTGGAAAAGGGCCTGTAATGATAGGATGATCTGCCTGGCAGTATATGGTAAGGTCCCAGCAAATCAATCTCCAGAAACATGAAGAATTCTGTTGATTACACCAGATGATTGCTGTATCGTGCAAATCATGCTGATGTTGCATAACTTAAGTTAGTTTTCAGTCATTAACATGCATTTGAGGGTAATAATGTTTTTAACGGCTTGAATTGTATTTGTGTAAATGTATATTTTATCCTCATTCCTTAATTCATAAAATGAGGAAAGAAATCCAAGAGAATGCCTTCAGCAGATGTTGGAGCTGGAACAAGCTCCCCCCACCTTTTTTTTAATCATTGTGTTCTTTTCGAGTTAACGCATTTATGATTCAGTAATATTATTAAACTAAAACAGGTGTGTTTCCTGGACATCCTGGGTTATGAGAATTTTCTGTTGTGTTTTATTATCTCTTTTATGACCTGTAGTAATGATAAGCATGTTCAAGGGGAAGATGACCACAGTTCCAGAGCAGCTCTATTCTGAGCTGAAATAAAGAGCTGGAAATGCTGATGACAGGGAGAAGAGGCTTGTAAGGACACACAATCAACACCGTAGCATAGCTCTGGAATGAGTTCTGAAAAGCCACAGTCTCTCAGGGCTGCTGCCCAAAACAGGAACCTTCAAACGTTGTATAATTTCCATGCTATCAGAAGGTCTGCTGCTCTCTTCCGTGGTAAAAATAGCAAACAAAACAAACATAAACAAATCCTCTTTCTGGCTCTTCCACAACTACTGATACTCATTCACCTTTTAATGTTAACATTTTTGATTCCTCTCAAATACAAACATCTCTGGAAGAGAAAACACATCAAGATAATGTTTGCAACCTCACGTGGACCAGTAGGTTGGGAATAAAGCAAGGGAAAGGGAAAAGGGACTATAGAAAAAAGCCCTGCGTAAAAAATGGCAGTTTCGGGCTTCCCTGGTGGCGCAGTGGTTCAGAGTCCTTCTGCAGATGCAGGGGACACGGGTTCGTGCTCCGGTCCGGGAAGATCCCACATGCCGCAGAGCGGCTGGGGCCCGTGAGCCATGGTCGCTGGGCCTGCGCGTCCGGAGCCTGTGCTCCGCAACGGGAGAGGCCACAGCAGTGAGAGGCCCGCGTAGCAGAAAAAAAAAAAAAAAAAATGGCACTTTCAAATCTGCTCCCATATAGAGTAATAAAACTCCACCAAAAATCTAAATATTTTATATGAATTTTCCTAATTTATAAACGTGAGCAGTAGATTTTTTAAATCTTGTATTTGAAAAAATATGCATACTGGCCCTTTTGTTGTGTCCGTTTAAGCTGGTCTATGGGCCATATGGGGCACTTAAATGATATCTCAGTTTAGAGTTAGGAGAATTTAATTCTAATCCCCAATATGCCACTTCTGAATGGCCTTGGGAAATTCAGCTAAAGTGTAAACTTCCTGAGATCTGAGTTGGCATCTCTGTATTAGTTAGCATCCCAAAAGGAAACAGACAACATACTCAGAATAAGTTAAGGAGGATTTATTTACAAGGGGACTAATAATAAAAGTCTGGGGGGGGAACAGGGAAAGTACAGGGCCTAGTGCAGGAGCCCAGGCCAGCAACAGCAAAGCTGTCACAAGGCCAGGCCCTGAGAAAAGAGGGAAGGATGAGGCTATTGGAGCCTGGAAGGTGAGGGGACACATGGAGAGGAGCAGTGGGCTATTGTCAAGCTGAGCAGTCAGTCAGAGGAAACTGCAAAGCCAGGGGTCCAGGGGAATAATACCCTTGTCACTCTACTTTCCCCCCCATCCTTCTGATTAATCTTCTGCCAGGGCTCCCCACTAGCTGACCCCCTCTGAGGTCATGGGCTTGAGAGCTGGTGAACGTAATCCATACAGGTCAGCCTTGGGGCAGAGGGCAGCATGAAGAGTAGAGGATGGATATGGAAAGTCAAACATATCTGCCTCGCACAATCTCTTGGGCAGCCTTTTCTTTACAACTGGAAAACCGGAACAGTGTAGTGCATTTAGTAGGCACTGAATTATTATAGAATCTCTCTCTCTCTCTTTTTTTTTTCATTTCTAAAATGTAGAAATTAAGTTGTAAGGATTAAGATCCAAGGTCTCTTCTAGCATTAATCTTCCTCTTTCATGCTTGAGATAAGAATCTAAAAGAGACATTTGGGAGAAATTCTGAGAGCTTTGGATGGCCTACCTTAAGGTTAGATATCATGTACCTCAAGAAACAAGTCAGCCTATTTAAAGCCAAAACCTATTTAAAACACAAAAACCGAGATAACATTTTTTTGAGCAATATCTCATGTAGCACATGAAAAGCAGGGGTATGTTTACTATAGATTCCTATACCTTAGAGAAGTTTTCACTATTTACATTCTATGGATAGAGTGAGGGATAGGAACTGGGTGTTTATTTTTGCTATTATTGTTGTTATGTGTTTTTAATAACAACCATGTCATTAGAACATGCAGTCATAGGTGAATGATTAACTACAGATCAGTTTCTATTTTGGTTTTTTTCATGAAAGCCATTCAAACTTTGAAATAGTATATTAGTTGGAAAAAGAAACTATCTATTCCCTAAATCCATTACACATTAACTAAGAACTACTCACCAAATATGATAATTTTCACCAAAAGGCATTATCTAGAATATAAATATATGTCCTATGTTAAGCTTATTCCTCAACCTCAGAAAAGGAAGCATTTGAATATGGCAGTGTTTAAGCTTGGCTGCCCTTTTATGAAAATAAAACTTCAGAACTAAAACCCTAAGGCTGAAGGTTTATGGATTAAAAGGAAGATCGCTACATACTCCTACCTGATCTCAAAACATGTAACTCTTACCCATTCACATTGTACTCCCCAGCAGTCATCACTGTAATCCATGAACAACCCAAAGTTGCAGAAGGACATCATCATGGTTCCATATGCAGCTGGTCTCTTCACTTGGGACAGTGATAAGCATATCACAGTTTCACAGAGTGGGAGTGATCCAGGGAATGATGACCGTAGGATGCCAAGCCATTTTAAATACACATCAAAGCCAATTTAGAAACTTGGCTTAGGTGTGGAATGATGGGAAATGAAGCACTTGGCTTTCAGAATTTCAAGGACTCACATTAACGGGAAAGCACTGCATAGATAAAAGGCGATGAGAAAGAATGAACAGCTGTGCCAGGCTTTGCTTAGTTGTTACACTGCCGAGCACAGCCTTTAGATGTACAAAGGATAAGAAGCACTGCCAACTTTGCAATTTCTTTTTCACCTGTGTCTGAATGCATAGAAATAACATCTGTAACCGGAATAGTTCCCCTTTCCTCTTATTCCACTCTCTTATACTTGAACAGCTGGACGTTGGGCTTAATCCACTAATAGTAATATTACTTGATCTAAATAAAGGTTTTAGAATGTTGAGGTCCTAGAAATGAGAATACAAAGAAAAGATTATATGGGGAATCCATTCAAAATTAACTTATTTGGTATATTGTTAGATAGTATTGAAGCATAGTCAAGAGTATAGATATTGGAGCCAAAAGTACATGGGTTTGAATCCTGACCTTGCCCTTACTAATGGACTACTTTGAGCATTATATGCCTCAATTTCCTCATCTGTAATATAGGGTAATTATCTCTACCTTAGAAGAATTCCTGAATGTATGGGCTCATAATATTAGTTGTTACTGATATTACTGTTGTTGTTATTATATTTCTTAAGCTGAGATCAGCTATTTGAGCAGAGGAGAATATAGGCTTGGGTAAGGACTTCATCTTCTCCAAGCCCTTGGTCAAGAAAGTAGACCATGAGTGGGTCAGAGAGAAGCAGAGGAAAGAAGCAAGTGTTAGCAAGGTAGGGGAATGCAAGGTGGAGGGCAGACACATCTTTGGAAGATATTCTGGACAGATCTTAGTTAATTTTAAATAAAAATAAATAGCTCTTAACACCTATCCTTCTCAAACTCTTCCAAAATATAGCAGAGGGAGGAACACTCCCAAATTCCTTCTACGAAGCCACCATCACCTTGATACCAAAACCAGACAAGGATGTCACAAAGAAAGAAAACTACAGGCCAATATCACTGATGAACATAGATGCAAAAATCCTCAACAAAATACTAGCAAACAGAATCCAACAGCACATTAAAAGGATCATACACCATGATCAAGTGGGGTTTATTCCAGGAATGCAAGGATTCTTCAATATACGCAAATCTATCAATGTGATAAACCATATTAACAAATTGAAGGAGAAAAACCATATGATCATCTCAATAGATGCAGAGAAAGCTTTCGACAAAATTCAACACCCATTTATGATAAAAACCCTCCAGAAAGTAGGCATAGAGGGAACTTTCCTAAACATAATAAAAGCCATATATGACAAGCCCACAGCAAACATCATCCTCAATGGTGAAAAACTGAAAGCATTTCCACTAAGATCAGGAACAAGACAAGGTTGCCCACTCTCACCACTCTTATTCAACATAGTTTTGGAAGTTTTAGCCACAGCAATCAGAGAAGAAAAGGAAATAAAAGGAATCCAAATCGGAAAAGAAGAAGTAAAGCTGTCACTGTTTGCAGATGACATGATACTATACATAGAGAATCCTAAAGATGCTACCAGAAAACTACTAGAGCTAATCAATGAATTTGGTAAAGTAGCAGGATACAAAATTAATGCACAGAAATCTCTGGCATTCCTATATACTAATGATGAAAAATCTGAAAGTGAAATCAAGAAAACACTCCCATTTACCATTGCAACAAAAAGAATAAAATATCTAGGAATAAACCTACCTAAGGATACGAAAGACCTGTATGCAGAAAATTATAAGACACTGATGAAAGAAATTAAAGATGATACAAATAGATGGAGAGATATACCATGTTCTTGGATGGGAAGAATCAACATTGTGAAAATGACTCTACTACCCAAAGCAATCTACAGATTCAATGCAATCCCTATCAAACTACCACTGGCATTTTTCAGAGAACTAGAACAAAAAATTTCGCAATTTGTATGGAAACACAAAAGACCCCGAATAGCCAAAGCAATCTTTAGAACGAAAAAAGGAGCTGGAGGAATAAGGCTCCCTGACTTCAGACTATATTACAAAGCAACAGTAATCAAGACAGTATGGTACTGGCACAAAAACAGAAAGATAGATCAGTGGAACAGGATAGAAAGCCCAGAGATAAACCCACGCACATATGGACACCTCATCTTTGATAAAGGAGGCAGGAATGTACAGTGGAGAAAGGACAGCCTCTTCAATAAATGGTGCTGGGAAAACTGGACAGGTACATGTAAAAGTATGAGATTAGATCACTCCCTAACACCATACACAAAAATAAGCTCAAAATGGATTAAAGACCTAAATGTAAGGCCAGAAACTATCAAACTCTTAGAAGAAAACATAGGAAGAACACTCTATGACATAAATCACAGCAAGATCCTTTCTGACCCACCTCCTAGAGTAATGGAAATAAAAACAAAAATAAACAAATGGGACCTAATGAAACTTCAAAGCTTTTGCACAGCAAAGGAAACCATAACCAAGACCAAAAGACAACCCTCAGAATGGGAGAAAACATTTGCAAATGAAGCAACTGACAAAGGATTAATCTCCAAAATTTACAAGCAGCTCATGCAGCTCAATAACAAAAAAACAAACAACCCCATCCAAAAATGGGCAGAAGACCTAAATAGACATTTCTCCAAAGAAGATATACAGAATGCCAACAAACACATGAAAGAATGCTCAACATCATTAATCATTAGAGAAATGCAAATCAAAACTACAATGAGATATCATCTCACACCAGTCAGAATGGCCATCATCAAAAAATCTAGAAACAATAAATGCTGGAGAGGGTGTGGAGAAAAGGGGACACTCTTGCACTGCTGGTGGGAATGTGAATTGGTTCAGCCACTGTGGAGAACAGTATGGAGGTTCCTTAAAAAACTACAAATAGAATTACCATATGACCCAGCAATCCCACTACTTGGCATATACCCTGAGAAAACCAAAATTCAAAGAGAGTCATGTACCAAAATGTTCATTGCAGCTCTATTTACAATAGCCAGGACATGGAAACAACCTAAGCGCCCATCATCGGATGAATGGATAAAGAAGATGTGGCACATATACACAATGGAATATTACTCAGCCTTAAAAAGAAATGAAATTGAGCTATTTGTAATGAGATGGATAGACCTAGAATCTGTCATACAGAGTGAAGTAAGTCAGAAAGAAAAAGACAAATACCGTATGCTAACACATATATATGGAATTTAAGGGAAAAAAATGTCATGAAGAACCTAGGGGTAAGATAGGAATAAAGACGCAGACCTACTGGAGAACGGACTTAAGGATATGGGGAGGGGGAAGGGTGAGTTTTGACAGGGCGAGAGAGAGTCATGGACATATACACACTAACAAACGTAGTAAGGTAGATAGCTGGGGGGAAGCAGCCGCAAGGCACAGGGATATTAGCTCGGTGCTTTGTGACAGCCTGGAAGGGTGGGATGGGGAGAGTGGGAGGGAGGGAGACGCAAGAGGGAAGACATATGGGAACATATGTATATGTATAGCTGATTCACTTTGTTGTAAAGCAGAAACTAACACACCATTGTAAAGCAATAATACCCCAATAAAGATGTTTAAAAAAAAAAAAAAAAAAAAAAAAAACCTCATTATTGGAAAAAATAAATAAATAAATAAATAAATAAATAAATAGCT
Organism: Phocoena phocoena; assembly: GCF_963924675.1. Classification (NCBI taxonomy): domain Eukaryota; kingdom Metazoa; phylum Chordata; class Mammalia; order Artiodactyla; family Phocoenidae; genus Phocoena; species Phocoena phocoena. The sequence continues at coordinate 37,001,763 of NC_089227.1, forward strand.
CTGGCATTTTGGTAGTTTTCAAAGAGGGAGTTTCTCTCTCTTTCTCTTTCTCTCTCTCTTTTACTATGTCAATGCCTTTATCCATTCCCATTTGAATCACCCCAGGTTTGCTTTCCTTGGCTATGTTGTCATTTCCCATTCATTTCATATATTTGAGTGACACAAAAACTGCTGTAGGAAACATTTTCACACATTTATCCTCCTTTTGCCCCTATGCTCAGTCTTGACTGCTATTGCATTTGCTTACTTTACCAATATGTCACTTCAGGGCTCACCCTCTCATTCATTTCTTCAACAAAAGGAACAGAGCAGTTTTTCTTTTACTTCATTCCTGCTTTTTCATAATTCCAATACAATATGTCAATCTACTCCTAAATGTTCAGGCTACTGTTTTCTTCTGTTTTTTCTTTTTATAGTTTATGTTAAGTGATGGCTTAGAAGTAAGTCATCCTCTAAATTTTGGAACATGTTTCCATAAGAAAAATAGAATTTGGGGCACTTTTCTCCAAAACACATTTATTTACTTATAAATTATATATATATATATAATCATATTAATGTATTGTGTACATTATGCAACACATTTAAAAACAGAAATAGAATAAAAAGAGATAAAACTGAAAACAGATTTTCTTCCTGTAGTCCAATGGATCATTAAAGCTTAAATAATAATAATGCAAAAAAAGAAAAACAAGAGCAAGTAAACTTGACTGTATTCTCTGAAAATAATAAATGCCATATAATTTTGGAAAACTTGAGCAAATTTTATACTGTTTATTTAAAGTATACCTCTAAGCATTTCTTACACATTTCTCAATCCTATATTACTACCCTTTAAAATGTTCTGTTATCAATAATTGTGTATTACAAATTATAGTCTCCTTTGAGATCACAACTTGTTAATTGTTCCCTTATTTACTAATTTCTTTGTCATATATATCTTCTTGTATATGTCAAGAGGGTTTAATGAGGGGAAAGCCAGAGACAGTAACATAAACGGAAATAAAATATTTAACACCATTCTAAAAGGCAATTGCAAAATTCCAGGTAAACATGCCTGCTGTATCTGGAAGTATATTTTATCCTTGGCCTCACAAGAAGATATTTAGAAGAATTACAAATAGAGGTTTTGTTGCTAAAGATTCTTTCAACATAGTTTACTGGCATAAAAATAGTGAAGAAACTTTCTTATATCAGGGTACCCTTAGTATGCTTGGCAAATTTGTTTTATATCCTTTAGAAACATTAAATTCCTAATTAATGCCTGCATTTAATATGAATATTAACTCTCCATTTGTGTATTTTTTTAAAATTAGAAAAGGAAGGTTCACTAGAAACATTACAACTTTCATTTCTATAGATGAAAAAAACTTTGTTTTACTATTTTATGCTAGAAACGAGGTATGATTTGGTAATTTTGAAATAGTTAGCTATTAACCCCCTTTTTATTTTTAAACCCCACATTTGTTTATTTATTTATTTTTGGCTGTGTTGGGTGTTCGTTTCTGTGCGAGGGCTTTCTCTAGTTGTGGCAAGCGGGGGCCACTTTTCATCGCAGTGCGTGGGCCTCTCACTATCGCGGCCTCTCTTGTTGCAGAGCACAGGCTACAGATGTGCAGGCTCAGTAGTTGTGGCTCACGGGCCTAGTTGCTCTGCGGCATGTGGGATCCTCCCAGACCAGGGCTCGAACCTGTGTCCCCTGCATTAGCAGGCAGATTCTCAACCACTGCGCCACTAGGGAAGCCCTCTCCCCTGTTTTTCTGCTTGCTTTTCACAGGTGAAACTACTGTCACATACAAGTTAAAGCGGCTCTGATTAGTCAGCTGTTTCTATTACAACAGCAGCACATAAACCTTGGATTAGCAATCAAACTCTTTTGGAACGAAAATAGATACTATTACTGAATGCTGATCTAATCTATTGCCTTTTAATCTGAAACCTAATTGACCACTTAATTGCTCTAGTTTTGTGTACATCATTTTTTTCTTCAATTAGAGTGAAATTTCTTGGAGAGGTAAACCATATTTTGTACCATCTGTATAACTCTTGTATAATAGCTTGGTACCCTCTTAATGAGGAATTCACCTTGTTTTTCCAAACCAGAGAATTTCTTTGTGGGTGAGGGAGTTGGGATTGACCATTGCTATGAGACAGGCAGAGGCTGTTGAGACCCTTAGATATCAAGATGGCCAGAGTGCTGCCTCTTACTCTTCCCAAGCCATGGCAAAGAGGCATGGTTGCCGCTCCACCATCCTCCTGATGGTGGGTCTCACACAATCCCTGATTCCTGGCTGCTTAGGATCCTGTTGTAGCAGATGAGTGCTAATAGACAGTTGTAAAGTAATTAATAGAAAAACAAGAAGGACTGCTGAGGTTGGCTGGAAGAGGCATTTCAATACAAAGAGTGGATTTGGCATTCCTCAGGGATTTATAGTCTATTTCATGTAGACGGTGTTTTCCCTAATGATTCTTATTTTTTTCTGACTTTTTTTTCAGGCTCATTATTTCAACTCAATGTCTCACTCTCAGTTTTTTACTATATTTCTCGATTCTGTAATTCAGTCCTTGAGGGAGGTGAAATCAGCATGCCAACCAGTTTTTGAAGCTCAGAGAGATGACTAGTTGGTGTATACGCTCTGCCCTTAAAACTAAGAATCGTTGTCTAATAAAATAGAAAGATCTCAAGAATGTGGATGAAACAAATTAGGTTTTCGTGCAAATCTAATTGATGCATGCTCTCTTTGATACGGTTTTTTATGTCAAAATAGGGTTTGTTGAGTTAGGCTGTAATGATTGTTTTATTTCTTCTCGCTGGTCCTAAGCTCCTTTTAAGGATGTTCATAGTAAAAATTGTTTTCAAGTCATATCCAAAAAGGTGTTAATATTGACATATTCTTTTAACTTGATGAAACTTGAGAGAGCTGACAGCACTTCGTTTTAGCCTTACCTCCTACAATTTGTTATTTCTTGAAAAAGTTGTCTTTTCCCACTACAGATGAGACTTGAAGTTTAATAAGCCTTAGCAATAGCCTACGGTGAGTAATAGTTTACTCTTATGCAAGATCTAGCATATTTCTGGAAAGACAAAACATGGCACATAATATGTGTTAGTAATAACATTCAGTGGGTAGAGACGATTCCAAAGGTGGATTCCCAAGCCCACATCTGAACTATAAGACATTATAAAAGTTACTTTGGGGCCAGTGGTTTGTCCTTTGACCTCATTTCTCTGATAGGTGTAAGAAGAGTTGTTGATTTTTCAGTTTGTTTAGCTTTTCACTTGTTGTTAGGACAGAGTGTAACTTCTAAGCTCTTTATTTGCAGAACAGCAGTCCTTCTTTTAAGACTTTCTCTACCGGGCTTCCCTGGTGGCGCAGTAGTTAAGAATCTGCCTGCCAATGCAGGGGACACTGGTTCGATCCTTGGTCTGGGAAGATCCCACATGCCGCAGAACACCTAAGCCCATGTGCCACAACTACTGAAGCCCGCGCATCTAGAGCCTGTGCTACACAACAAGAGAAGCCACCGCAGTGAGAAGGCTGAGCGCCTCAACAAAGAGTAGCCCCTACTTGCCACAACTAGAGAAAGCCCACACGCAGCAACGAAGACCCAACATAGCCAAAGATAAACAAATAAAATAAATACATTTATAAAAAAAAAAAGACTCTCTACCTGTAACTTTAATTCGCCTCTTAGCTATGGACAAGTTGCCCTTGCTGTGGCACCTGTTCCTTTTACCATCCTCTGGTAAACATGGTCATTATCCACCCGTGCTTATCTGATGATACCTGTAACCCTTAACTATGCCTTCAATACCACTGCATTACAACCACCACAAAATTTCAATGACATACAATAATAAGAAGGCACTTATTTAGATCACACATCTAAGGGTTTTCTGGGTGGGGGTCAGTTGATCTAGATAGGGTTTGGATGAGCCTGTTGATTTCAGCTGGACTCATTTATGTATCTGGAGGTCAACTGGAGTCAACCAATCTAGGCTCAGCTAGGGCAGATGGGTTTTGTTCTACATTACCCTCAGCTTCCTGCAGGAATTGGCCTACTAGCTAGGGTATCTCATTATCATAGGAGAGGCTCAAGAGAAAAAGCCTAAATGCATTGGTACTTTTCAAGCCTTTGTCACTCATGTCCCCTAACATTCCATTTTCCAAAAAAAGTCACATAACTAATTTAAAGTCAAAGAGTGGGGCAGTATACTCCATCTCTTTATTAGAACTGTGAAGTAACACATCAAAGGGTGTTGATACTCAAGAAGGGGTAAAGGTTTGAAGCCATTAGTAGAATCTAGTACATGTATCTTCATCCAAATCCAGTCTATGTCCCAGACCTTGGAACACTGCAGTGACTCAGCCTCCTCAGAGTATTTGTAATTATTGTGTAGAAACATATTAAATGTTGAATTTCTCTCCATTTTCATTGTATTCACAATAAAGTACTTATTCTTTAGATGAAAGACTTACAGCTTTATTATTCTTCCACATGGTTTTATTTGTTAGATGCATTTGGTAAATACACATGAACAAATAAAAAGTACATCCTAAAAAAACCACTGAACCTCAGGACTGATTGTGATCACACCATGCAAAAAATAGAGTAAATCTTATCCCAAAGACAAAATCTAAGCAATTTTGCATAATGACAAAGGTAATTTGTTCTGTTTAAGTAATGAAAAGAAAAAAGTGTTTTAAGGGATGGTCACAGTAAAAACATGAGTTTTACCAATGAAATAAAAATCCTAGTCTGTTCTTGGTAAAACACATTATTGTATACAAATAAAATAATCATTCACTACAAAGTTTTAAAGAAGAAAACAAAGAATATGTCCACTTATGAATCCTTTCTTACCCTAAGGGCACCTAATTTGATTTCCTTAGGCCTCTGTGTCCTTAACTGTGTAAAGAGCAGCTGGGAAAGTTGACACTAAAATGTCTTCTTCTGCTAACATATCTAAACTCATTATGTTGTCAGATTGATACTGTTTATTCCATTGAGTCAGCCATCTGTCCTAGAAAACAGCATTCAGTGAAGAGGTGTTTATTTCAGGGACCGATTACCTAGGGATGGCTCTTAGCAAAATTGTGAAGTGGGCCAGAAACTTGTTTCGGTTTCTTATACATTTGAAAAGATTGATGAAATGCTAATAGTCATTTAGACGTTTCTAACATATATCAATTTAATTTATTCAGCCAAGACTTCTTGAGTACTTAGTTGGTGCTAAGTGCTGTGACACGTGCAGGAGATAAAATGGTGAACAAACCAGATATGATTCCTCACTCACACACTGATGGTAAAAGTGGAAACTGGTTTAAATGCTTTGGAAAACTGTCTGCCATGTCTACTGAAACTGAACATATTCATACCCTATGACCCCAAAATTATACTACTACGTATATATACCACAAAGATATGTACATATATTTACCAGAGATATATACTTTTTGTGAACATATATTTAGAGCAGCATTATTTGGAATAAAGTCCAAGAACAGGCAAAAGAAAGCACAGTTTTTAAGAGTCAGGAAATGTTTACCTTTGGAGTATAACAACCTAGAACATAGTACCAGGAGTCTTCTGGGGTGCTGCTGGTCTTCTGCTTCTTTTTTTTTTGTTGTTGTTGTTTTGCGGTACGCGGGCCTCTCATTGCTGTGGCCTCTCCCGTTGCAGAGCACAGGCTCCGGACGCGCAGGCTCAGCGGCCATGGCTCACGGGCCCAGTCGCTCCGTGGCATGCGGGATCCTCCCGGACCGGGGCATGAACCCGCATCCGCTGCATCGGCAGGCGGACTCTCAACCACTGAGTCACCAGGGAAGCCCCTGGTCTTCTGCTTCTTAATTTGGATACTTGCTATACAGTTGTATTTAATTTGTAAAAATTCGTTGACCTCTACACTAAGGATATATGTACTTTACTGCATGAATATTATAGTTTGATAAAAAGTTATCTCCCTCCCTAAGAAAAATGACCATGGGTAGTTTACAGTTTAGAATGGGAGACAAATAAGCAAACAAGAAAATAGATAAATGGCAAAAGGTGCGATGAAAGAAATGAAGAGAGTGTAGCAAATATTAACCAAGTATCTCCAATGGAGAAAGCACCCTGAAAAAGAGGATCCTTTGTTTGACAATCGCAGTCAACATATGCAAAACAGTTGGCTATTCAGTACTGCCATTTGCCTTCGGGTATTGCCCTTGGGGAAGTGCCCCTTTCTAGTGGAGGATGTTGCAGGATGTTGACACTGGTCAGGTGATCATTGTGAGTTTTTGGTAATGCATGATTATGCACTGCTCTTTGAATATTCTTGCTTTAACAACTATAATTATTCTGACCAACATGCCTATGGTTGTACTCCTCCATCCTGCTGGCATCTGTTCTCTTGTATAATTCCCCTTCCCCAAAGGAGGTACTGTTGGCACTTGAGGAATTATAATGGGATCAGTGACATTAAGAACATCTGGGAAGCTGGTACTTTGGCTGCATTATGGACAGACATAATTTAGACCTATTAATTAATTAATTTTTGTTAGTTGAGATCCAGAGAGTGCATGAATCTTTTTTCAATCTTCAAAAGCATTTTTTCCCTTGGCTATATTCTGAGGCATCCCGGAAATTTACTGCATGTATTTAATAATGAGATAGAACTGTCACTTAAAAAAGAGCCCCACTGTATTATAGTAAATGAATATTTATAGATCAAACTCTAAGTTAAGTTCTCCTTGAGCCCAATTTAGTCACTATCCAAAGAAAGTTGAATTATGCCAATCTGCCTGTGAAATATCCTTGGCATTCTAGGATATGAACATGAGTCAATAACTATACTTTCATCATCACTTTTTCCTGTAATTAATTTGTGAGCAGAAAAAAATCCATTTTGTAAATTATAACAATTTTAAAAGCACAGAATGTGTTTAAAATATGCTGTTAATGTGTAACAGGCTAAACAACCTCTACGAAACGTAATCCTTATTGATTAGAAAAAGATTCATCTCCACTTACTCTGTGCTACCAAATTTCTTGGCTTGGTTACCAGACCCCTACATGTTGCTAGCTGTCAGGTTACATCATCTGCATGAGAATCAACTCATCCTGACAAATTGGATTCTCCAGTCTGGTAAGGAGACAGCAATTTGAAGTCTCCTTTGAAAAGAGCTGTTTTAAGTCAACTCTTCACTATCCAGCGTTTAATTATCTCGTTCTCTTTATCCAGGACTTTGCCTCTCATCCCCCACTCCTTGCCTTTTAGCCAATTCATTCTTCATCAATTGACCCACCAGGAGGTGGGCAGGGTGAGAAAAGAGAAAGGAACTTAACTGGTCAATTGAGCAACTGGATACATCTCTGGGCCCTCAGTATTCTTACTCTATAAACCTTGTAGAGGTAATATGCAACTGCTTTAGAAAAGTGCTATATAGGAGAGTGAGAAAAATTGCATTTAAATTTTGAGTCTTAGGGAAAGCACACTTAAATAGCACTGAAAATGTGATTATTTCCTAATCTTCAAATTCATGATGCTATTTCTGAAAGAAATAGAATGGCATCTTGAAGGGTTAAATTTAAAAATTCATTCTGTAACCTCTTTGGTTTGTGTGTAAAATAATTTCTTGGGTTATATATTTGGGGAAAAAAATGTGTCATTAGCCCAATGAAAGACATCTCCTTGAGAATGGATGTATTTATGTTCAAACATGTTGGTTATTTTTGCTTCTCCTCAAACATGAAATTATGGTCCTCAGAAAAAATAGGAGCTATATAGGACTAGGTTTAAATCAAAAAGATGCCCATTATTTATATGTATTTAAAACAAATATGCATACACATAAGCACAGGAGAGAAATTGCAATGTAATTTGACTATCGGGGAAGCTTAACACTGAAAAAGAATTCAGCACAAACTCTAGTTTTTTCAGTCTTTTCTATAATGATGGAAATTGGGGAAAACTTTTACTGAATTAAATCAAATCAATGTTTGGGTAAATACTTCAAAATCTTGAGTATACATATTCTTCATTTCCATGAGTCATTTAGCTTATTCATCCAACAAGTATTTATTGAGCACCCAGGATACACCAGGCACTCTTCTGGCACTGCTCTCCAGCACTGTTCTGGAGGTGCTGTGGAGATACAGACAAAGTCCTTATTCACAGAGATTTTATTATGGGACAAAATGACTAAGGAACACCATTATGGAACAAACTCAAAGGATCATCAACGGAGAATAGAGCAAAAAAATTGCCTTGCTGATGAACTGCCAAACTTCCAACATTTCTGTGGGTGGCAGGTTGATTGCCTAGACAGGTATAAATCAAGCATTCTCTCCAGTACATGCTTTGCCTTTTTACTGATAAAAAGTGCTTGGGGGGACACAAGTTGGTACTGGTTTGGAACCCCTCAAACACCACCAGCTTTTTGCTCAAAAGCATGGGCAGGTTTGAAAACAGAAGGTCACCATTGCTTAAAAAGCCTCCTTTATTTTTTTTTTTAAATAAAGAATTTATTATGGGTAAAGCATTGTGTTAGGCACAGAAGGGAATGCAACAAAAGCATAAGGCAGGGAGGAACTTTCCCTGCTAGTCAAGTGCAGTTCATCAGGAGATGATAGAACCATAAGAAATCAACACCAGTGTTAGCCTAGAATTTTCGTAAGAGTTCATGACAAACTTCCACATATATAATTCACATGAATTTTATTCTAAAAACAGCTCTGTGAAGTAGGGCGGGATAATTATCTTATTATGCCTAATCTGTAGAGGAAAAAGCTGAGCTCAGCAAAAATGAATGACTTGTTTTTAAAAAAATCACACTGCCAAGGATAGAGCAAGATAATTTGATTTTTCTCATTTATGATCATTAATGTTTTCCACCACATCTAGCTCTCCTGGAAATACAAAAATGAATTATTGTCTGCTCTCAAGGTATTCATACACATCTGAGTAGCACTTTATCTCTTATAAAACTGTTCTCATAAAAATGATACAATCAGAACTACATCCACTGCAACGTATCATTTTTAGTTCTATTTTGCACATAGAGGAATTTAATAACTGAGCTCAGATCATAAAGACAGTAGGGGCCCAGGAAGATTCAGTCATTACTTAAGTGTTAAAATAAGTACAGAACAATAGAACATTAGCTTTCCAAACTTCAACGACAAAGACCATCAAAAATCGAGTTACTATGCCATTTGGGGAGAATACTTCATCACCAATAGGGGGCTCAATTTCAATTTATTTACTTACATTACTCTTCTATTCAAGAAGAATTGTGGTGGTCAGAATATTTTTGAAATGGAAAAATGTGTGGTCAGAAAATTTTTGACATGAAAAATTTAAAATAATAGAATATGCTGAAGTTGGGTAATAAAATGAGGAAGTAGGAATATTTAAGAAAAAATGTAATTTGTATTATAGGATGATGATATAAGAGCCATCATTCAAGATAAGAAGAAATTTTGGGGGGCTTCCCTGGTGGCGCAGTGGTTGAGAGTCCGCCTGCCGATGCAGGGGACACGGGTTCATGCTCCGGTCCGGGAAGATCCCACATGCCGCAGAGCGGCTGGGGCCCGTGAGCCATGGTCGCTGGGCCTGCACGTCCGGAGCCTGTGCTCCACAACGGGAGAGGCCACAACAGTGAGAGGCCCACGTACCGGAAAAAAAAAAAAAAAAAAGATAAGAAGAAATTTTAATTTCTATGGCATGTTATAGTTTTCAATGCCTTCTTCATTTCATTCATCTCAGTTTCATCCAGGAAATTTTGCTGTAGGAGATAATGCTCACTGTTCACTGAATAATAATTTATTGTAATATTTTGTCAAGATGGGCATTAAAGAGCCGAACCTTAAAGAGTACTGAAAACAAATTGGAAACACTGTCCTCTCTTTCGGAGGATAGTATTGTTTAGACACACCTGGCATCACAGCCCATCGCTTCCCTTGGCAAGTCACTAGTTTCAGGTTCCACATCAGTAAAAAGGGAGCAATGATAACCTTTGTCTCACAAAAGCAGTTGTGAGACCTGAAAGAATTATTGATATATGCATGTAATACTGACATGCAATAGAGTACTGTAATAGAGTGAAAGTGGCCCTACTCCTTGATTCAGTGATCCACCCCATCATGCAATAACTCCTTTGTTCACCCTGGTCAATCACAAGTTGTTAAACTAGGCCAGGTTTTCATCTTTGTGTATGATCTAGTAAAGTGACTAGAAATGTAGGTGCTCATCAGAATAAGCACTTCCAAGGTCTCACCTCAGATACTGACTCAGCTTTTGCACCTGATGCAATCTGCACCCACAAATGATTGTGATGTGTAGCCTGGCTGAGAACTATTAATTTAGGTTATGTGCTGAGAGGGAGCTGGACCTGCTTTTTTTTTTTTTTTTTTTTGGTACGCGGGCCTCTCACTGTTGTGGCCTCGCCTGATGCGGAGCACAGGCTCCAGACGCGCAGGCCCAGCGACCATGGCTCACGGGCCCAGCCACTCCGCGGCATGTGGGATCTTCCCGGACAAGGGCACGAACCCGTGTCCCCTGCATCGGCAGGCGGACTCCCAACGACTGCACCACCAGGGAAGCCCTGGACCTGCTTTTTACCTGCCACACCTCCAGTGTATCAGGACAAAGCTGCCTTTGCCTTTATTACTACGTGGGCTCTCTTTGCTTCTACTTGCAGTGGAATCAAGCTGGACTATGCTGGGCAATGGCAAAGGTCAAAGTCCCCTTTCCTTCCCCACTCTGTCTGATTTTCCCCACCTGTTGGTAGTTTTGGCCACTGTTTTCTGGCCTGACATTTACTTATGCTCTTCAGAGGATTTGAAAATGGAGAGCAGTTGCCCACAAGACAGGACTCTTAATTCAGTTCCTGTCCCAAGATATGAAGAAGCAATTTATTGCTCAAATGTGGCACAGATGATTTCAAAAGAGAGGCCTAATTCACACCAATGAGGTTGTTGAAGCAGGACCCCACGTCCATATGAACAAAATCCGGCAAAATACGTCTCCACTAGTGTTACCACTGGGGGCGTGGTTTGTTAATTAAAAACTGACACCTAGGTAGTCATTTGGTTGAAACAAGTTTGTGCGTCTCTAGTTGATATTGGGCCCTTTGGCTCCATTTCCAAGATAGTGGTAGGTTTAATGTTCAGAAATTCCCAGTTGACCAAGTCTATAGCCGTAGGTAGAGGAAAGAGCCCAGATCATTTTGTAGACATGGCTCTTTAATAGAATAAATGGCCATGACAAATATTAATACTTGGAGCTTCCAATTTTCAGTTTGGGGGTGATAGAAGCCACCTTCCAAATTGTTCATAGACTTTCAAAGGAGTTGTGTTGGTCCTCTCCATTACTGCAAATACTGTATTTTCTCATATTTTTAGTTTTACTGAATTTTAAATTAAGACTGTCATGTGAAATAGTTTTAACTCTGATTAAAGTTAAATAAATTTAATGCTTATGATTACAATTAAAAAATTGAAAGAATATTCAGATAATGAAGAACCTCATCACCAATATTTTGCTAATAAAGTGCTAGTCCAAACAGTATGATTACAAGTGAGACTAAAAGGTTGTCACCTTTTGGAAATCAGTTCTTGGCCTATCACTTGGGGTATCTATAACAGTAGGGGCTTCAGTAACAGAAATAATTTCTTAGGTATATATTCACTTTGCTAATATTTCAGCCCTAGTTTTGGCTTTTATGATGGCAAAAAAGAGGGTCTGGATAGTTATTGATAACTTCTAGTGAATAACTTGTAGAAACAAATGATCTGAAAGAGCAGAGAGGGCTGTACAAATCATGCTGTATTTCTTCAGTCTCTTCCTCTTTTGGCAGGAAAGCAAGGGAATGACCCTTTGAATCCTTTGCCCTGATCTGGCCAGGAATCTATGAAATCTGTATTGTTTGAGTAGAAGTTCTGATCCAAAGACATGCGAATCTCCAAAAGTGGGTGATTGGTGGCTGCAGAAGACTCTGCAAAGATGGGCCATTAATAATTCCTCCATGCCCCATAAGTACACGCCATTTCTCGCCATCAAAAGGTGTGGAGCCATTTTCCCTCCTCTTGAGCTGGACTTTGGGCTGGACTTGTGACTTCTTTTCACCAATATAGTGAGACAGAAGTATTGCTGTGCCAATTCTGGGCATAGAACTTAAGAGGCTTGGTAGAATCTACTTTTGCTCTTTTGGAACCCATCCATTATATAAAGAAGGCCAGGCTATCTTGTTGGAGAAAGATCATGTGGAAGTAAACTGAGATACCTCAGCCAATAGCCAAGCACCAAGACCCTAGATGTATGAACGAGTCCATCTCGGATTCATCTCCAGGTCCAGTTGAACTACCCTGGTCAACCTCAAATGAAAGAGAGTTGAGCGGTCTTCATTCAGTACTGCCCAAATTCCTGACCTATAGAATTGTGAGCAATAAAATGGCATTATTTTAAGACACTAAATTTTGGAATGGTTTGTTATACACAATAGACAACCGAGAAAAATTGTAAAATGATACAGTTCTTGTTCTCTAGAGCTTATTGTGATTTAGCAATTACATAGCACACTTATCTTTGACCATCCATTCAAAAATAAAGAATAGTAAGTGGATTGTTTTTAAGGTTAGACTCGCGCTGGCCTTGTGTACGGTGACTTCTTGCTCTTATCTCTGGCCTTAGGAATTTTTAAGGTTAGAATATCGTGCCTTTAAATCATGATTCTGATATTTACTTAAATGGAAATGTCTGAAACAACTGTTATTAGTTGTTATTTCCCAGGATAAATGAGACAGTTGTATTTTCATCACTTTGAGAGCCAGGTTTAATAGGGGCAGGAAGGCCTTAGTCATATAACTTGACCAAACCCAGACCTAGCAGGAGCAGCCAGTGGGCATGGGAAGTAATTCAAGGCCAGGTTATAGAACATCCTAGGGAGACCCAGGTATCATAATTCACAGGACTGACATTTAAAACCAGTTAAGTGGTGACATGTTTTTATGTGATTAATCCTTTCAGAGAAGTTATCCAGCCAATTAATCAGAGAACAGCCCTCTGGTGATGCAAGCCTAGCCAGTCAAACTGGGATCCTGTTCTACTTTACGCCAAAGAGATGTGGAATTCCAAGCAGGAGACAATCGTAAGACCTGGGTCAATGGGAGTAGAGTTCAGGAGGAAGGTTGCCAGGAGGTGAGTACACCCCATGAATGGTAAAGCAGTTCTTCTAGGCAATGAGACAAATTCAAGGTGCAGCCCTCTCACAGGATGGAGCTACCTGTCCTGGTCAAGGCTGAAAGGGTTAAGCCCATCGGTGAAAGCCACAGATGAACTTGTGGTCAGCAGAGCTGATAGTGAGATGCCCAACTCAGGAGATAGTAGGGAGAAAGGAAAAAGAACCAGAGGGCGAGAGGCCAGGAGAGCCAAAGAGAAACATAATGAAATTTGAAATTTTGCCCAGGACCAGTGTTGGTTAATTTTGTGCATATTTTTGTTATCATACTATAGTAGTTAATAATCAGATTTTTTATGAAGAGAAAAAAATAACTACTAAGGAAAGATTTGACAAAAGGGAAAGTTTTTTGTCTTTCTTTTTAATCTTTTGTCAAGGTCTTGAGTGCTTTTAAGGAATAATGATAGGAGAAGAGGAAGAAAGAGGATAGTCTGTGCAACTTTAAATCAAAACAATTTTTTCTTTTAGGAATAGTTTTCAGCATTCTAATTTTTCTGAAGACTAAGTGTAAATTGGTCTTCATGCATTTAGGTTTATATTCATTGGCACATTGAACATTCTTCATTCATTCATTCTTTCACTTATGTCTTATGCCAGTTAGTGGTAGCCATGGTCACAAATGGAATTAATTTCTAGTTAACTTATTTCTATTCACATACAGCATAAACAACACAGTGACCTTATTTCTTCCTCTCTGCAATCTACCACAATTTACTTCTCCATGAAACATGGTCTTTCCATCACTACTAAGTGCTTCCTGTCTAAACCAGTTTAGCTTATTGTTCTCCTAACTAGATATTACAGCATCTGCCCAAACTACTCTGTGTTTTCTTCTTCTTCTTTCTGTTTTTTTGGCTACTGAAGTAAGTGTCCCATGCTAAAAAGCAGTGCAGCACTTTCTTTTTTAAACAAAAATTAAAAGTTGTTTATATCTTCATATCCTTTGGATATCACTGAAGAGACTGTATCATCATTGTCTCAGTCTTCTGTCTCTGCTTCATCCATGTCACTTCTTTGCCTCTCTGTACCCTACCCCACCAGAGTCCCTTTTGATCTGCTTAAGATCAAGACTTGGTACCCTTTTAGGTGAGGCATTATAAGGCAATGATGTCCCACATTCAGACTCTGTTGCACAGCTCACATCCTATATTTACTCTGTGCTTGGCAGGGAAGGGGGTGGTGGTTGTGGTAATAATGCCACATTCAAATGTCCACATTCTTCTTTTCTTATTCCTTAGTAAACAGATATGACTTTGAATTCTCAGGGAGCATTTTCTTCTTAAAGTCTAGGTTTTTTTTTTTCTTTTCTTTTCTTTAAATCTCGTTTTAGTAATACTTTGCAGTTAAAATATATAGGAATAACTGCTGCCAAGATCTTTCCTGGCAGAAATGGCAAATCTTCCTTTTCTAGCTGTTGCTCTTCACTGATGATTCTGTATGTTCTTCTCTTCCACAGATTATGAAAACTGGCTACCACCAATTCTAGACTAGTCATTTGTTTCCTAAACAAACCCATCAAAGATATCACCTCTCCCACATTTCTTACGCACAGAGGGCATTCCCCTCTTTTAGTTTCTGGAGGTATGTGTCATCCCTCAATTGAATCACACCCTTGAGTTCCATGCTCAGGACAGAGTTCCAGGCAACAATTTCAATTCTGCTTAAGCTGTGGACAAGGACATGGCCTTTGGTGGCTGTCAGAGGTGATATGTTTTTTAATGACAGGTCTGTAGAAAGATCTTGGGGATAATTCGGTTCTCCAGGTCTCTATCATCTTTTTTTTTTTAATTCCTGGCATTTAAACATTTTCCCCTCGTGTTTTCTTCTTTATAAACTAACAAGGAAATAAAACAGACATTTTAATGGATTTCTTACGCAATTTTTATATGGTATGTTTAATATATTACATGCATTTTGCGTTAGGTCTTGAAATTAAATGTATTGGATATAATGTGAATTGGGGTGTCGTTCTTTTGTAATTCAGTGTTTTTAAGTCTGGTCCAAACTTACATTAGGATCACCTAAGGAAGCCTATTAAAAAATGCAGATTTCTGGGCCTACTCCAGATCTACTGAGGTAAACTTTCTGTCAGAAGGTGTTAGGGGACCATTGATTGAAACCATCCACCTTGGCCAGGAACGATGATGACCACCTGCCTGAGTTGTCTCACAACAGGAGGTCCCAACAGGAACATGGTGTGCCACCGAAAACTAACCAGGAGAATTCGGGAGGGGCCAAAAGAGGAAGGAGATGACCAACCTCTCAGAATTCTTCGCACTGGAATCCATCTTGGCTGAGAGATGTGTGCACCACCAGGAAGGACCCTGAGTCAGACTATGGGCCAAGCAAGATGATTGGCCAGAGACAACCTGGAAACTAACCCCATTACCATAAAATCTGAGACTGAGAGCCACTTGGCAGAGCATTTCTCTTGGGTTCCCTTACTCTGCTGCTCTCCACCCGGCTGCCCCTTCCCAATAAAGTCTTTTGCTTTGGCAGCACTTGTGTCTCCTTGGACAATTCATTTCCAGGTGTTAGACAAAAGCCCACTCTTGGGCCCTGGAAGGGGTCTTCCTTCCTGAAACAAAGGTGCCAATAATATATCTTCTAAGATTAATATATATTATGTAAATGATTATATTATATAACTATATAAGAACTACTATGTATATTAACAATGGTCCCCAAATGATTCTTATGAAAAGTTAAACTTTGGTAGCATTAATGAAGTCAAATTTATCATTCAGTCCTAAGGCTATTCACCACTATTTCCCTTTTTAGCTATACAGGAAAAACAAGGTGGACAGTTGAGATGGTTGATAATTAACTTTGTAAGAAATACTGAGAGAAAAAAAGATAATATTCTTGTTGCCATGTGGTGTTTAGTTTGAATTATCCACAGAAAAACCTCAATTCGGAGCATTACCTTTCTTATGTATAAAAATGAGTTAAAGGTCAGAGGTTAATAGACTGTCTCATTTACAAAAGATACACAAGAGCAAAACAGGAATTAGAATTCATAGGCTGACAGAAATGCTGGGGCTGGCCCCCGTGGAACCATAATTTATTTTGTTTGGCTCTGAATTGAAAAGAGTTAAAGGGTAAACCATTAAGCTGTTCATTAGCATTTGTGAGCAACACCCCAACTAACCTCCAGAGATGCTATTAAAACAGTAAGTGTGGTTGGGGAGGAGGAGAGTCATTGACAGTGCTAATTATACTTGAATTGACACTTGAAAAATGAACCCAATTTGATCGAAAATTCTCTAATAATGATAATAATAATAAAATCCCCAAGATAAATCTTCCACGGTACACTGACATGTAGAAACAAACCAAACACAGGAACTGTAGGCCTTTCAGATACAAAGACAAGAGCCACTTCCATTTAATGGGTATTTCTATACGCATTGAAAAGTAAAGACTTCCCTGGTGGCGCAGTGGTTAAGAATCCGCCTGCCAATACAGGGGACATGGGTTCGAGTCCTGGTCTGGGAAGATCCCACATGCCGCGTTGCAACTAAGCCCGTGCACCACAACTACTGAGCCCATCTGCCACAACTACTGAAGTCCGAGCACCTAGAGCCCGTGCTCCGCAACAAGAGAAGCCACCTTAATGAGAGGCTTGCACACCACAACGAAGAGTAGCCCCCGCTCGCTGCAAATAAAAAGAAAGCCCGCACACAGCAACTGAAGACCCAACGTAGCCATAAATTAGAAAAAAAAAAAGTAACATGGAAACTACATACTTTACCCAAAGTATGCATAATAAGGAATTACTTACGTCCATATAAAATGGCTCAGAAAAAAACTTTGCTTCTCATATTATGATATACAAATACTTTGCTTCTCATATTATGATATATAAATAAAGTCTGTCCTTTTTTTCAGTACAAGTCTATATATTAAACATGGTTAACATACGCTGTGTAAGATCTACGGGTTCATAGTGAACAGAGTTAATATATTTGTTCTAAGAACAGAACTAAATCAATATAATAAGATTCTGGCTAAATTTTCAAAGTTTAATTATATTAATGATTATATAGAAATTAATATAACAAGACCTTTATTACTATGCTATTTTTGCTCAAGAATAAGGAAATGAAGAATAACTTTAGCTCCACAAGTGAGGTTTAAAGATCAATATTAATAGAAACAATTATTTGATTGCTTTTCTGCCTCTGTAGGTAGACTCATTTATTCATTTGCCCACCAATTAGTCAACATGTATTAATAGAATGCATACTATAGGTTAGATACGGGTGGTGGTGCTACAAAGTGAAATGTATTACGATGCCTACTTTTCAACTGAGTCAGTGATCTGACAAATTTCAAGTAGAATGGAGCTAAAGGTTGATTATAATATAAAAGGAACAAAAATAAAACTGATAGTGATTTTAATAATAAGATCAAATCAAAAGACAATAAAAGTAGAAAATTTAAATCTTAATTTTGTATGCTTCATTCTAAACTGGGAAAATGGCTAAAAATACTAAATTGGAATATTATAATCTGATAATATTTTCAGTGCTTAAAGACTCCTATTTTATGAATCTTATATTTACTACTGATGGGTGAAGATTGATAAATTAGCAAATATTTAATTATATATACTGCGATTGTCATTCATTCATTCAATCAGTGGCTTATTCAATGAATATTTATTAAACTTCCCTTATATTCCAGGACCTGGGGACACAACCCAAACCAAAAAAGTAAGGACCCTGCTCTCAAGGAGTTTACATTCCAGGGGCCTAATACAATCTGCTCTGACACTCCAAATACTTTAGTACATTTTCATGGGAAGCACTGACAGCAAAGACAGTAGTAAATAAGGGCATGATACGCTTCAGGCCTGGAATTTTTCAACTTTGGCTGTACTTCTGTGCAAAGGCCATTAGGTGTGCAATCTTACACAAGTTACTTAAACATTTTACCCTTATTTCCGCCTCTGTAAAAGAGGAACAGTAATAGCTGGGTTCTCCTGGAGATTAAATGAGATAATGTGCGCCGACTATTCAGCAATTATTAGTATTATCGCTTTGGCTCCATGGTTCCAAAAAAACGTGCCTGCTCATTAGAATCACCTGGGGATATCTTTAAACTCTCAGACCACACACCAGGCCAATTAAACCCAATCTCTGAGGGTGGGACATAGGCGTCAGCATTTTTTGAGCTCCCCAGGTGTTTCCAATTTGCAGAAATTTGGGAACGGCTGCAGTTTGGCTCACTGATATTTCATAATAACATTTGCCCATCCACCTATCTTTACCACAGATGGAACCAGGATGCCTCATGAGCGAATGAAAGCCATATAACTAAGGTGCACATTTTTCTGTCTCATCTCGTGGCTCGCATCCAAATCTCTTCAAATCTCTTCAAGGGGAGAGGGATGGGAGGGAGTCCTGACCCCTACTGCCTGCGCACAGCTGTTAAGGTTTAAGGAGACCCTTAGGCATATAGGGAGGGCTGACACTTCCACCTGCGGCGACTGCTGGGCCTGCCAGAGGAGAAGCCGGGAGCCGGGAAAGCCAGCCCTTCCGGGGCGCTGGGCTCTGGACAGAGGCCGAAGACGCGCCGGGAGGGAAGACCGGCAGCTGGATCGTCCCCTAGGGCCGTACAACGGCCTGGCCCGCGCGGCTCGGGTGGGCGCTGTCTGTGTGCGCGCTTTGCCCTTGCCCGCCCTCCCCGCTGCGACCCCAGCCTAGGGCAGGAGCAGAGCCCAGGCGCAGTGGCCAGGGGCGAGGAGGGCCCGCCCCGCCGCTCGCCGCCATGGAGTCATGGCCGCCTGGCGGCTCTGGGCCGGCGGAGGCCGGGCGTCGCCCGCGCGGCTTGCGCGGCGCCGACTTGGCGGCTTCGGCCTCCTTGCTGAGCGGGGCCGGGGCCGAAGCCGGGTGCAGCGCGCCGGCCGTGGCGGCCGTTTTGCCGGCGGGGGGGAGCGGGGAGAGGATGGGCGTCCCCACCCCGAAGCAGTTCTGCCCCATCCTGGAGAGGCCGCTCATCAGCTACACCCTGCAGGCCCTGGAGAGGTAATGCGGCGCCAAGCGCGCCTTGCGGTCCCCGGCCCCCTGCTCCCCGCCCTCAAGCCCAGGGCAGCCCGCGCGCGGCACCTGCTCCAGTAGCTGTGCTCGCGCTGACACCCGCTCTCGGCGGACAGCGGGGCCGGACTCCACCCGCTCGGTCATTCCAGTTCGGGCTCCATTCCCGCTAGCCCTTCACGGAAGGGGAGCTCTGGCCCTTTAACAGACGGGCGCGGAGCCTGGGGCTGCCCTACGGAGCCCTTTACTGCTCCAGCCGCCGGCCTGTGGAGCTGCCCTCAAGACTGACTGGGTTAGCGCGGGGGACGTTTAGTTCTAACCCCGGGGCCTGTGGGGACTAATGGGAAGCTGGTTTAGGAGTCTCCCTGTCCCATATTCTCTCTCACACTCATTCTTCACTCTCAGCGGCTATCTCCGCGCATGCGTGGGTGATGAGTTGCAAATTAGATTAAAATCTAGTTGCAAACTAGATTTTACTTGCCAAGATAGTTTTATGGGCCTTTGGTCATTCTTTTTATCAACTGTTAACAAATATTAACTGAGTATCTAATATGAGACATACTGTGCTAATTACTAGGTACTGAAGGTGGACCGAGAAGCAGGATTTAATCCAAACCTTTCCATGGTGGAAACGGATTTAAGGGCGCTAACTACATGCTGTATATTCGAAAACGGACTAGCTGGGGAAATGGAAAAGGAATGGGATAAGGAGGACCAGGGGAGTAGTAGTGAGGATCGAAGGAGGTGAAAAGGAAGGGTATGTTATTTTAGCTTGCTTTTAGCCGTGTGTAATAGCTGGAGGGATGGGAAGCGGGGGGAGTACAAAGGTCCACATAGGTGGTGTTATGGTGTTGAAACTTACAGAAGCCAGTGTGGAGCTGTGGGAATATGTTTTCACGTGGATTGACATGAACCATTTGCTTTAGGAGGCTTTAATGAAGATGAAGCTAATGAGGTTGTAGTCAAAGGACAGTAGCCTGTTATCCAGAAAACAGACCCCTACCTCCCACGCTTTCACACACCCCAGAAGCCAAAGGCCCCAGTTGCTTTGCATATGGTAATTTTTCCAAATGACACTATTCAGAAAGTAAGTGGAAGTGTAAAGACCCATAATCACCTTTGATTCGTGGCTGGTGGTTACTTGTGAAACTCATACAAACATGGAAAGAGTTCCAGGTGCTTCTTTTGCTTCTGTAGTTTTCCATTTCTCTGAGTAGTTGATTCATGCTACTCCAATATTCCAGTGTCACAGATACTGTGACAACGTAGCTCATTTATGCAGGTAATATTAGGGGACACAATAGAGCTTGGCCAGCAGGATCTTTATTAAGCATTTAGATGTAAGGGAGTGCAGACGTTTCTATGTTGAGTTTTCCTTCGTATGGAAAAAAACGCCACAAAACTTCTGTATTTGCAGTTTTGCCTCTTCTGAGGCAGCAGGAGATAGGTGGATATTAAAAAATATCAATTTTAAAGTACAAGAATGTTCTGGAAAGGCCTTGTTGATGTAAAATAAGATGGAACACTTCTGTTTTTACTTAATTTGATCACAGCGGTAATAAAATCCTAATAGCAGTAGTAACTAATCAAAACCTCCATTTTGAAATACTTCCGGGATCATTCTTTGTGAACATTTACAATGCCTGAAGAACTTATGGAATATGGTTATTTTGGAGTATGTCTCAGGAAATCCTTGGAAACCTTGTATCACAGGGGTGTATATACGGGTGCTTCTCAGCCATTTGCCAAATGTAAGCCCTTCTATTGGTAAAAGATGAGCTCCGTAGACTGCTGATAGTTTTCCTAGAGTGTGGTGCTGAAAGGCCTTTCATCCCGAAAGATAAATTATGGAAGTTCCTGTCTTTTGGAACTGAGAGTCAATGTAAAGAACTAATGAGTATTTAGAAGGAGGTTACCCCTGAATTTGGCCCCAAAATGGGATAGGGAAATGCAAAAAAAATGACTAGTTTGGTTTTCAGTTAATGCCATGTGAACATTTATTTCTACTCATTGACTTACCTACGCAAAGCAAGTAAAAATGTATAGCCATACAAAGGAAACAAGAAAGCAAAAGGAGGTGGGGCAGATACGAGAACAATAAAGCTCTAGAAGAAAGGAGGTGGAGGAGTGGTAACCAGTCAGTTTTAACAGGCTCAGGAGCCTTGGAGGTAGAAGAGCTGTGTTGGAAGCAAGTTGATTGCAGTCATAGAACCTTGGAAAGGCTCAGGAGTTAAAAGTACTAATTAAGGTAGGGCAGACAGGGAACAACTGTCTACAGCTGTAAAGGCAACTGGTTGAAACCTTCAAAAAAAAAAAAAAAAACAGGCTCCCAGATCCCTGTCAGAACACTGGAGGCTTAGCGTCAGGCTCAGAACCAGTACAGCCAATGGCAGAGTGAAGTGCTCCATGGCCATAAAGAAATGAAGAGCTACATTCTCATTTTCGAATGAGATGCTTAGCGCTTAAGGTAGACTCAAGGAAGTACTTTACTTTTCAAACGTGCTATGCATTAAAGCACCTGTCTTTGCATAACTGAGAAGTTGGAGGAGACATTGAGAGGTTTGTCTTGTGACTTGTCTGGGACTTCATACTGTTTTTCTGCTTCAGTTGAAATTGGAAAAATACACATTTTTCTAGTTTAGCCACAGTTTACTTGTGTGCCTTTGAAATTTCTTAAACTAATTATCAGATGAAATGAGATTTAAAAGAATCTCTGAACCCTCAATTCTTAAACATGTTGGCTAAAGGCTTTCGCTGGACCAATGGAGGCTCAAAGTCCATCTGAACTAGTTGTGTGTGGGTATATATTACAATTAGCTTTTATATGTGTAGAAGAATATATATGGGCTTCCCTGGTGGCGCAGTGGTTGAGAGTCCGCCTGCCGATGCAGGGGACACGGGTTCGTGCCCTGGTCCGGGAGGATCCCGCATGCCGCGGAGCGGCTGGGCCCGTGAGCCGTGGCCGCTGAGCCTGCGCATCCGGAGCCTGTGCTCCGCAACGGGAGAGGCCACAGCAGTGAGAGGCCCGTGTACCGCAGGAGAAAAAAAAAAAAAAAAAAAAAAAAAAAAGAATATATATGTTTAGATGTTCACAAAGTGTATTGAGATTATGCGCTTTGTTCAGATCTGTGCATTACAGGCGTTATACTAAAAGGATCAAGTGTGACTAATTTGTAGGTTGTAGTAAGAACAGGTCTTCAGAAGATGACTAAAAACATTTCTAGGAGTTTTAAAGTTTCATTTTGGCCTTTTAGGGGGAATTAAAATATAAATTGAACCACAGATTATAACTTGAAGAGAGCTTTGGTTTTTCTTATTTTGTTAACAAGGAACTGAGGTCAAGGGTATTAATCCTTCTCATAACGATTTATGACCTGAGTTTGCAGAAGGAAGCGTTGCTCTAAGAAATCATGTGTCAGTGGTGGTATTGGCAGGGGCCTAAAGCTCTGACAGTTCGGTTGTAAGATCTACTCGCAGTCGATCAAGTGATATCTAAATTTTACTGGTTAAAAAAGAAAAATGTATTCCCAGGTCTGAAATAGGAAGTAAAAATTCCTGCTGGCAGTCTAATTTCTGGCTTCAAATTTCTAGGGAAAGAAAGTGTTATTAAGGAGAGCTGGTTACCTGGAATAGCTAAATAGACTCAAATGACAGCTACAATGAAAGCAAGTCACAGAGGCACACTTTGGCCATGCTTATTCAGACTCCTGGTGGCTGTGGACTAGGTGGGAATTTCCCTGACAATAGATTTGAACAAAGTCAGGCACAGCCCTCTCCATAGCTCAGGAGGCTTCTTGAGTTCTTGAGGACACTGCTTAAGATGTTTCTTGATAAGGTTCCATGCTCATCAAAACCTGTTATTATAAATTGGCTTCCCATAGAAACCTTTTATAGGAAGAAAATATGCTGTTGCATTGGTAAAGAACTTTGTGGACGTTGTGATAGTAATGTGTATCGTTGTATATTAATACGTTGGCATTCAAATTCATGTTTCAGAGCCTTTTTAGTTTGGTTAATGTGAGTTAGGCTCCTCGGGTCTGATAAATCCAGATGAAAAATTCATTTTGTCAATTGGTATGTTCTGGAAACCATGGATTTTGTGATTGAGACTGGGTGGCTTTCTTATTACTTGGAAAATCGATGAAAGTCCATTTTTAGTAACTGTTAAAGACTCCATGGTGTTTTACAGTGGATTAACTTATGGCTTATTTGATCTTCTGAAGGTTTTCTTTCTTTTTTTTTTTTGCGGTGCGCGGGCCTCTCACTGCCGCGGCCTCTCCCGTTGCGGAGCACAGGCTCCGGACACGCAGGCTCAGCGGCCATGGCTCACGGGCCCAGCCGCTCTGCGGCATGTGGGGTCTTACCGGACCGGGGCACGAACCCGTGTCCCCTGCATCAGCAGGCGGACTCGCAACCACTGCGCCACCAGGGAAGCCCTGAAAGTTTTCTTTTAATATTTTTTGTGTACTTAAAAAAATGGTTCTGTCCTACTGTGTTTCTGAAAACCATTGCAAATTCTGTTAGAACAAGAGAATAGAAAGCAAGCATAAATGTTAATTGAAATGAGCAATATTGATTGCTTGAATTAAGCTGAAAGTAGGAATAGAGTAGGGAAGACAGGAGAAATATGTAGAAGATAGGAATTGGCAATTTTTAGTGATTAATTATACTAAGGATTCAGAAAAAGAGATGAATTTAGGATGCTTTTGAGTGATTGCTCAGATATATGAATTTGACTTAAACATTTTGTCTGGATGCTTCATTAATAAAAGGGTTAAGTCTGAGTCAAGGGAAGGAAGAGGCCTGTATTGTAGAAGAAATAGAGTGGGACTGTGTTTTGCACAGGTCAGATGATTGGAGATTTCAGTTCCCATTGGCACCCCTGTGGCTACTGTGAGACGAGAGAAGACCAGGACTGGTAGTCTGGGCTTGACCAGTGGAAGCCTTCATGGGCCATATTAAAGAGACTTGACATTGTCAAGGCAGTCAGGGGCCAGCCCCTTTACACCAATTCGGTATTTTCCTTGTAAAATATCAGGGTGTTTATGGAGAAGGAGGAATCTATAAATTATGGCCACAGTACAATCCCGAGGCCTAATTTCCATGACAACTGTCATGTAAGTGAGCCATAGCTGTCACTGTCTCTTGGGGCCAAACTTGTGCAGCCTGGGTGAGAGCACTTAAGGAGTGTTAACAGCGCCTGATTTTTCCATCTGTTTTTATTTATTTATTTTAAATATTTATTTATTTGGCTGCGCCGGATCTGTAGTTGCAGCGTGCGGGATCTAGTTTCCTGACCAGGGATCGAACCCGGGCCCCCTGCATTGGGAGTGTGGAGTCTTAACTGCTGGACCACCAGGGAAGTCCCTGCATCTGTTTTTTAAAAGCATTTGTTTAAATCTACTTTCAACTGATCTTGTTAAACTGTCTGAGCACAATATACCTGTAAGTAATATTTATTTTTTAAATATAATGCACATATTAATAGAAATATATTTAAATATAACCTTAAAATATTCTGGGAGAAGATTACATCTAAGATACTGTATTTTTTCCTCAAATTGTCGGTAGGTGTAATGGAGCTTGAGGTTAGGTTTGTATTTGCCTATGGAATGTGCTAGGAAGGAAATACTCAGAACTTGATAAAATCCAGCTACAGGGGGTTCAGTGTGGACTTGCCTTCAGCTAAGGAGGTCGACCAGATTCATTTATTCAGCAAATATTTGTTCACTAGGCACTGTGTGAGGTACTTAAGGCCTTTCTTAGTGCCATGATTCTACATATTAAATTTTAATACTGTAAAAGGCTTTTAATTCTATACCTAGAAAAGTATGTGACTAAATCCTTCGAAACACAAACAGTACTTAAAAAGGCTTGCAAGTGCTGAATGTATGCTTGGTTACTGAACAAAATAGCATAACAAGCCCATTATCTCTTAAGAGTTGTGTAAGACAGCTTTCCGAACTTTTTTATTGTGACCTGTTATGAGAATTAGATTTTGCTCATGACTCAGTGACACATACTTAACTACATCCAACATATTTGAAAGAGAATTTCATGAAAACAATCTGTCCTTACTACTTGCTATACATTAGAATTTTACTATTGTATTAATTTCTATTGACTCAAAACTGTTAATCTTAACTTACAAAATTGATTTGATGATACTCTAATGGGTCCTGAAATCTGCAGTTTGAGAAACACTTGTTTAAATCATTTTTCTATTTAGAGCCTCATAAAATTGTTTGAGAAGTCTTAGGCCACGAGTATATCTGTCTAATCTATATCTACTTTTTTGGACTGCTTTCTGTTTGATGGAACATAGGTAATCATTTTGTAGATATTTTAAGGCATTCCAGTAAAATTGGGATTGACCTTTGGGAGTTCATTAACTCAGACGTTTGAATGACTACTGTCAAGCAATGTCCTATCTTTTTCCCTCTTCATTATTCTATATTTTAATATTTAATTTCATGTAAGTTTTGGTCAAAAAAGCAACTTGTTTTTAAAATTTGCTTTTAGCTTATTTTTTCTGATAGAATAGACTATGGAAAGTAAAAGGTGATAGGTTAGGGCACAGGTAAAGCTCTTGCCTTAGAAAAAAATCCTGTCCACTGATATAGTTGAACATGTACTTGAAACTTATCTATTTAAAAAAAAGCAAACTTAGTGTGATGTCTTATTAATAAAGTGTGATGTCCTATTAATAAACTAAATAGATTTGATTACTTTTACACTTTTCTATAAACTCAAGAGCACATTTTATTTCTAATTGTTTAAGCTTCCTCTTATCCATTGATTCCTTTAACAGGTACTTCTTTTTTTAAAATATTTATTTATTTTTTGGCTACGTTGGGTCTTCATTGTTCTGTGCGGGCTTTCTCTAGTTGCGGTGAGCAGGGGCCACTCTTCATTGCTGTGTGCGGCCTTCTCATCGCAGTGGCTTCTCTTGTTGTGGATCATGAGCTCTAGGTGCACGGGCTTCAGTAGTTGTGGCACGTGGACTCAGTAGTTGTGGCTCACAAGCTCTAGAGCTCAGGCTTAGTAGTTGTGGCACACAGGCTTAGTTGCTCCGTGGCATGTGGGATCTTCCCGGACCAGGGCTCGAACCCGTGTCCCCTGCATTGGCAGGCGGATTCTTAACCACTGTGCCACCAGGGAAGTCCAACAGATACTTTTTGATACATAGTCTGTGAGATCAAGAATTCTGCTGGTGTTTGTTATTGGATTACCAGTGACTAGTATAATGTCTGGCAAATGACAGATGCTTACTGGATGTTTTCTGAATGACTAAGTGAACCCATGAATGAAGGAATACTTATGCTTAAGTTGTAAGAAATAAACTTGACCATGTTTTGACCACAAATGCAGCATTATTGTTCAAAATAAATGGATTGCTGGGGACATGACGATCCAGACGTGATTTTTTTTTTTCTCTCATGGATTTTATGACCTCTCAGTGTTAGTGCTTTTACAGAGGTTTATAGTGTGAGCTCCAAAGTCAGAGTGGGGTATACCCAGGTCCTTTCGTTTCCTCGCTGTATAATCATGGGCAGGTCACTGCCTCTGTGCCATCTGTGAAATGGAGATAATAGTGATTTCTTTTGGGGCCGATATGACTATTAAGTGAAATATTACAGACACATGCTCCAAACAGTACATGGCACTTAGCCAACAATTAATACATCTTAGTTACTATTGCTACTATTAATATTACTGAAAGCTTAGTATATGCCAAGCCCTGGGATATAGTCTTTGCTTTTTGTGGGTTGGCAGCCTGGTGAGGGAGGTAAAAATGAAACAGTAAGACTGATAAGACTCTCTAGCGATAAGAGTGCTCTGGGAGCTGAGAGCAGAGATGCCTCACCCAGAATGTCAAGGAAAGCTTGCTGGACGAGGCCACATCTGAACTGACAGCTGAAGAACAGTAGGACTCAGCCAGGAGTGGGTGGGGGTGGAGGAATTATGAGGAGGGGGGATAATGTTGAGAGGCAGAGGAAGCAGCGTAAGCGGAGACCTGGATGTGAGACAATGTGGCGGTCACAGAAAGAGGGGCATGGCAGAGACCAAGTGGTGCAGGGAGAAGAAGGCCGAGATCAGGTCCTGCTCAAGAGCCAGCAGGGGATGGCCTAAGGTTTACACTTGAGGGAGGTCATCTAGAAGTGGTAGGGTGGATTGTGTTGATTAACTGAGAAGGAGGAGATGAGCTGAGAGGCTATTGCAGAAATAATGGGAGAGATGGCTGCCTGGGTCACAGCTCTGCCAGTGGAGACAGAACCTTGGGAAAGAACCTTACATCTAGGGGGCACTGAGAAACTGTCACTTGCTAAGGACTTGGTTAAGCACAGTATAAGTTTTAAACCATGTAAATAGAGTAAGTTCTAGCAGTGTTAAATTTGCAGTGATAGAAGTGGGGGATGGATGGATTACAAAGCAAAGAGCAACCTACACTTAGTCATATTCCAGAATCCTCCTTATTGCCTATTCACATAACTACATCTTTTCTGGTCTGGTATTCTCTGAGTGGTGTTGCTTTGCTTTGCTTATGATTAAAAGTCCCCCAAGGTGTCTGACAAAACATAAGTAATCCCAGTCATCCTTGGAGCTTTAGAATCTAGAAATCAGAGTAAAGAGTCAAACTCATTGAAACAAAACAATCAGCAAACAGTATATTGCAGAGGGAAGGCATTCTCATTGATTTTCATTCTCTCTTCAGGTTGATGAGGAGAGCTTTCTGTTTTCATAATCCTTCAAACTATGCTATGTTGTAAGATCCTGGTAGATGAGACAGACCAAAATCATTTATTGATAAAACAAATAATTATCGAGTACCTACTAGGTGTAAAGCAATGGGCAAAACTGATATTGTCCTTGCCATCATGGAGCCTGCATTCTAGAAGATGGAATGTTGTATTTTGATGAAAAACGGTAAAAATATTTTTTTCAAGTAGTTTTTGGCATCAGATGGCAGTATAGGAAGATAAAGTACGATGTATTTGTGTATCAGATCCTTCTGATGTTTCCCATATGCGATAGTATAGAGTGTGAGGATTACATGAGTTAGGACATGACTAATGCTTAAGACTTAGTAAGTTAATCGATATTAGCTATTTCATATTAAGTGATAAATTATTTATTTTGCCAGTTTTTCTTACTGACTCAGGAAGATTACCATCTCTTAAATCTTATCCACAAGCACCATCTGATAGACAGGCTACCATCATTGTCTTGCTCGGACTTCAGCAGCAGCTTCCTACCTGGTCTGTCTGCATGCTTTCTCTACCCACTCTATTCTCCATCTTGCACCAGAGTAAAGTTTATGCTCTAAAATTAGAAGCTGCAATCACTCCTGTAAACATTTCCATGGAACTAAGTAGCTTAAAGCAACATAAATAACATTCTTAAACTTTTCGATGTCAGAAGTCAAAAAATCATTTTCACTAGGCTAAAATAAAGGTGTGAGCAGTGCTGTGTTCCTTTTGGAGGCTCTTGGGACAATCCATTTACTTGCCAGATGGCAGTCCATTTACTCAGGTTCTGGAGGTCACCTGCATTCTGGGACTTATGGTCCTGTGTCGTAATGAGTGCTGCATTTGTTACCACATCTTCTCCCTCGACTCACTTGCTTTTCTTTCACTCTTAAGGACTTTTGTGATTATATTGGACCGACCCAGATAGCCCAGGATGATCTCCAACTCAAGATCCTTAACTTAATTACATATAGAAAATTCTTTTGATAGGTAGGGTTACATATTCACAGGTTTTGGGAATTAGGTGATGGACATCATTTGGGGGTTATTATTCTGCCTACCACAGTTCCCCTTATGTCATTGAACAGCATAGAATACTGGGGGAGGTGAGTATTAATTTGAGTGTAAATGTCCTGCATAAAGCTTTTCTCTAGATTCCTATTTTTTAAGGTTAAAGACTAGAACCCCTAATATGGCCTTGGAGGTCTCCATGGCCTAGCCCAGCCCATCACTTGTCTGTTCCTCCAGCCTCTTCATGGGCTCTTCTCTGTGCTTAAAGAACTCCCCTGCATTTCCTCCTAGTTTCTCAGAACCTTGCTACGGCCTCTGCTTAAACCATCCCTCTCTCTCTCCCTCCAAATCCTTTTGCCTATTTTCCTGCCCCTGCCACTTGAAGGGAAAACTCTGCTTCCTTAGGGAGCATTATCTTGGCCTTCTCTGTGCTGGTCACATATTGTGCCGCATGCGATCCTGGGGCCTGGACCTCTCCTTCACAGCACTGTATTGCGGCTTGGAGTTGTCGGTGTTCTCTTTTTTATCAGTAAGCTCTGTGAAAGCAGTAACTATTTCCATTGTATACTCAATTCTGATCATTTATTCAGTGCTCAATAAATATTTGTTGGAGGAATGGACTTAAAATGAAAGGATAGTGTGCCCTCAAGTCTTGGTTGTGTGCATCGTTGTAGTGCTGTCGTAGCCACAGGCAGAATGGGGTTTTGGATTATAGGAAGGGTTTGTTCAATAGCAGAAGGTAGGAGATGGTTAATTATTGAGTGAAGCAACCCAGTGTTTTTCATTTATCGATAGTTAATTTCATTATTGAGTAATTTTCAGACCCTACTTTCATCTCTTTAAAAGTGAGTACAAGACTTAACTGTCTAGCATGAGCATGTAGGATCTCAGAGGCTAAGAATGCCATTAAATTTTAAAGTGGCCTTTAATCAGAGTTGATACCATGGGCCAGAGGCTGTTTTCCTGGCTTGGGCCCGTCAGCTGAGGAACTTTGAGTGTATAATCATGTTAACCTCTGTTAACACTGGTCTTCAAGAGAATACTGCTCAACTTTACTGCAGCCACTGCCACTCAGCGCTGTGGACTGTTAGCATCTGTATGCCAGTAAGTCTAAAAGTGTTTCAGAACAGAGAAGAATTGCTTTGTTTTGTATCTGACTCAACAGATGAATTCCTTATTTTATATTTCATTAAAATATGAGTTTTCTCTTTTATTTGAGCCTGATTTATACTTATACAAACTTAATTAGCATAATTTCCCTATTTAAGCTAAAACATTTCACCTTGATGTAGGCAAAGTTTAGCTCAGCTATCCAGCTTTGTTGCCAAATCAATGGATTTCTTGAAAGAGACAGAACTTGTGGAATTCAAAAGTGCTTTGGGTTGTTCCTATTTAATGGAGAGAATTATTTGGGGAAAAAAAAGCAATTTAAAAGCATAATCTTAAATTTTTTCTCTCAGTCTACTGATGAATATACTAATTATTTAAATTTAACTTAAGAAATCTGTGATACATATCTATACCTAATCTATGCTTTGCAATATAGGTAATTTTACAGTGTATTGAAAAATACTACTTCTATTTATATTCATGTTTCTATAGTATGAGAAATTCAAATTCTTAATCAACCCCTTTACTAGACATGATTAAAAATGCATAACATTGACTTAGTTCGTAGCTTTCCATTTTTAATGTCCCTATGAAGATGTATTAGTAGTAATTAGTAACTCAGTTTTGTTACTAGATTAACTTTAGTCGTTTAAGAATCAATTGATATGAAATGTGTGCATACTTTCCTTATAGAGTATCTTGGATAAAGGACATTGTTGTGGCAGTAACTGGAGAGAACATGGAAGCAATGAAGTGTATTATTCAGAGGTACCAGCATAAAGGCATCTCTCTGGTTGAATCTGGAGTGACCCGCCACAGGTCAATTTTCAATGGACTAAAAGCACTGGCAGAGGATCAGCCCAACTGTAGACTCTCAAAGCCAGAAGTAGTGATTATCCATGATGCTGTGAGACCATTTGTGGAGGAAGATGTCCTCCTTAAAGTTGTCACAGCTGCTAAGGAACATGGGGTAAGTATTGAAATACTTCTGAGAATGGATAAAAGGGGCAAACGCTATAGCACATATTCATTTGCTGGATTTTGATGGAATTATATTCAGTATTTAAATGTCAACTTAATTAAAATGGGCAAGATGACATAAAACGTTATGCTAATTTGTTTTAGGAAGTTTATATTATTATAGATTGTGAGACTGTTCTGGAATTTCTTTTGCTAGGTAGTCATTTATCATAATGTAATATGAGCTATTTGGAGAAGAATGCAGTAATGTCATTAGAGTATAGATATGAATGGATGGACCTTAGCTGCATATTTAATTTCATTTCTTTACCTAAAAATGCCGGAGAGGGACTTCCTGACAGTCCAGTGGTTGGGACTCCGTGCTTCCAGTGCAGGGGGTGCAGGTTCGATCCCTGGTCGGGGAAGTAGGATCCCACATGCTGCGGCATGACAAAAAAAGCAAAAAAAGCCTAAGAATCTTGTAAGAGTCTAGGAGCTATGTGACTTAAAGCAAAAATACCCAAACAAACCTGGCTTATTTCACCCACTTTTTGTTTTAATTTTTTAGAAGTGGTTTATTTTTTTAGCACACACAGCCAGGCAAGATTTTCACACCCCTTAAAGTGAGTAATCTTAGGATGACAGAATTCTGTGTTCACTTCTCTTTCACCAAAATAAACACAGGATAGCAAAAGATCTGTTGTAATCTTTGGGACATATTTGTTTTTTTTTTAAATTACTGAGTAAAATCCTGTAAATGACATAATAGATACTAAACTGAAGTTTGCAGTTTAAATTTGAGACTTAGTGAAAATTTATGGCCCAGACTTAGTATAGTATAATAGAAATAGGCTGTAGGGGCTTCCCTGGTGGCACAGTGGTTGAGAGTCTGCCTGCTGATGCTGGGGACACGGGTTCGTGCCCCGGTCCGGGAAAATCCCACATTTTGCAGAGCGGCTGGGCCCGTGAGCCTTGGCTGCTGAGCCTGCGCGTCCGGAGCCTGTGCTCTGCAACGGGAGAGGCCACAACAGTGAGAGGTCCGCGTACCGCAAAAAAAAAAAAAAAAAAAGAGGCTGTAGAGTTGGACAGACTGAGGCCCAATTCTGTTTTTCTAATTATTAGTAGTATAATATGTTCAACTTTCTCAACTTCTTTGAGCTTATTTTCCTTTTAAAAATATAAATGCTAACTTGTAAGGTTGCTTTTAGGATTGGAAATTGTATATATGTTAACTACATAGTATAAAGTGCTAAGTATTTAAAGTGGTATTACTGTAAGAATAATTATAATATCTCAGATAATATTTTGTTTCAAAGATAGTAGACCAATGGAAGGAGTCATCTAAGCCTTCCTAGCCATCTGGGTGGCCAGGAAGTTATAAAATACTCAACTGGGAAAGATAGCCTGATTTCTATTTAGTTATCTATATGTATTTGGATTTTCATGTTCAGGAAATTGCTCCTGATTTCATCTCTCTACAACATGAATTTCTTTTACATTTAGACCTATGTAAGAATTCCACAGGTAAAATGAAACATTTTTCTTATTTTTAATATAACTTCTAAGTGGTATTTTGACGTAGTGAAAATTATGGCTCAGGAACATTAATGACCACAAAACTTTCTCACGGCTCCTGTGTTTTTTGTGACCTCTTCCTCTTTCCCCGGCTCCTAGATTGTGGAAGAGACAATGTGGCCAGGTGCAAGGGTGATGAGGAGGAATAAAAGAAGAAAGGATTTATAACTTTTAAGAATTTGAGTAAAACTTTACAAGTTTGAAAGTTCTTAGGGAAGACTATATAATTTGGGCGGTTAGAAAGTCTAGGCATACCATAGTACAATTAAATTATGGCTCTTTGCCTATGTTACCTTTTGGGAAAATAGCACTTAAAACTCATTGTGAAAAGCAAACATTTGGGTTTTTTGAGTATTCAGAGAATTTCTAAGATTGTTTATAAAGTGATTCTTTTGGTAGTATGTCTGAAAGGCAAAAGATTAATTTGCACCAATTAACAGGCTGAGAATGTCATTTAACAGGTGACTAATAAAACATAAACATATATAGCAGTTCGGTGGTTTTTTGTTAGTTGCAGATTTGTTGGAATTGCTTTTAGACTTTAATTTTCTTAAGTCGTTAATCGATATAATTTGTAAGATTCAGTCTCATTATGCCTTCTAAATAAAACAAATTATGTTTTAATAAAATCTGAAACTTTCCAGATACATTGAAAAGCTGGTTTAAAGCAAAATATTTACAACTAATGTAAGAAAACTTCAGAAATTTGGTGTCTAAGAAATACTGCCTTGTTTTTGATGGTGTTAAGGGAAATTTTCATAAGTGTAACATCATTATTAGTTTCATGCAGTTATAAGGAGCATGTTAAGGAGTTTATTGCCCTCATTAATGAGGGAACCAGACAGATGTTACAATTGATAGGGGAACAAATTTATATGGAATAAAAGAATGTTGAAATTAATTCACAAATAGACAAAACTTTTTTTCCCCACGGGACGAGGGGTGCCAGTTGAACCTTAACTGGGCAGAATCAATTGGCACGTTTATAGGCAAGAATGATTTTCCACTTACTATCAGTTACCTGTAATTTTTGAGAGTTGTAAAAGACCTCAAGGGCAATGAAAAGCTGGTTTCCGCTAATCAGGAACTGTATCTAAACGATACAGTTTTCAATCGGGGACACTTATTTTGCTTATTCTCATTGCCTTAGAATGTTGAGGATAGTGACCCAGTAGCCTCAGGAGATTCAGGCACTACTTTCTGCCACCTCTCCTACCCTGTTCTAAATTTTAATCCTAAAAACAAAAACACAACTAATTGAGATGTACTACCAGTAGTTGAAGTTCTTGAATTGGTGGGAAGTATTGGCATCGTTTTAACCTCAGGTCAAATTGCAGAAAACTGGTCTGAATTAAATTCTATAAAGAAAGTAGTGAAGATTTTTGCTTAGAGCTACCAGACAGTTGTTTGTCTGGGAGTCCTTTGAACTCATTCTCGTTTGTTATTTTAAATTGTGTTTTATAGACTCTCAACTGATTGTCCTGTTTTCTTACCTCTTTTCAAACCCTACCTAGAAAGGTCCCTTTCAGATAAATCATTTCCTGAATCAATGAGACACTGTGACAGCCCCCTGGTGGGTATGCAGGCTTAAGATAACGTTGATATTTTAACTTACATTACATTTTAGTTAAAATATCCAAATTAATGATGGTGTACTACTTCAAGAGACTAAGATGCCCCAAAATTAAGGGTGACATTAGGTTGTCTGCATATAGGGGCTCAAAAGTGTTGCCAGGACCCCAGTTCTTTTCTCTTCTCTGTGTATGCTCCATTCTTGGGTTCCACAGAGGCAAGATGACTTCAGTAGGGCAGCTTTTATCATTTCTTTTACTTTTCATTTCTTTTCTTTTACTTTTATTTCTTATTTCTTTTACTTTTGGTAGGGTTGGTCAGAGTATGAAATTCTAAGTTTACAGTTATTTTTTCCCCAGTATCTTGAAAATATATTATGCCATTGTCTCCTGACTTTAATAAACCTTTGAGGAGTCTACTAACCAGTCTAATTGTATCCTTTGAAAGTAATCTGCTTTTTCTGTCTGGTTGCATGTAAGAATTTTTCAGGTTTTGGGCAGTGTCTCTGGTATTTCAATATATGAATCTTTCTTCCCTTGCTTTGGATTTTTTGTCCTTTATGAATTTTATGGTCTTTAAAAATCAATTCTAAAAAATCCTAAGCTATTATCTTATTGAATATTGACCTTGTCGCATTTCCCAACTGACAGCTTTTTTTCTTCTTTATCCATATGTATCTATATACGATAAACCTTATCCTGTCCTCATGTCTCAACTTTAATATTTTCCACTTCTTCTCGTGGACTGCCTCACGGGTAATTTCAGTTTTCTATTTCATTCTTTAGTTCTAATCTTTTGCTTAAGGAGTTTTAGAATTGTAATAATTCTCAATTTCTAGGAGTTCTGTTTGGTCCATTTCAAATGTGACTGGTCTTTTTCTATTTTGCTTTTCTGTTTTGTCTTTCAATACTTAAACATTTTATACATTGTAGCTAATAGTAATTCTTGGTAGTTTAATTCTCTAGCTCTTCAATTCTGTTCACTTTTGCTCATGACGATTGGTGTCCTCCTTTGCAATTTGGATTGTAAGCCCATGTTTGGCAGGACTCGATCAGCAGGAATCCTCTGGGCATGGGACGAAGGTATGTTTCTGAAACATGAATTTGTGTTCCCTCTGCTGGGGATCCCAAGGGCTTTTCCAGCCTGCAGCAACTTTTGTCAGTTCATGGGTTGAAGTTTTGTAGATCCTATGGTGGTGTTAAAACAAATTTCTAACACACGTATAAAGTATAGATGATCATTACCACTTCTCAGAGAAGACTACTCCCACCCCCAGCTCACCCTCCTGCCCACCCCGCCCCAAATCCCAAGCCAGGACAGACAATTTTGCTTTGGTCTTTTCTCACTGAGGGCACTTTTTTCTAGTCTACTCTTTAAATGAGTATATAGCTTCTCATGGATCTTTGAGGGCTACAGTTCTAACCAACCAAGTAGCACAGGCTCAAGATCTAATTCCTCATTCCTTCTCCTTTGTTAAAACTAAAGCCTCTTGTTAACCCAAAGGTCTCTGCCATCCTACTTCCTTGGGTTCTGACTATCATGTTAGTTCTAGGGAGTTTTCTTGAGTCATACTTTTAAAGTTCTTTTTTAAAAAGGCACTTTTAAAAGTTACTTTTAAAAGCTGTTTATGAATTCTTCTGCATTTAAAAAAATTGTAATAGGTTTTTCCAAGGTATGTGGTCTGCCATATTGCAAAATAAGAAGTACTTGTATATTTCTGCATAATTATAAGTCAAGAGATGTAGTTATAAGGACATTGTTATAAGGGATATGTTGGAGCACTGAAAAATAAAGATGTAGGGAGAATCCTTTTTAGAAGCATTAATAAGCTATTGCATATACTCTAAGAACTGCCAGTAGAGTCTGATTTTCAGTTCATGCTATCAGTAGAGCAGCCTCCTAAAGACTTGCTCCTGAGGGAAGACGTTTAGTTTAGTTACTTGCATATGTTTCTTCCCTGAGCTCTCTGTTTTTGCATCTCTAATGATGTTTTATCGTCTTCTCCCTAATCAACTTCTTACAGTAACAAGTTATATTTACTGCTTCTGCTTCTTCATCTCCAATTTATTGCTCAATGCACTGCAATCAACCTGGCCTCTTTCCCCTCTGACTCTTCTGCCTGAAAATCACCTGTAACTTTCCAATTCCCAATCAAATACATTTTTAGTCTTTTGTATAACAAGGAGTTTGACTGGCTTTTGTCCCTGGTTCCTTGCAGGGAGAATAAATCCTTGAAATTTGTCAAGGGTCTTCATTTTTCATGAGCCCATTGGATCTCATTTGAGCTTACGCTAGTAAGATGAGATGACTCAGGATAGGGGCTGGTTACCAGCAAGATCAATGGAGCTTTGAACCAGCTGGATTTTTGGGGTGAGAGGAATGGTGCTGGAGACCGAACTCAGTCACATGCTCAATGGTTTAATTAATCATGCTTCAGAAGTGAAATCCCAATAAACTCTGGAGAGTGGAGCACAGTGGGGAGCTACTTGGTTGGTGAACAAAGAGGTGCTGAAAAGATGCTGCTCCCTGATTGCTTGGGGGGAGGCCACCATAGAAGCTGTGTGTTCTGGTCTCCCCTGAGATCTCACCCCATGTGTCTCTTCATTTATTTATCTAGTCTGATTTGTATCCTTTGTCATAAATATGTAATGTAAGTAATCATAATCATATAATCATAATGTGATAAGCATTCTTCCTGAGCTCTGAGTCATTCTAGTGAATTACTGAACTTGAATAGAGGTTGTGGGAACCTCTTGAATTTGGAGTCAGTTGGTCAGAAGTGTCGGTGGCCTGGGGAACCCCACTTCTCTCTGGTGTCTGAAGTAATGGCAGTCTGGTTATGAACCATGGGTTTATGCTAACTCTAGGTGGCTGACATCAGAATTGAGTTTTAGAGTACACCAGTGTGTATAGAATGCCTTAAATGTGATGGTGTTAACGAGCTCTTCTTGGAACTCTTGCCTCTACCTTGGCTTCTGTGACTTTCTTCATTCCTCTTACTTTCTTGACCACTCACTTTTCAGATACTTCTTCCCATCCTTTAAATGAGGTTCCTTTAACTATTATCACCAAAGTATTTCTGAGCAATCTAAATCATGCCCACAATACTTAATATTGTTTAAATCTACATACCATAAAACGCACTTTGGGGGAATGTACAATCTGAGTGTTTACACCTGTAAAGATTCTTGTAATCACCACCACAGGTAGGACACAGAACTGTTCTAACACTCTGAAGAATTTCCTCCTGTTGCCCTTAGTATTCAGACCCTCGTTCCTCTAACCCCTGTCAACCACTGATGTGTTCTCCGTTCCTGTATTTTTGTCTTTTCCAGAATCCATAAATTGAATCATACAACATGTAACTTTTTAAGACTATTATTTCACTGGGTGCAACACATTCGTGTGCACCTATTTTAACTCTGACACACTGTCCCAAATCTCTCTCATTCTCAGGCTTCTCACTTCTGCATTCCAGACCTGCTGTGTTCAACTTCCAGCTAGATAGAACCACTTAAATTTGCCTTTTTCAGTGTCTATGGAATCATGTGCAGATTGGAATTCATTAATCCTCCCTGATATCTTTCCTTGAATTTCCTCCATAGGTAAGAGGGAACCACTGATTTTTGAGGAGGGAATAATAAGACTTGAATTCTACAAAGATGACTGTCTGCCTTGTTTGGTAGGTTGACTAAAGGAAGAGTTTGAGGGAAGTGAAGTTAGTTTGGGATCTGCAGTAATGATGCTGCTGAGTGATGATGAACCCTATATCAGCCAAATGAAATGGAGAGGGAAGTAGATAGTACTAAAATGTTCAGGGCACTGGACTGCCTGGACTTGAGTAACGGTGTGGTATGTGAGCCATAGGAAATAAGGGACATGTATTTTGTGTGCTTTTAATTTTTCTTTTCCCTGAGGTAGTCTCATCTCTTCTCTCTAAATCCCTGTGTTCCTGCCGTCCCCACCCTTGCCTCCAAGTTTCTGTGAAATTAGGGTTTAGGCACTGATTTTTTGCTTGCCACATCTTTGCAGACCTATTTACATTTGCCTAAGGGTTATGACTGCCTGGGACCTTTTCCGCACTGGTTCATGATTTATCTTATATTTTCTCATAAAACAAGGTCTCCTATACTTCCTGTGTTGGATTTTTGCAATGTGTAAAACAGGGACTTTTTGTATTCCCGTGTGCTATAGCATAGTTAGCAGGATTACTTTTTGTTGGAAAATTGTTAATCTGAAGAGAAACAGTGGAATTTATATGAGAAATTTTGACATGGGGTGTGTGTGGGATCTCTTAGGACTGTGCAGCATGGCTGTTTAGCAATGGTGAACAATGCTTTGGAAATTCTGCTGAAGTTAATGTGTGTGTATGCATCAAGAATATACTTTCACTACCCAGTTTTATAACTTTATGCAATGTATTCTGGACTGTTTTTTTTAATTTTTAAATTTTTATTTCATATTGGAATATAGTTGATTTACAATGTTGTGTTAGTTTCAGGTGTATAGCAAAGTGATTCAGTTATACGTATACATATATCTATTTTTCAGATTCTTTTCCCATATAGGTTATTACAGAGTAGTGAGTAGAGTTCCCTGTGCTATACAGTAGGTCCTTGTTGATTATCTATTTTCTATACAGTAGTGTGTATATTGTTAATCCCAACCTCATAATTTATCCCTCCCCTCACCGACTTTTCCCCTTTGGTAACCATAAGTTTGTTTTCTGTTTCTGTTTTGTAAATAAGCTCATTTGTATCATTTTTTTAGATTCCACATATAAGTGATATCGTATATTTGTCTTTCTCTGACTTCACTTAGTATGATAATCTCTAGGTCCATCCATGTTGCTGCAAATGGCATTATTTCATTCTTTTGTATGGCTGAGTAATGGTCCATTGTATATATGTACCACATCTTCTTTATCCATTCATCTGTCGATGGACATTTAAGTTGCTTCCATGTCTTCGCTCTTGTAAGTAGTGCTGCAAAGAACATTGGGGTGCGTGTATCTTTTTGAATTATGGTTTTCTCTGGATATATGCCCAGGAGTGGGATTGCTGGATCATATGGTAGCTCTGTTTTTGTTTTTTAAGGAACCTCTACACTGTTTTCCATAGTGGTACAACCATAGGTGTGTGGGTTTATTTTTGGGCTTTCTGTCCTGTTCCATTGATCTATTATTTCTGTTTTTGTGCCAGTACCATACTGTTGTGATTATTGTAGCTTTATAGTTTAGTCTGAAGTAGCTAATTCCTCCAGCTCCGTGCTTCTTTCTCATGATTGCTTTGGTTATTCAGAGTCTTTTGTGTTTCCATACAAATTTTAAGATTTTTTTGTTCTAGATCTGCAAAAAATCCCATTGGTAATTTGATAGGGATGGCATTGAATCTGTAGATTGCTTTGAGTAGCATAGTCATTTTGACAACATTGATTCTTCCAGTCCAAGTACATGGCATATCTTTCCATCTCTTTGTGACATCTTTGATTTCTTTCATCAGTATCTTACAGTTTTCAGAGTGAGCTCATCAATGAATTCAATAAAGTTGCAGGATACAAAATTAATACACAGAAATCTATTGCATTTCTATACACTAAAAACTAAAGATCAGAAAGAGAAATTAAGGAAACAATTCCATTTACCATTGCATCAAAAAGCATAAAATACCTAGGAATGGATTGTTTTAAAATAGAGATGAAAAACTCACTTAACAGATATTTGACTGTGTATTTGGAAATTTGACATAAAGTAGAATTGACCATGGCTAGTAACTGCTTGATCTCTGGGTGGTTGTGGTCATGATGATCCATACTGAAGGTCAGAGTTCAGTCCTGGGTGGGGGTCGGGTAATAAGCTTTCCTGGGCCAAATGGATCCTTTATCTACTCAAGAGAAAGTTTGGTATCGGTTTAAGTCCTATGTCTAAAGAATGAGGGAGTTCTGGAAGAAAACAGTGAGTTCTGATTATTTCTTGGGAAATGTTGACAAAGGTTTAAATTAAGTCCAGGGCAGGTGGTGAACTGCTTATTCCCTGACTGCCATGGTCTGAGGTGAAACTTGATCTGTTTCTGATGCTAGAGAAGCTGCTATGTGAAAGGCTTTTGTTTTGCTTAATTACCTGAAACTATCTGCCCTTGCAAATCTGTTCAATTAATTACTTTAAAATGAAGTTTGAAAGGGTAGATTAAGGAAAGATGAGTATACCTAGGAATTAAAGTTTAGTACATATCCAAGTTTATCTCTGATCATATTAGGTTTCAGATAAATGGTATCACTCTAATTGTCCAGAATTAAAGTTTTGTGTACAGCGGGGGCTCCTTATGCCTTTGTGCTGCATATTCAGGTTTAGGGATACTTTG
Source organism: Phocoena phocoena (assembly GCF_963924675.1). Lineage (NCBI taxonomy): Eukaryota > Metazoa > Chordata > Mammalia > Artiodactyla > Phocoenidae > Phocoena > Phocoena phocoena. The sequence goes on from NC_089227.1 coordinate 37,042,364, forward strand.
TAGTGATAGCACGGTTTGGACAGGTTTTTCTAAAAGCTATATTTCTATACTGAATAAACTATAGATTCTTTCCTCATAAAAGGAGATGGGAAGTATTCTAGTATAAAAATGTGAAATAGTCAAAATCTCATAATTGGCAATGATTAGCTTTGAAGACGTTATTCTGTAAACATTAAGTAGTCTCTGAATAAAGATAACTCAGCTAACTGAAATTGTAATTACCTAGTCAGAGGATTTCTGTTGTAGAGTGTCATAATTAGCTTGAATGCAGATGCCTGAGGAGGGATGCATGTTAGTACCTGCTGTGTTGATGGATGATGAGCATTGTTCAATTTTGCTTTTAAAAGTAAACGGTAGAGGTGGGGTTCTTTATTCGTATTGTATGATTTGTATCTATGATGTTTTCCATGCATTGATATGTGGAAATATTTGATACATTACCCTGAGAGGCACGTAATCACTGTGGTGTTGAGCTGTTAAGCTTCCATTCAGAGCTCATTATGCTAATTCCCATGGAAACAGTGTGTTTGATAACTTGGGAATTACATTTTATAAAACAAACTTCTCAGGTAGCTGTACTTAAGAGGCAACTCACTTTGTCCATACTTGGACAGCAGAGGTATTTTCACTTGTGACTCTTTTCTTCGGCTTTTCTGTAGTGAGACTTAGGGAGCTGGTAGCCACCTTGTGCTTTCAATTGTCTTTATGTTGTTATTTTCCAACTGATGTTTTAGCTTCCATAGGAAAGAACCTAGTAATTTCTGCAATATACTAATCCTATAATGACATCTCAAAAATGAATGATCTCTGCTATTGAAGTTAGTTTTCAGTAATCAAAATGAGGGTCCATAAATACGCATCTTAGAAATTCTCTTTTTAAAAATACCAAAAACAGTCAGAGAACTTCGGACACTTGCAGATCTACCACATGGTATAATAAACAGAACATTACCGGTCACTGTGAAACTCTGTCCCTGCCTTGATCGTGTTTACTCCTCCCAGGTGGATAAACATTATTTTGAACTTTGTTTTCTTGCCCTTGTCTTCAGTTTTGTAGCGTGTATCCCTAAAGAACATACTTGTTAGATTTTATTTTTTTGTTGAGGTATAATTCACACGTTCATATGATTTTTAACTGTTTTGTATATATATTTTTTGCCCAGTGTATTGGGGGAAATGTATTCACGTTAATCTGTGCATCTATAATGCCTTCATGAGCACTGCTTCATATGTCACAATTTATCTGTTTACAGTTAGTGGACATTTGTTTTTAGTTTATGCTAATATGAACATTGCTAGCATGAACAGTGCTACTCATGTCTTCTGGTGCACATGTGCAAGGATTTCTCTAGTCAAGATGTGTGAGCGTTACCAGCCTTACCAGATGATGCTGAATTATTTTGTAAATTTGTATCAATTTACGGTCACCAATAGTGTATTAACAACAGCTTGTTGCCCCACATTCTCACCATCACTTGACACTGTTAGACTTACTTTTTTCTAATCCAGATAGTGGAAAGTGCTTTCTCTTTGTGGTTTAAATTGGCATCTTATAAGTAGGTTGGGTATTCGTCATATATTTATGGGCTTTATGTGTTCTCATTGAATTGCACATGTACATCTTTTGCCCCTGTTTCTAGTTCTCAAATAACTGCTGGTTTGTTGGGGTTATTCTGGAAACGAATACTTTGCAAAGTATATGCTTTGTAACTGTTATCTCCCTTTTAAAAATTTCTTTTTAAAAGACTGTTTTGTGATGAGCAAGCATTTTTACTTCAATATAGCCAAAATTACTAATGTCTTTATGGCTCTTGATTTGTGTGGGATCTGAGAGAGTGAATATGGGTGCCTTGGGTTCAGATTGGGGCAGTAGGAACAATGAAAAGTGGGCAGATTTGGGATATTTTGAAGCTGATGTCTTGCTGATGGTTTGGATAGGGAATATGAGAGGAGGAGAAATCAATGACCTTCAATGTTTTTGGTAAGAACGACTAAAAGAATAGAGTAGACGTTTATGTAGATGGGAACATCTGTAGAGCAGCCGGTTAGGGGTGTGTGGTATAGGTGAAACCAGAACTTGGATATTTATAGTCTGGTTGTGTGTTTTGATCTGAATGGAGATGTTAAATAGGTATTTGGATGTACAACTCCAGATTTAAGGAGAAATATCTGGGCTGGATTTATAGATTTGTGAAGTCTCGTATAAGATAGTATTTGAAACTCTGGGACTTGAAGAGGTCACCTATGGAATGAATGTAGGGAAGTCTGACGTCCGAGTTCTGGAAATGCTTTCCACTTAGAAGGAGGATATAAGGATCTAGGATTTAAAGTGTGAGAAGATGAGAGAGTTTGCTTGGTGATAATGGTTTCTGAAAACCAAGTGAACAAATGTCCTCAAGAAGATAAAGAGCTATCCACTGGATTTAGCAATGTGAGGGTCATTGTGAGCTTGAAAAATTTATTTTGTGGAGTTGTGGAGATGAAATCCTAATAAAAGTAGACTACAGAGCACACGGGAGGAGAGAAAAATGACAGATAAGGAATAGTATAGTGTGGACAATTATTTGAAAGAGTCTTATTTTAAACTGGCACTAACTGGCAGATGTATGATCAATGGAAGACTGACTTAATGATGGGAGATGTCACAAAATGCATGTACTCTAACGGAGACAGTTCAGTTAAAGAATACAAACTTGAGGCAGGACAGAAGACTATTGCTATAGAGACCTACATGAGAAGGAATGGATGCCAGTAAGTATGTGGAGATGTTGGATCTTAGAAAAGAGGTGGAAATTTTTTGTAGTTCTTAGAATGTTTTGCACTTACTGAGTATATTTAAATATACTGCACTTTTGTTAAATATATTCCTAAGGATTCTTTTTGAAGTTACTATAAAGGAATTACTTTTGGATTGTTCCTTGCAAATATATAGAAATACAGTTAACTTTTATATATTAATCTTGTCCTCTGCATTCTTGCTAAACTAGTTTATTAGTTCTAATAGTATTTTTAGTGGATTCATTAGAATTATCTGTGTATAAGATTGTGTCATCTGCAAGTGAAGATAGTTTACTTTTCTTGGATGCCTTTATTAGATGTTCCTGCATAACTGCCCTGACGAGAACTTCCAGTACTTTTCTTAAAAGTGGCAACAGTGGACATCCTTGTTCCTGATGTTGAAGGGAAAACATTAAGTCATCACACCATTAAGTATGATGTCAGCTGTGGATTTTTTTTTGTAGATGCCCTTGATCAGATTGAGCAAGTCCTCTTCTGTTAGTTTGTTGCATGCTTTTTTCATGAAGTGTTGGATATTGTCAGATAATTTTTCTGAGTCTATTGAGATGTTCATGTGTTTCTGTTATTTATTCTATTAATATGGTGTATTACATTGATTTCTTTTTGGGATGTTAAATTAATTTTGCTTTCTTGGGATAAATCCCACTTGGTCATGGTGCACAATACTACTTACGTGTTGCCGAATTTGGTTTGTTATCTTGAAGATTTTTGTGTTTATATCTTTCAGGAGTATTGATCTCTATTTTGGTTTTTTGTGATGTCTCTGGTTTTGGTAATATTGGTCTTAAAGAGTGAGTTGGGAAGTGTTCCCTCCTATTTTTTTTGAAATGGTGTGAGGAACTGGTATTGAAAAAAAAACTTTCATTACAATTAACCAGTGAAGCCATCTGGGCCTGGGCTTTTCTTTGTGGGAAATTAAAAAATGCCTAATTTTCTTAAAGGTCTATTCAGATTTTCTATCTTTGAATTAGTTTTGGTTGTGTCTTTCTAGAAAAATGTGATTTTATCTGTTACCTAATTTGTTAAAATACGCTTGCAGTTTTCTTTCTCCTTATTTCTATAAGGTTAGTGGAAATGTCACCACTTTCATTCCTGATATTACTTATTTGAGTCTTATAAACCTTTAGCTAAACTAGAAGAAAAACTGTTTAAACTTTTTCAAAGAACTAACTTTTGGTTTTTCTCTATTCTATTTTCTGCTCTTATGTTTATTATTATGCCTGCATTAGCTTAAGTCTTTTTTTAGTATCTTGAGGTGGAAGGTTAGGGTTTTGATTTTGAAAATGTCCTTTTATATATACACAATTACAGCTATAAATCTCTCTTAGGACTGCTTTAACTGCATTCTCCAGTTACTTTACATTGTGTATGTTACTGATCTCAAAGTATCATTTCCATAGTGATTTCTTCTTGGATTCATTTAGTAGTGTGTTGTTCAATTGCTATTTTTTTGTTTGTTTTTTAAATTTATTTTGGGCTGCGTTTTGGGTCTTCATTGCTGTGCATGGGCTCTCTCTAGTTGAGGCAAGCGGTGGCTACTCTTAGCTGCGGTGTGCAGGCTTCTCATTGCGGTGGCCTCTCTTGTGGTGGAGCACGGGCTCTAGGCATGCGGGCTTCAGTAGTTGTGGCCTGTGGGCTCAGTAGTTGTGGCTCGCAGGCTGTAGAGCGCAGGCTCAGTAGTTGTGGTGCACTGGCCTAGTTGACCCGAGGCATGTGGGATCCTCCCGGACCAGGGCTGGAAACCGTGTCCCTTGCATTGGCAGGCGGTTTCTTTTTTTTTTTTTTTTTTTTTTGGTGGTACGCGGGCCTCTCACTGTTGTGGCCTCTCCCATTGCGGAGCACAGGCTCAGCGGCCATGGCTCACGGGCCCAGCCGCTCTGCGGCATGTGGGATCTTCCCGGACCGGGGCACGAACCTGTGTCCCCTGCATCGGCAGGCGGACTCTCAACCACTGCACCACCAGGGAAGCCCCAATTGCTATGTTCTTAATTCTCACACTTCTTTTTGTTTCTCTAAAACATTTTTTGAGGTATAATTGACATACAACATACTGGATTCAGGTGTACAACATATTTCAACATTTGTATACATTGAGAAATTACCACAATAAGTCTGTATCTGTCACCATACATAGTTACAGAATTTCTTCTGAAGAGACTTAAGATCTATTCTCTCAGCAACTTTCAAATATGCAATATAGTATTAACTATATTACATCCCCATGATGTATTTCATAACTGGAAATTTGTACCTTTTAACTTCCTTCACATATTTTACCCATGTCCCCCATCAAGCTGTTCTCTGTATCTATGAGCTATTTCTGTCTTTTGTTTAAGTTCCAGGTAAGTGGGATCATACAGTATTTGTCTTTCTGATTAATTTCACTTAGCATAATGCCTGTGAGGTCTTCACATGTCCTGAAGATGGCCATTTAGGTTTCCATGTTTTGGCTGTTGTAAATAATGCTGCAGTGAATATGGAGGTGGGTATCTTTGAGTTCGTGTTTTTGTTTGCTTCAGATAAATAACCAGAAGTAGAATCTCTGCGTCATTTTGTAGCTCTATCTTTAACTTTCTGAGGAACCTCCATACTGTTATCCATAGTGGCTGCACCACTGTTTTCTAATTTCACTCTTAAGATCAGAGAACATACTTAGTATGACTTTAATCCTTTAAAATTTATTGTGTCTTCTTTTATGGCCAAACATATGGTCTGATCTGGAGAACTCTCCATGTGTACTTGAGGAGAACATAGACTTTTGTTGGTGGAGTATTCAATAGGTATGTTAGATATAGTTGGTTTATAGTGCTTTTCAAGTCTTATTTCCATGGTCATCTTCTGCCTAGTTGTTCTACTCATTATTGAAAGTGGGGTGTTGATATCTCCAACTGCTGGATTATTTATTTCTCCTTTCAATCCTACCAATTTTTGTTTCATGTATTTGGGGATCTGTTAGATAAATTTTTATATCTTGTTGAATTGACCTTTTTTAAATTTTAAGATGGGTTTATCTTTAACATTTTTGGATTTTTTCTGGTATAGGTACTCCAGCTTTCTTACAGGTTGCTGTTAGCTTGATACGTATCCTTTTTCATCCTTCTGTATTCAGTATATTTGGATCTTTGAGTCTCACATGTGTGTTTCCTGTAGACAGCATACAGTTGGATTTTTAATCCAATTTGACAATGTGAGTTTGGATTGTTTAATCGACTGAAAATTAATGTTATTGATATACATTGACCACTTTATTTTCTGTTTCATGTGTGTCTCTTTTCTCATTACTGCTTGCTTTCGTATCAAATGGATATTTTCTATGGAACATTAATTTGTTTTCTTACTTTAACTTTTTATTAGTGACTACTCTAGGGCTTACAGTATACATCTTAACATAATTCAGATATATGCTAACTAAAATCTAGGGAGGTACAGAAATGTTACTCTTTAAATAGGTCTATTCCCTTTTCTGCCTTTTTGTGCTATTAGTGTTAGGCGCACGTATGTTAGAAACCCAATAATCCATTGTTGTTATCACTTCATCTTATTTTACACCAGTTATAGAAGTTGAGAAGAAAGGTGAGCTGTATTTATACAGAATGTCATATTAAGTTTTTTGTTTTCCATTTTCAATTTTCATTTGTTACTGTAGATTCAAGTTATCTGTTAGTTTCTTCCTGTGATACACCTTTACTCATCTTTTCCTTGTCACAATATGCTGTTTTTGTCAAACATATATTTCAATATTATAGGTTGATCAATTATATATTTATTTTATACATTCCTTTTTAAACCTCTTAACATAAGAGAGGAGAAAAAGGCATTTATAACTTAAAAATTTTTTTTAAATGATTCGTGCTCTTTTTTCATGTGGATTTGAATTATTGTCTAGGGTTGCTTTCTTTGAGCTTAAAGATTTTCAGTGTTCGTAGGGTGAATCAGCTAGCCACAAATTCTGCTTGTTTGCTCAGAATCTTTATTTTGATCTGATGTTTGTAAATGCTCATTTTGCTGGACTTAACCTTTAACAGGTTTTTATTATGAGCAGTTACCATATCACCCACTTGCCTTCTGGTTTCCATTGTTTCTGATTAGAATCAGTTGTTAATCTTATTGGTGTTCCCTTGTTAATGATAAAACATTTTGGCCGCTTTCAAGTTTTTTTCCTGTGATTTTAGCTTTCGCGTTTTTACTATGATGTGTCTGGATATGAATTTCTTTGTGTGTATTGTGCTTTGAGTATACTGAGCTCCTTGAGTGTGCAGATTGCTTTTCTTGGGAAATTTTCAGTCATAATTTTTTCTGCTCCTTTCTTGCCTTCATTTTCCCTCTGGTACTCCTATTACAAAAATGTCTGTAATGATGTCCTACGTTCCTCTGTGAATCTGTTCATTTTTCTTTGTGTAATCTGTTGATCTGACTTTAAGTTCAGTTATTCTCCTGTTCAAATCTGTTGTTGAACCCCTCTAGTGAATTTTTCATTTTAGCTATTTTGCAATTCTAAAATTGCTACTCAGTTTTTAAAAATAGGTATTCCTAATATTGATAATACTAATGGTCATCTTACTCTATTTCTTTATGCATGATGTCCTTTCGTTCTTTGAACATATTTATAATACCTGATTTGAAGGCTTACCTGGTAAGTGTGTCACTTGGGCCCTCTCACAGGTAGATTCTGTTGCCTGTTTTTTTTTTTTTTGCTTTGTATACATCACACCTTCCTGTTTGGAGGCATGTCTTTACATTTTTTGGTTGTTGAAAAATGCATATTTTGGATAATGTATTTTGTCAGTTCCAGTTACCTCCCCTAGGCTTATTATTTTCTTGGCTACTAAAATAGACCAGCAAAGTCACAGTCGTATTCCTGTATAGGGCAAAACCTCTAAAGTCACTTCAGAGGGAGCAGTTCTAGACAAGTGTTGAGTCACCACGGAATGACAGTTGTTTTAGCAGGGTTCGCTTCATCTGTATTTCCCCGATCTCTGTTATACTGTCTGCCTTGGACGCCCAACTGATAAGCTCCATTCAGTGCCTGCCGACTGCTCTTTTTTTGGAACAATGCCAAATACATAAAGTACCCTACAGTTTGATCCAAGTAAATTCTGCTCCCTTAGCCAGGGGTAGTTTGTAAAGCCGGTGTTGGAGGTTTGCTCTGATTCTGGGGGTGGGAGGGTGGGTGATTCTTATTAGCTGTCTCTTGTGCTGGTTGTCTCTGGTAGACTAGCTTCCCTATGGTTCAGCTTTTTGCTCTCATGAAGCTCTCACTTCGCTCTTAATTGCTTACCATGATCTCCGTTTCTTTTGAGAGCGTGCTTACCCTTGAATTCCTCACACTTCCAATTAAGCAAGTTCCCTTGGGGAGAGCTTAGTAGCTGTCTCTTCTTAGAGCCTGTCTTTCTCCCTGTGAAAAATCACCATGCCACTGCTTTGGAGCTATAGTTGAGCATGTTGTTTGAGTGACACCACTACTTCGTGAGCAGGGTGCTGCCTGGAGACATTAGACTTATCTTTTTGCCTCTCCTGGCACAGAACCTCTGCCCTGTGTGTGACTGGGCCAAGAGTGATCAGGGCCCCAGTATTCCCTACCTACCATGCCTGGGGTGGGTCTTGTACTCTATTGGGTGGAGGCTGTGTGGGTGAAGGGAGTCTACAACCTCTTGGCCATACTTGCTGGTAACTGAGCCTTTGTGACATGGAATTGAGTGGGATGGGAAATGCTGGCACTCTGCCCCTCCCACTGGGAGCTGGTGGGAGAGGGAACCCTTTCTTTTTGGCCATACCTACTCTGAGTGGAACTAAAGTCACATTGAGCTGGGTGTTGTGGAATGAAGGAAAAAAGCAGATGACGGTTCCAGTACCACAGACTCTGTTCTCTCCAAGGTTTAAGAGATATTCTTAAATGTTAATTTATTGAATGCCCTTAGGACAATTTTCAAAGGCTTTAAATGGTTGTTTTTTAAAAAATGCTTTAGTTGTAGAGAGTCTGCACAGCTCTTCGTGGAGACATTTTGTATGTCTCATGTTCTTCTAAATTTTTATGTCATTGTCTGGCATAGAATTAACCGTAAGTAGTTAATTAATTATAAGTAATAGAACTATATTTTTTTCCTTAAAAAGCACTATGACGTATGTGCATGTGTGTTCCTTTCCTGTCTTCTAACCTCTGCTGATAGGTGCTAGGCTTGACAAGTCAGGCTTGCTCTTTTTTTTTTTTAATTGGAGTATAGTTGATTTACAATGTTGTGTTAGTTTCAGGTGTACACCAAAGTGAATCAGTTATACATATACATATATCCACTCTTTTTTAGATTCTTTTCCCATATCGGCCATTACAGAGTACTGAGTATTGAGTAGAGTTCCCTGTGCTCTACAGTAGGTCCTTACTAGTTATCTATTTTATATACAGTAGTGTGTATATGTTAATCCCAACCTCCCAATTTATCCCTCCCCCCTGGTAACCATAGGTTTGTTTTCTACATCTGTAACTCTATTTCTGTTTTGTAGATAAGTTCACTTGTACCCTTCTTTTTAGATTCCACATATAAGTGATACCATCTGATATTTGTCTTTCTCTGTCTGACTTAACTTCACTCAGTATGACAATCTCTAGGTCCATCCATGTTGCTGCAAATGGCATTATTTCATTCTTTGTTATGGCTGAGTAGTATTCCATTGTATATATGTGCCACATCTTATTTATCCATTCCTCTGTTGATGGACATTTAGGTTGCTTCCATGTTCTGGCTATTGTAAATAGTGCTACAATGAACATTGGGGTACATGTATCTTTTTGAATTATCATTTTCTCTGGATATATGCCCAGGAGTGGGATTGCTGGATCACCTAATCAATGACAAGGGAGGCAAGGAGATACAATGGAGAAAAGACAGTCTCTTCAATAAGTGGTGCTGGGAAAACTCTACAGCTACATGTAAAAGAATGAAATTTGAACACTCCTTAACACCATACACAAAAATAAATTCAAAATGGATTAAAGACCTAAATGTAAGGCCAGCAACTGTAAAACTTTTTGAGGAAAACATAGGCAGAACACTCTATGACCTAAATCACAGCAAGATCCTTTTTGACCCACCCCCTAGAGAAATGGAAATAAAAACAAAAATAAACAAATGGGGCCTAATGAAATTTAAAAGCTTTTGCACAGCAAAGGAAACCATAAATAAGACGAAAAGACAACCCTCAAAATGGGAGAAAATATTTGCAAATGAAGCAACTGACAAAGGATTAATCTCCAAAATATACAAGCAGCTCATGCAGTTCAATATCAAAAAATCAAATAGACATTTCTCCAAAAAAGACATACAGGTGGCCAAAAGGCACGTGAAAAATGCTCAACATTACTAATCATTAGAGAAATGCAAATAAAAACTATAATGAGGTATCACCTCACACTGGTCAGAATGGCCATCATCAAAAAATCTACAAACAGAGCTTCCCTGGTGGTGCAGTCGTTAAGAATCTGCCTGCCAAGGCCGGGGACACGGGTTCCTGCCCCGGTCCGGGAAGATCCCACATGCCGTGGAGCGGCTACGCCTGTGAGCCATGGACGCTGAGCCTGCGCGTCTGGAGCCTCTGCTCCGCAACGGGAGAGGCCGCAACAGTGAGAGGCCCGCGTACCCCCCCCCCAAAAAAAAACCAAAACAAACCTACAAACAATAATGCTGGAGTGGGTGCGGAGAAAAGGGAGCCCTCCTGCACTGTTGGTGGGAATGTAAACTGGTATAGCCACTATGGAGAACAGTATGGGGGTTCCTTAAACAACTAAAATTAGGACTACCATACGGGCTTGCTCTTTATCTCCCTTTCACCTACTTGGACTTCACTCCTTCCCTATCGCCCTTGGCTGTCTCTTCACTTTTGCTATTATGCCTAGGCTCCAAATCTCTGCTTGAGTCACTGGAAATGGCCACACAATTTGTACAGCCTGCTTGGCTCTCACATAAGCTTTGATTTTCAACCAGTCCCTTGGCTTTTGTAAACTAGTTTATGGACTGTCCTTCTCAGATGTTGGTCTCCTTGAGACCAAATTTGTTCTCAGGTATTAATGTTATATGCTGCAATTACATGAAAGATAGGACATATTATAGTCAATATAAGACAGCTGGGTTAAGGCCTACCCTAGGAAGTTTAAGGCTACTTCACCAAGGTAGCTGTCTGGTAATGACCTTCAAGACTGTATTACAGTGAAACTTATTAAAGGTAAAGGGAGAAGCTGTCAGGTAAGGTGTCTTTTTAAAGTTTAGATGCATCTATTAATGAGACAGAGCTTTCATAGGAGCAATTGAAATCAATGGATATTAGCCTCAGGGAGCGTTGCATTGATGCTATATTTGAATGGAGCTGTTTTTTTGCAGGAGTTAGAGCAAGACATATATTCATTGTCACTTGGCTGGTGTCTGAGCTCATTTTGGGGATCTTAGGGAATATGTCTTGTTCCTTAATGAGGTAATGTGTAAATTAAATACTTGAAGGCACACTAACAAGTAAATATTCACGTGTAATCCGTTTCAGTTCTTTGACAGTAGTCTCTTTCCCATCTTCAGGGAATACTCAGTTGTATCTTAGCATCCTTTTTTCGTATTTGACTTCAGTGGCCTGTGATGAAGAGGATTTTGGATCCATAATGAAAAATTATTTCTGTCTCTAATACATGGAACTGTAGTGGTATGAGATTGGTTTTTGACTGGAAATGATTTGATTTATGAACGAAATTAAGACTTAAGTATGTTCTTGAGGTAGCTTGTTGAAGGTGTAAGATCTGTTTCAAAACAAAGATACCGAGTTCAGAATTGGACTTTAAGATATTTTCTAACTGAAATAACTGTGTCATTTGCCTCTCTGTTTATCCTTTAGGCTGCAGGAGCAATCCGACCTCTTGTATCTACTGTCATCAGTCCATCTGTAGATGGCTGCTTAGACCACTCACTGGAACGTGCGAGACACAGGGCAAGTGAAATGCCACAGGCCTTTCTATTTGATGTGATTTATGAAGCATATCAGCAGGTAAGAATCTTCGCTTTTTGACAATCTGCTGTGTTGAGGGTCTCTAAGAACCACCCGCATATTTGGAGATTAGCTAGAAGAACTCAAGGAACTGAGTACATAGTTGGACTCAAGGCTAAAATTGATTAGAGTGAAGTTGGATGATAAGAGAAAAAGACCCAGGCAGAGTCAGGAGGAATCTATGTGTAATCTTCCTCATGATCTGTCTCCTTCAGTGTCGCACAAAGTACACCTTCCGTCCAGCAGTGAGAAGGCAGCAGTTTGGGTGTGTTGTTTCTTTTCAGGGAAGCCCATTAGAGATTTGATGTCTAAGGTATTGTGTTGGTCACATAGATACCCTCTGCCTTGCACACAAACTTCAGACTTCCAGGAGAAAAGCTGGTGTTCAACATAAAGCGTATTGTAAATCGTATTGTTTATGTGAACATCTAGGCACAGTGAGCCACTCTTACCAGTTAACTGTTCACTGGAAACACTCCAAGAGCCAAGTTCCCAGACACTGGCTGAGGGCCCACCTGGTGAGCAGGTCTGCTGCTCAGGCCTGTAATCTCAGGCCTAATGTAGTAAACATTTTGCACAGCTGTACAGATATTTTGTTAAAATTTTAAAGGTAAGTGATTTCAAAATATCAAATCATTCATGTTTAGATTATACTGGATTGTCTTTGTTTTCATGTTTTGGAAACATTTTTGTACCTGTAAATTTTACTGCTATTCATTTCTGTGTTTATTTATTAAACAGTTATTAAATATCAGGTATTATGCTTGTCAGAAACTTCCCAATGAAATAAGATCACTTACAACAACTAAGGCAGTGCTTGGCTGATGTTAGGCAATCAGTAAATAGAGATAGATGGACTTTAAAGAATATGAGATAATGGTAACATAAATATTGACATTTTATAATAAAAGAATACCGCATTTTGGATAGAAAGTTAATCACAATGAATCAATCTTGACTATCAGTTACTGTTTTAAATATTGAGAATGTAAATCGTAATCAGTTTTCATGGTATGAATAGTCGTCAGTGGTTTGTTTTGTTTTCTTAAAACTCGTTATACAGAAATTTACCTGTATTTGATCATTAATCAAATATTCCCCTATCGATAATCCTATAAAGCCTAAATCTTGCTAAATCTTTCTAATATTTTTTAAGATTAATGAAAGAATTTGTTCATCTTTATATAAGCATTTACATTAAGAATAATAAATATGATAGCTCTGTCTTAGAAAATTTAATATAACCTTATGATCCTCACACTAGAGTAGCATGTTTCAACAGTTTGTAGTAGAGAACTAAGCCCTAATACACTGAGGCAATAGTTGTCAAATTATGGTTCCCAGACCAGCAGCATAAGCATGTTTTGGAACTTGTTAAAATGCAAATTCTGCGTCTTCACCTCAGACTTAGTTACTTAGAAACTCTGGGAATAAGGCCCATCCATTTGTGTCTTAACAAGCAAGCTGGCCACGTGATCTTGACTGACAGTGAATTTTGGGAACCAACACCCTAAGGTATCCGTTGTATGTGATAAATTCTCTTCTGTTGTGTTCTCGGGAGAATGAGAACGTAGTCACACAAAAATAACTGTTCTGTGGTTCAGATGAGGAATTCTCAAGCCATTTTGGAGGTTTTGATACAAGTTCTTATGAAAATTATTTTTGATCATAAAGGCGTTCATAAGGAAATTTGTATAAAAGATGTCTCTCATCTATATGATTTATGTATATATATGTTTGCTTTTAACGAATAGAGAAGAGTAAGATATGACAGAGTTCCAAGGGTGGGAAGTTGTTCTCTATAGAGTGGTCAGACGTACTCTGAAAAGGTAAAGTTTAAACCAACATGGGGAAGTAATTGAGGCGATAAGTCATGCAGGTAACTGACAGAACATTATTTTACGCACAGGATGCAGAATCTAAGAAGGTGGAGCAAGGCTGGAAGAGAATGACATCATGGGGGGAAGTAGGAGGTGTACCTGGGTCCAGTATCTTGTTGAGCCTTAAAGGCAATGTTATGGGCTTTAGATTTTACCCTGAATGAGAAGGGAAGACTTTGGATGGTGCTGTGTGAAACCTAACTTCTATGGGGTCACCTGTCAGTTGTGGGGATGGTACCTTACAGAAGGTAAGGGAAAGAAGTAAGCTATAGTGATGATCAAGGCAAAGATGATGACAATTAGGGCAATTTGGATAGTAGAGTATTTGGTGAGAAGTGTTTGTTCTGAACATATTTAAAAATAAAATGAGGATAAGCCAATTGGTCACATATGGAATATCAGAATGGGAAGAATCATGGGTCCAAGAATTTGCTCTGAATAACTAGAATGTAGTTGCCCCCTTTTTTTTTCTTTTTTATTTATTTTTTTGGAGTATAGTTACTTTAAAATGTTGTGTTTCTACTGTACAGCAAAATGAATCAGCTATAAGTATACATATATCCCCTCTTTTTTGGATTTTCTTCCCATTTAGGTCACCACAGAGCATTAAGTAGAGTTCCCTTTGCTATATAGTAGGTACTTATTAGTTATCTATTTTATACATAGTATCAATAGTGTATGTATGTCAATTCCAGTCTCCCAATTGCAGTTGCCCTTTATTGGGATGGAGAATGCGAGAGGAAGAGATGGTTTTGTGTGATCAGATCAAAAGTTTGGTTCTGAAAGACTAAGTTTGAGATTTCCTTTAGACATACTCAACTGTATCCCTTAACCTTTTTGACTATATGGAACTAGAATTCTGTGGAAAGATCCAGATAATGATAGGCACTTGAGAATTGCCATCATGCAAGGCATTTAATGCCTTGGAGTTAACTGACCTAACTAGAAAAACAGGTACAGAGAAAGTAAGAGCTACAAAGGCTGAACCCTGGGGCAAAGATTGAGTTTGTGAAGATGTATTAGTTTCCTATTACTGTTGAAACAAATTACCACAGACTTACAGAATTAAAAAGAAAATACTTTAAAATTCTAGAGATCAGAAATCTAAAATCAAGGTGGTAGGGCTGTGTTTCTTGAGATTACAGGGGAGACTATCTCCTTGACTGTTGCAGTTCCTAGAGGCTATCTGCATTCCTTGGCTTCTGGCCTATCCCTCATACCATTACAAGCTCTTGATTTCAATGTCACATCTAATCCTAGTGATGACATCAGACCCATCTAGATAGTCCCAGATAATCTCCCCATCTCAAAATCTGTTATCTTCAAAGTGCCTTTGCCATCTAAACGACTTATTCAGATTCTGGGCATTAGGACCTGGATATCTTGGGAAGGGGCATTATTCAGAAGAGGAGTGGCCAAAGAGTAAGAGGGTAATATCCCAGAAGCCTAGTGAAGAAAGGGGCTCAAGAGTGATTGAGCAGTTGTTAAATGCTGCATAGTGGTTTTAAAAAAAGGATCCAGAACTGACCATAATAAGCCTTAGCAGTGTGAGATCGCCAGTGTCGGGGTGGTGGTGGTGGTGTTAGTTATGGAAACCTGGTTGCAATTGATTGACTAGAGAATAGGAGGGCCGCTTTTTATAGGAACTTCCATGCATATGGAGCAGAAAAATGGGGTGGCCGAAGGGGGTTCTAAACTGAGAAATTTTTTATTAAGGTGGATGGCATGACAACATATTGATAAAATGATGGAGTGATTTAGTAGAAAGGAAAAGACTGATACTGTATTGAGAGGGGATGGACAGTTCATCCACAGGGATAGGAGGAAAGGCCAGATTTGGGTACAGATGTAGGTTAATAGATGTAGTGGGAAGATTTGTTGGAGTTTGTTGTCTGATTTTTATTAGTGATGCGGGGTGCAGATCATCAGCTGAGACACAGGGAGGGGGGAGGTATCTAGGCTTTAGGATAGAAAAGGATACCTCTAGTCCATAGTAAATACTGATTTGTATTCTTAAATTCTTACACTTAAGCTAAAAATACACAAAATCATCCCAAAGAAAAAGTCTATCTATTTTCCAGGGCTATTTTCTGGACATTTATGGGAAACTGAAATATTTGATCAAAAAAACTGCAAAACCATCAAATGGGTCAATCACTAATGTGGCCTTGAAATGTGGACTTGACATGTGAACTTTTTATATTTTATCAAGGGTGTAACTTTGCTTTGTGGTACTCACGTAGAAAATACATAATAGTGTTGATCATTTACTGAGTTGAGCAGAAATCGGGCAGTTGTAAGTAAGGTCATATGAGATTGTATTATACATAGAAGAAACACATCTTAATCTGATCCAAAGCCATATGGCCTGGCCAAAAAGGTGGGTTTTTCTTGTTTTCTTTTTGTTGTTGTTTTTCCCGAGTTTGAGGTTATGGATGACTTTTCCTCATCAGATTGGGTGCTGGGAAGTTATAGATGTCAAGCTGCAATTCTGTCTATGGATCTGCTGGATTGTTTCCCCCACCATTTCTTGTCTCATGTCATTCATCCTCTTGTTCTGTGTGCTCTACTTATGCTTACTTTATTTCCTCAAATATAAGTTTGGTCCTTTCTGGAACTTTACTTCCTATCTTGCTGTATATCCTTTAGATAGTAAGTAAATTATCATTTAGGGAAGCCTTTACTGTCCACCCCCATCCCCACTAGGTTAGTCTAACCCACTACACATTTTCCTAGTGCCCTGTTTTTTCTGCCCAGCATCAAAATTAGAATGGAATAATTACTTGGGAAATCACTTACGAAATGTCCAACTCCCCTGCTAGACCATGAGCCCTGTGAAAGTAGGCACGGTACCTGTCTTAGCAACTTGCCTGATATTTTATTAGTACCGAGTGCATATTTGTTCAGTGGATGAGCATCAAAGTATATGCATATAAATATGAAAAATATCCAATGTACTGCTTCTTTTGGGCCACTTTTTCAAGATATTAACACTGTTTCCACTCTGCATTTAGGTCCCTATGCAAATGTCACCTTCTCAGAGAAGCTTTCCACTGATAACTTATATATAAAAATGTTCTCTGTCATGTATTGCTTAATTCTGCTTTTAGTTTCATTAGATATCACTAATGTGTTTTTGGTAGATTTTTCTCTTTCCTGCATGACTGCTCCATTAGAGCAGGAATTTTATCTTATCTCTAGCACCTGGAAGAGTTCATGGCTTACATGATGTTCGTAACATTTTCAAATGTAAGAATTTTATCCATACATGGGTATATGTAGATACATGTTTATGTGTTAACACTTAGGTCAGTTATTATGTAAAAAGCTTTGCATGGGGTAATATATATGTTATGTACATACTGAAATTTTTTTCTAAAACTTTCAAGAAATTCATCTGAGAAATTAGAAGTATAGGCAAACATTTGTGTATAAAGCTAGTGATTTGCAGCATTTTTGTAAATGTGAGAAATTCTATTCGGCCTCTATTTCTAGAGATTAGTTTTGAATGAATTTAAAGAGTCACTTAATGAATGGATAGAGAAGATGTGGCACATATATACAATAGAATGTTACTCAGCCATTAAAAGAAACGAAATTGAGTTATTTGTAGTGAGGTGGATGGACCTAGAGTCAGTCATACAGAGTGAAGTAAGTCAGAAAGAGAAAAACAAATACCATATGCTAATATACATATATGGAATCTAAGAAATAACAAAAAAGGTCATGAAGAACCTAGGGGTAAGACGGGAATGAAGACACAGACCTACTAGCGCATGGACTTGAGGATATGGGGAGGGGGAAGGGTAAGCTGGGACAAAGTGAGAGAGTGACATGGACATATATACACTACCAAAGGTAAAATAGATAGCTAGTGGGAAGCAGCCGCATAGCACAGGGAGATCAGCTGGGTGGTTTGTGACTGCCTGGAGGGGTGGGATAAGGAGGGTGGGAGGGAGTGAGACGCAGGAGGGAAGAGATATGGGGACATATGTGTATGTGTAGTTGATTCACTTTGCTGTAGGGCAGAGGCTGGCGCACCATTGTAGAGCAGTTATACTCTGATAAAGATGTTAAAAAAAAAAAAAGTCACTTAAAGTTGTTTTGGGGGAATCTTTATGGAGCATGAAAATGCTCATGATATTAATATAACTCGTTATGTTAACTATATATAATATGTATTTATGCTTACATGTACACATGTGTGTGTATGAGTACACATAAAAAACAGAAAAACTAGTTGGATATGTGAATACTGACATGTGACTGGGTTGATAGTAATTGAAGTCATTAAAAATCTGCAGATGTGATACACATTTAAAATATATAAATACTTAAGTATTTGGTTTTGATTGGTTTTGGACTTTTGCACGTACTTGCTTTTGTTGCTTAAAAACGATTTGAAAAACTTTCATTCCTTGAATTTTTAATGATACATTAAGCAGCTGCTAAAGGAAAAGATGGCTAAATTAAAGAGTAACAAATTCAGTAGTGAAAATTACTCAGTCTATAGAAACATGAGGAAAACACCAGATTGGTCCAGGGGATTCTTATTGAGTATTCAAATACATAATCATGTTCTATACTGTTTAGAAAAATTTTGTACAAAAGCTTTTTGAATTACATGAATCAATTTCTTAAGGAAAATTGGTATGATGGGCACAGATGGTATTCTAAACTTTATTGAGACCTGGCCTCATTTCTAACAAGTTTTTAAGTTCTCAATGAGAATTTTAGAAGATAACTTGTTAAATTTTCATGAAAATGCACATGCATGGAAGACAGAGCAGGACTCAACTAGTGACAGAATTGTTCTCTTCAGTGTTAATTATGTACCTTTTGGTTTGATATACTAGACTTCACTGCAGAGATTAATACGTAGGTGTTAAATTTTCTCAATCTCCATTAAGAGTATTTTAATAAAACTGGCTGTTTAACCTGAAAGGGGAAAAACACCTTTCAAAAACATGCCTAAGACAGCCCTTAGATTCTTAAAGATTCCTGTCACTGAAGTCTCTAGATCCAAAATACAATTATAAAATTAAAGGAATATAATAGGAATTTCCTTTTGTAATACGTACCCTGCTCACACCCCACATGCATTAGAATAAAATAGGACTTGAATCTTGTACTGAGTGCTAACATGTTGGGCTTTAAATGCCAAGTTAACAAGAAACCAGTCAAAAGCATTGAACTTTATGAAGAGTCTTTCCTTTATATCCACAAGCATTACAGTTCTTGGAGGTTTTATTGCTGTTTTTAAGGAGTGTACTTGCCCATTCCTTCTGCCTCCCTCTCCGTGTTTAGTTAGGCCTGGATTGAATTTGGAGGTGACGAGGAAGAGCCTCAGGATAGAGTTTCAGAAGAAACCTCACATCACATGGGGTTTTGAAAAGGAGAAGTAGGAAAGAGAGGAGGGCAGTAATCATTTTTATAAATGAAGAATTGAGAAAGGGATAGAAATGAAAAGATATGTAGTGGGATGAGTAAGTGAAAGATGGAAGAAACTGAAGAAAATGAGTGAAAACGAAATGAGGGTTCTTATGGTAAAGCTTTGAGTTGGAAATGAGCAACTTGTTGAATTAGTGGAAGTATCTGCAAAACGTTATTTTTGCCCCTCAAATGTCAGGCACAAACTATGGTAGCAAGTTGCACATCTCATAAATAAAACCATGATCTATAGATTTATACTTTGAGAAAATAAATTCACAACTTGATAGTATGTTTGAATTTATTAAACACTCCCCAAAGTCATACTTTTCTCTATTGGTCATATTTCTCAAGATTGTATCCTTCTCTCTTCTACCTTTATTTTTCTTCCAGTTACCCTACTTATATATATTCAGGTAACCAGATGAGTTCTGGTTCTATTTTCGAGAAATTCGAAAGTGCTATAGGAAAAAACGATTCTGTGACAGTGGCTGGGATCTCCTTTGAGAATATTTTTACCTTCAGAAGTTTCTTAACCATAGCCTAGAACAGTACTTTGTCTCTTATTTGCTTCATGTATATGGAGAAAACCTTATAAATTATTGCTTCACAAACTTGCTTTTTTTCTGAATCTTCCCTTACATTGATAAGCTTTGATGGTACAGTTTAAAAAACTAATCACTTGATTATCTTTTGATACAGCCCTCATCCTTCATGTGGACTTGGGTTGGGGGTGGGGGGAGGATCTCTCGATGATGTTCCTCCTGCCATCCTTGTCCATCTTTAATGTTCCACACCAGTGATCCCTGCAAATGATCCTTTTAACATGCAAATCTGTCAGTGTTCATCCACAGCTTTAGGACTTTAGGTTGTCCTCTGTGGTTCGTAGGATAAAGTACCAGCTCCTAAGCACGGCATACAGTTACAGTCCGTTGCTCAAAACTCCAGTCTGCAGACTTCATGACTTAGTTTCCTTACCACATCTTTTATCCGATTATGTCTACTTTGGGTATATACTGTTCCTTTCATGTTTCATTAAAAATAGGCAGACAACAAAAAAACAAATGGACCTAATTAAACTTAAAAGGTTTTGTACAGCAAAAGAAAGCATCGACAGAATGAAAAGACAGTCTACTGAATGGGAGGAAATAATTGCAGATGATATCACTGGTAAAGGGTAAATATCTAAAATATATGAACAGTTCATATAATGTCCAAAATAACCTGCAAAAATGGGCAGAAGACCTGAATACACATTTTTCCAAAGAAGCCATACAGGTTGCCAATGGGCGCGTCAAAAGATGTTCAACATCATTACATTGGAGAAATGTGAATGAAAGCTACAGTAAGATATCACCTCACACTAGTGAGAATGGCTATCATCAAAAATCCCACAAATAACAAATGTTGGTGAGGATGAGAAGAAAGGGAGAACCTTTGTACACTGATGGTGGCAATGTAAATTGGTACAACTATTGTGGAAAAGAGCATGGAGGTTCCTCAATATACAAAGGATCTAGAAGTTCAACTCCTGGGTATATATCTGAAGAAAACAAAAACATTAATTTGAAGAGCGATATGCACTCCCATGTTCATAGTACCATTACTTAAAATAGTTAGGATATAGAAGCAATTGAAGTGTCCATCAAGTGAATGGATAAAGATGTGGTATATATACACAATGGAATAGTATTCAACCATAAAAAGAATGAAATTTTACCATTTGCAGCAACATGGATTGACTTGGAGGTATTATATTTAGTGAAATAAGGCAGACAACATATGGTATCACTTATTTGTGAAATCTAAGAAGCTAGTGAAAACAGCAAAGGAACAGACTCAGAGATATAGAACAAACTAGTGGTTACCAGTGGGGAGGGGGAAGGTAAGAAGGGCAAGATAGGGTAGGGGATTAATAGGTACAACCTACTAGGTATAAAATAAGTTTAAAAAACTAAAACATCTACTTCACTATCATTTATTGGTCACCTTAATTCCTGGTGATTTTTTCCCCTTTACTGAAACTTTTGAAATCTGTTGCCTTATACCCTAAAGTGTTTTACCATCAAAGTTTTTAACGTGTATATACAGATAAATTACAGTGCAAACTTGTCAGTTCCCTTCCTGTTTTGTTTTGGATCTTAGGTGTTTAGAACTGACTTGATGTTCCTTCTTGGTTTATCGTTGGTTACTGCAGTTTATCTGTGCTAGCCACCTCTTTTTTAAAAATTTTATTTTTTCTCTCCGTTTTCCAAGATCTTACTCTTCTGCTTCCTGAAGAACCTCTTCTGTTACATTTAATGCTTTTCTTAGTCAACTTTCATATGTATCTAAATACATGTCTTACTCAGGTGAAGTTTTTTTTTTAACATCTTAATTGGAGTATAATTGCTTTACAACGGTGTATTAGTTTCTGCTTTTTAACAAAGTGAATCAGTTATACATATACATATGTTGCCATATCTCTTCCCTCTTGCGTCTCCCTCCCTCCCACCCTCCCTATACCACCCCTCTAGGTGGTCACAAAGCAACGAGCTGATTTCCCTGTGCTATGTGGCTGCTTCCCACTAGCTATCTATTTTCCGTTTGGTAGTGTATATATGTCCATGCCACTCTCTCACTTTGTCACAGCTTACCCTTACCCCACCCCATATCCTCAAGTCCATTCTCTAGTAGGTCTGTGTCTTTATTCCTGTCTTACCCCTAGGGTTTTCATGACATTTTTTTTTTTAAATTCCATATATATGTGTTAGCATACGGTATTTGTCTTTCTCTTTCTGAATTACTTCACTCTGTATGACAGACTCTAGGTCCATCCACCTCATTACAAATAGCTCAATTTCGTTTCTTTTTATTGCTGAGTAATATTCCATTGTATATATGTGCCACATCTTCTTTATCCATTCATCCGATGATGGACACTTAGGTTGTTTCCTTCTCCGGGCTATTGTAAATAGAGCTGCAATGAACATTTTGGTACATGACTCTTTTTGAATTATGGTTTTCTCAGGGTATGTGTCCAGTAGTGGGATTGCCAGGTCATATGGTAGTTCTATTTTTAGTTTTTTAAGGAACCTCCATACTGTTCTCCATAGTGGCTGTACCAATTTACATTCCCACCAGCAGTGCAAGAGTGTTCCCTTTTCTCCACAGCCTCTCCAGCACTTATTGTTTCTAGATTTTTTGATGATGGCCATTCTGACTGGTGTGAGATGATATCTCATTGTAGTTTTGATTTGCATTTCTCTAATGATTAATGACGTTGAGCATTCTTTCATGTGTTTGTTGGCAGTCTGTATATCTTCTTTGGAGAAATGTCTATTTAGCTCTTCTCCCCATTTTTGGATTGGGTTGTTTGTGTTTTTGTTATTGACCTGTATGAGCTGCTTGTAAATTTTGGAGATTAATCGTTTGTCAGTTGCTTCATTTGCAAATATTTTCTCCCATTCTGAGGGTTGTCTTTTGGTCTTGTTTATGCTTTCCTTTGCTGTGCAAAAGCTTTGAAGTTTCATTAGGTCCCATATGTTTATTTTTGTTTTTATTTCCATTTCTCTAGGAGGTGGGTCAAAAAGGATCTTGCTGTGATTTATGTCATAGAGTGTTCTGCCTATGTTTTCCTCTAAGAGTTTGATAGTTTCTGGCCTTCCATTTAGGTCTTTAATCCATTTTGAGCTTATTTTTGTGTATGGTGTTAGGGAGTGATCTAATCTCATACTTTTACATGTAGCTGTCCAGTTTTCCCAGCACCACTTACTGAAGAGGCTGTCCTTTCTCCACTGTACATTCCTGCCTCCTTTATCAAAGATAAGATGACCATATGTGCATGGGTTTATCTCTGGGCTTTCTATCCTGTTCCATTGATCTATATTTCTGTTTTTGTGCCAGTACCATACTGTCTTGACTACTGTAGCTTTGTAGTATAGTCTGAAGTCAGGGAGCCTGATTCCTCCAGCTCCGTTTTTCTTTCTCAAGATTGCTTTGGCTATTCGGGGTCTTTTGTGTTTCCATACAAATTGTGAAATTTTCTGTTCTAGTTCTGTGAAAAATGCCAGTGGTAGTTTCATAGGGATTGCATTGAATCTGTAGATTGCTTTGGGTAGTAGAGTCATTTTCACAATGTTGATTCTTCCAATCCAAGAACATGGTATATCTGTCCATCTATTTGTATCATCTTTAATTTCTTTCATCAGTGTCTTATAATTTTCTGCATATAGGTCTTTTGTCTCCTTAGGTAGGTTTATTCCTAGATATTTTATTCTTTTTGTTGCAATGGTAAATGGGAGCGTTTTCTTGATTTCACTTTCAGATTTTTCATCATTAGTGTATAGGGATGCCAGAGATTTCTGTGCATTAATTTTGTATCCTGCTACTTTACCAAATTCATTGATTTAGCTCTAGTAGTTTTCTGGTGGCATCTTTAGGATTCTCTGTGTATAGTATCGTGTCATCTGCAAACAGTGACAGCTTTACTTCTTTTTCTCTGATTTGTATTCCTTTTATTTCCTTTCCTTCTCTGATTGCTGTGGCTAAAACTTCCAAAACTATGTTGAATAATAGTGGTGAGAGTGGGCAACCTTGTGTTGTTCCTGATCTTAGTGGCAATGGTTTCAGTTTTTCGCCATTGAGGACGATGCTGGCTGTGGGTTTGTCATATATGGCCTTTATTATGTTGAGTTAAGTTCCCTCTATGCCTACTTTCTGGAGGGTTTTTAATCATAAATGGGTGTTGAATTTTGTCAAAAGGTTTCTTTGCATCTATTGAGATGACCATATGGTTTTTCTCCTTCAGTTTGTTAATATGGTGTATCACATTGATTGTTTTGTGTATATTGAAGAATGCTTGCATTCCTGGAATCAGCCCCACTTGATCATGGTGTATGATCCTTTTAATGTGCTGTTGGATTCTGTTTGCAAAAATCTGAGGATTTTTGCATCTATGTCCATCAGTGATAGTGGCCTGTAGTTTTCTTTCTTTGTGACATCCTTGTCTGGTTTTGGTATCAGGGTGATGGTGGCCTCGTAGAATGAGTTTGGGAGTGTTCCTCCTTCAGCTATATTTTGGAAGAGCTTGAGAAGGATGAGTGTTAGCTCTTCTCTAAATGTTTGATAGAATTCACCTGTGAAGCCATCTGGTCCTGGGCTTTTGTTTGAAGATTTTAAATCACAGTTTCAATTTCAGTGCTTGTGATTGGTCTGTTCATATTTTCTGTTTCTTCCTGATTCAGTTTTAGCAGGTTGTACATTTCTAAGACTTTGTCCATTTCTTCCAGGTTGTCCATTTTATTGGCAAAGAGTTGCTTGTAGTAAGCTCTCATGATCTTTTGTATTTCTGTAGTGTTAGTTGTTACTTCTCCTTTTTCATTTCTAATTCTATTGATTTGAGTCTTCTCTCTTTTTTTCTTGATGAATCTGGCTAATGGTTTATCAATTATGTTTATCTTCTCAAAGAACCAGATTTTAGTTTTATTGATCTTTGCTATCGTTTCCTTCATTTCTTTTTCATTTATTTCTGATCTGATTTTTATGATTTCTTTCCTTCCGCTAACTTTGGGGTTTCTTTGTTCTTCTTTCTCCAATTGCTTTAGGTGCAAGTTTAGGTTGTTTATTTGAGATCTTTCCTGTTTCCTAAGGTAGGATTGTATTGCTATAAATTTCCCTCTTAGAACTGCTTTTGCTGCATCGCATAGGTTTTGGGTCGTCGTGTCTCCATTGTCATTTGTTCCTAGGTATTTTTTTTTTTTTGTGGTATGCGGGCCTCTGACTGCTGTGGCCTCTCCTGCTGCGGAGCACAGGCTCTGGACGCGCAGGCCCAGCGGCCATGGCTCATGGGCCCAGCTGCCCTGTGGCATGCGGGATCCTCCTGGACTGGGGCACGAACCCGCGTCCCCTGCATCAGCAGGGGGACTCTCAACCACTGCGCCACCAGGGAAGCCCTGTTTCTAGGTATTTTTTGATTTCCTCTTTGATTTCTTCAGTGATAACTTGGTTATTAAGTAGTGTATTGTTTAGCCTCCATGTGTTTGTATTTTTTACAGATCGTTTCCTGTAATTGATACCTAGTCTCATAGTGTTGTGGTCAGTAAAGATACTTGATACAATTTCAATTTTCTTAGATTTACCAAGGCTTGATTTGTGACCCAAGATATGAGCTCTCCTGGAGAATGTTCCATGAGCACTTGAGAAAAATGTGTATTCTGTTGTTTTTGGATGGAATGTCCTACAAATATCAATTAAGTCCATCTTGTTTAATGTAAAATTTAAAGCTTGTGTTTCCTTATTTATTTTCATTTTGGATGATCTGTCCATGGGTGAAAGTGGGGTGTTAAAGTCCCCTACTATGAATGTGTTACTGTCGATTTCCCCTTTTATGGCTATTAGTATTTGCCTTATGTACTGAGGTGCTCCTATATTGGGTGCATAAATATGTACAATTGTTATATCTTCTTCTTGGATTGATCCCTTGATCATTATGTAGTGTCCTTCTTTGTCTCTTTTAATAGTCCTTATCTTAAAGTCTATTTTGTCTGATATGAGAATTGCTACTCCAGCTTTCTTTTGGTTTCCATTTGCATGGAATATCTTTTTCCATCCCCTTACTTTCAGTCTGTATGTGTCTCTAGGTCTGAAGTGGGTCTCTTGTAGACAGCATATATATGGGTCTTGTTTTTGTATCCATTCAGCCAATCTGTCTTTTGGTGGGAGCATTTAGTCCATTTACATTTAAGGTAATTATCGATATGTATGTTCCTATTCCCATTTTCTATATTGTTTTGGGTTCGTTATTATAGGTCTTTTCCTTCTCTTGTGTTTCTTGTCTAGAGAAGTTCCTTTAGCATTTGTTGTAGAGCTGGTTTGGTGGTGCTGAACTCTCTCAGCTTTTGCTTGTCTGTAAAGGTTTTAATTTCTCCATCAAATCTGAATGTGATCCTTGCTGGGTAGAGTAGTCTTGGTTGCAGGTTTTCTCCTTCATCACTTTCAGTATGTCCTGCCACTCCCTTCTGGCTTGTAGGGTTTCTGCTGAGAGATCAGCTGTTATCCTTATGGGGATTCCCTTGTGTGTTATTTGTTGTTTTTCCCTTGCTGCTTTTAATATGCTTTCTTTGTATTTAATTTTTGACAGTTTGATTAATATGTGTCTTGGCGTGTTTCTCCTTGTATTTATCCTGTATGGGACTCTCTGTGCTTCCTGGACTTGATTAACTATTTCCTTTCCCATATTAGGGAAGTTTTCAACTATAATCTCTTCAAATATTTTCTCAGTCCCTTTTTCTCTTCTTCTGGGACCCCTATAATTCCAATATTGGTGCATTTAATGTTGTCCCAGAGGTCTCTGAGACTGTCCTCAGTTCTTTTCATTCTTTTTTCTTTATTCTTCTCTGCAGTAGTTATTTCCAGTATTTTATCTTCCAGGTCACTTATCCGTTCTTCTGCCTCAGTTATTCTGCTATTGATCCCTTCTAGAGTATTTTTAATTTCATTTATTGTGTTGTTCATCGTTACTTGTTTCATCTTTAGTTCTTCTAGGTCCTTGTTAAATGTTTCTTGCATTTTGTCTGTTCTATTTCCAAGATTTTGGATCATCTTTACTATCATTATTCTTAATTCTTTTTCAGGTAGACTGCCTATTTCCTCTTCATTTGTTAGGTCTGGTGGGTTTTTATCTTGCTCCTTCATCTGCTGTGTGTTTTTCTGTCATCTCATTTTGCTTATCTTATTGTGTTTGGGGTGTCCTTTTTGCAGGCTGCAGGTTCGTAGTTCCCATTGTGTTTGGTGTCTGTACCCAGTGGCTAAAGTTGGTTCAGTGGGTTGTGTAGGCTTTCTGGAGGAGGGGACTAGTGCCTGTGTTCTGGTGGATGAGGCTGGATCTTGTCTTTTTGGTGGGCAGGTCCACGTCTGGTGGTGTGTTTTGGGGTGTCTGTGGAGTTATGATTTTACGCAGCCTCTCTGCTGATGGATGGGGTTATGTTCCTGTCTTGCTAGTTGTTTGGCATAGGGTGTCCAGCACTGTAGCTTGCTGGTCGTTGAGTGAACCTGGGTGTTGGTTTTGGGATGTAGATCTCTGGGAGATTTTTGCTGTTTGATATTATGTGGAGCTGGGAGGTCTCTTGTGGACCAGTGTCCTGAAGTTGGCTCTCCCACCTCGGAGGCACAGCACTGACTCCTGGCTGCAGCACCAAGAGCCTTTCATCCGCACGGCTCAGAATAAAAGGGAGAAAAAGTAGAAAGAAAGAAAGAAAGAGGATAAAATAAAATAAAATAAAGTAAGGTAAAATAAAATAAAGTTATTGAAATAAAACAGTAATTATTAAGAAAGAAATTTTTTTAAAAAGTAAAAAGAAAAAACAAAAAAAAAAGGACGGATAGAATCCTAGGACAAATGGTGAAAGCAAAGCTATACAGACAAAATCTCCCACAGAAGCATACACATACACACTCACAAAAAGAGGAAAAGGGGAAAAAATAATAAATCTTGCTCTCAAAGTCCACCTCCTCAATTTGGGATGATTCGTTGTCTACTCAGGTATTCCACAGATGCAGGGTACATCAGGTTGATTGTGGAGATTTAATCAGCTGCTTCTGAGGCTGCTGGGAGAGATTTCCCTTTCTCTTCTTTGTTCGCACAGCTTCCGGGGTTTAGCTTTGGATTTGGCCCCGCCTCTGCGTGTAGGTCACCGGAGGGCGTTTGTTCTTTGCTCAGACAGGATGGGGTTAAAGGAGCCGCTGATTCGGAGCCTCTGGCTCACTCAGGCTGGGGGCAGGGAGGGGCATGGAGTTCAGGGCGAGTCTCCAGCGGCAGAGGCCGGTGGGACGTTGCATCAGTCTGAGGTGCGCCGTGCGTTCTCCCGGGGAAGTTGTCCCTGGATCCCGGGACCCTGGCAGTGGCGGGCTGCACAGGCTCCCCGGAAGGGAGGTGGCGATAGTGACCTGTGCTCGCACACAGGCTTTTTGGTGGCAGCAGTAGCAGCCTTAGCGTCTCACGCCCGTCTCTGGAGCTCCTTTAAGCAGCGCTTTTAAGCCCCCCTCCTCGTGCACTAGGAAACAAAACCCAGGTTTTGCTTTTACCAGGCCCGAAAGTGTTCCTCTTTCTTTTTTTTTTTTTTTTTTTGCTGTATGCGGGCCTCTTACTGTTGTGGCCTCTCCCGTTCTGGAGCACGGGCTCCGGACGCGTAGGCCCAGCGGCCATGGTTCTCGGGCCCAGCCTCTCCAAGGCATGTGGGATCTTCCCGGACCGGGGCGTGAACCCGTGTCCCCAGCATCGGCAGGCGGACTCTCAACCACTGCACCACCAGGGAAGCCCACTCTTTCTTTTTATTCCTCTTTTGGACCAAAAAAAAGAATCTGTTGCCTTGTTTAGTCTCTAGGCCACTAGTTGGATCAGGATCAACCCAACAGGGGCCAAATAGGCAGCTCACACCAGCAGCTCACGAAATGGGAAAGTCCTGCTAGTGTTGGAGGGTCTCCTGCAGAGGTGGCGGTTTGCTGTGCCCCACTGTGAGGACAAGGACACTGGCAGCAGAAGTTCTGGGAAGTACTCCTTGGAGTGAGCCAAGAGCTCAGGTTAAGTTTTGAAAACTTACACAGGTATTGACTTTTATTCACTATGATGTCATCCATGTTGAAGAATCTAGAGCTCATTCCCTGTTGTGGATTAGATTACTTCGTAGTTTTTAATTATGTGCGTAGACTACATTCTACTTCTCTGTCTCTTTGGAGACCTACATTGCTTGCTCCCCAAAATGCAGTAATGGTAGTCCCCATATTTGTCACTGTAAGCACAGTGCAACAGTTTTTCTGGAGTACGTATCAAGGAGTGGAATGGCTAGGTCATGGAGTACATGCATTCTTAATTTCATTCCTCTACTTGGTTGCTCTCCAAGTGGCGGCACCAGTTTGAGATTCCGCTAGCAATGAAGTGGAGGGTGGGGAAGTTCTAGTTTCAGCCTCATCTTCTATAGTTTTGAAGTGCTGTAACTTTCTAATTTTTGTCAATGTAATAGGCATATTATATATTGATTTGTTTTAATTTGAGTTTTATTGCTACCATTCTGCATATATTTTTACATTTCTGTGTTGCTTATCTTATTAATGTGCATTAATATCGTTTGTCCATTTTCTTGAGTTTCTTCTGTCTTTATTTGGTGGAGTTTCTTCTGTATCCTGGATGTATTCCTTTCTTAGTTGTACACATTACAAATATTTTCTCTTAGTCTATAACTTCTCTGCTTATGCTATCTTTAATCTTCTTCATTTATATGCAGCCAAACTGTGTGCATTTAAGGTCTTAAATTTGTTCCTATGTTGTGATTATAGTCTAATGGTGTTAGTTTTTTCAGTTCACACTTAAGACTTTAATCTTTTTGGAGGGCATTAGAAAATACTCTGGAATATAATTCTAGTTTTTTAATCTTTATAAAGCTAGTTTTTCCAACATCGTTTACTAAATCATCAATTCTTTTCTAATTTGTGAAACAGCCTGTTACATTGACAGTTTTCAATATACATAGATTTATTTCTGAGTTTTTCACTGATGTACTTGTTTCCTGTGAAATATACCCCATTGTTTTGAATTCATTAATTATTTCAAAAATTCCCTGTTTTTTGCACAGGTGCCCTAGCATATAGAACCTTAGGGGCTTGAATACTGATGTGGCTACTGCTTCACAAACGCAGCTGGTCACTTTATTACATAGGACATGTCCAGACAGGCTTATAAGAAACTATTTTATCCTGCTAACAGACCATTCTAAGGGACAGAATTCATCGGCCATCTCTTCAACTGAAACTTCAACTTTTGGTTGAAGTTTCTCCCACAGGGAATGAACTCTGTACCACTCTGAATGTACTTGTACCACTCAGTCCTAAGGGAAGCCAGATCCCTTGACTTACACCATGGCAGCCGTAACTGTCCAGAGGTAGCTACAGGGAGAAACCAGAGACTGGTTTGTGGCCTGTAGGACCATGTGGGCCCACATGTGGTTAGTCACTTCAGTGGCATAGGGTGTATGAGACCAAGAGAGTCTGAGGCAGAGCATAACATGTGACTGATTAAACTTTTGACCTTTATTACTTTCATAAAAAATTTGAAACCTGATAAATTCCCACCAGTTGGAAGCTTTTATTGGAATGTTTTGGAGTTATAAATTAAGGGATCAAGTTGATGTCTTTAGTAAGTTGTCCCATTTATGAGCACAGTATGGCTCATTCATTCAGGTCTTCTAAATTTTTGAAGGATTTTTACTTGGTGTTACATATTCTTTATCAGTAATTTCTTAGATTATGCGTTAGCTGTTGTAATTTATTTTGTACTTTCTAACTTACGTTTGCTGTTATGTTCCCTCACATCCTCTTTGGCGGATTGAACTTATAATAGGCAGATTCATTGAACTCTGGTTTTAAGCTTATTCTTGAATTGTGTTTTCCCATAAATGATTATACTGTATGCAAATAATGACAAGTTTGTCTTTTTCCTTTGAATCCTTATTTATTCATTTTTGGTTTGGCCAGGACCTCTGGTATCATGTTGCAGAAGAGCAAAGTGGAGTATGTTCTTCTGGATTTTCTTTACAGGGACTGTATCTAACTTGAGTCTGTTTGTTGTAGGTGTTATTTTGATAGAAAGTCTTCAACAAGTTGAACTAATCTTTAACTCATTTCCAGAAAAGTTGACCTCTTTTACAGAATCACAAGTATGCTTTTTGAAATTTTGATTTTCTATACCTAGCAAGATCATCATGTGACTTTCTCTCATTTTGTCAAATGGGATGAATTAACTTGAAACTCACTGATGTTGAACCATCTTTGATTCGTTGATAAACAGTACTTGATGTAATTTTTTATACTATTGGATTTAGCTACCTGATATTTAGAATTTTTCCTCTGTGTTTATACGTGGAAAAGCTCCTTTTGATTTCTTGTGCTGTCCTTGTTTGAGTTCTATAGCAGTGCTGTATTATTTTTCTAAAATGAGGTGGGTAATTATTCTTTAACAATTTTTATGAGAAATATACTATTGCTGAAATTCTTTCCAGGAAAACTATGCAAGTTTGGAGATTTTTTTCAAAGGAGAATGGGGTTAGAAGACAGTTTTTCCTCTATTTTTAGCTTGTTCAGGACCCTCCATTCAGTTTTCCATAGTGGCTGTACCACTTTACATTCCCACCAACAGTGTAGAAGTGTTACAATTTCTCCAACATCCTTGCCAGCACTTCCCTTTCCCCAAACTAGTTGATAGCCATTCTAACTGTTGTGAGGTGATATCTCATTTTAGTTTCGATTTGTGATCCCCTGTTGACCAATGATGTTGAGTATCTTTTCAGATACCTGCTGGCCATTATGTCTTTTTTGGAGAAATGAATGGATAAGTACTTTGCCCATTTTAAAATTGGGTTGTTTTGCTGTTAAGTTTTATGAGTTTCTCACAGATATTGAATATTAACCTCATGTTAAAAGTTCTCATCACAAGAAAAATATTTATAACTATGTTAGGTGACAGATGTTAACTGGACTTAACATGGTAATCATTTTGCAATGTATACAAATACTGAATTGTTGTATACCTGAAACTAATATAGTATGAAGTCAGTTATACCTCTTACAGTATTAAAAACCCCCTTATCAGATACACGGTTTAGCAAATAATATCTCCTATTCCTTAGTTTAGCTTTTTCATTCTGTTGTTTCCTTTGGCTCTGCAGAAGATTTTTAGTTTCGTGCAGTTCCATATGTCTATTTACTTTTGTTTCTCATGTTTTTGGTACCATATCCAAGAAATCATTGCCAAAAGCAATGTCAGGAAGCGTTTTCTCTGTTCTAGGAGTTTTACAGTTTTAGGTCTTAACGTTTAAGACATCACTTTGAGTTTAACTTTGTGTATGATGTTAGATAGAGGTCCAGTTTTATTAATTTGTATCTGGACATCTAGTTTCCCCAACACTATTTGTTGAAGAGATGATCTTTTCCCCATTCTTACTTTCAGAACGCTTGGCAAAGGTCAGTGGAGTGTGTATATGTGGGTTTATCTCTAGGCTCTCTATTCTATTCTGTTGGTCTACGTCTCTCACCAGTACCATGCTATCCTGAGTACTTAATATTGTAATTTACTTTTAAATCAGGAAGTGTAGTATCTCCAACTTTGTTCTCATTTCTTAAAATTGTTTTGGCTATACTAGGTGTTTGGCGGTTCTTTGAATTTCAAGATTTTTTTTCCTAAATCTATAAAAAAAAAGTCACTAGGATTTTGGGGGAAGCATTGAAAGTGCACATTGCACTGGTAAGTATAGATACTTGAACAATATGAAATCTTCCCATCTATGAACACTGGGCGTCTTTGCATTTATTTGTGTATAAACTTTTTTCACTGTTTTATAAACAAGCTTTTGATTGTTACTGTTTTTTCTTTTTCATTGAAGTATAATTGACTTTACATTAGTTTCAGGTGTACAACATAGTGATTTGATATTTTAATATGTTATGAATGATCACCATATAAATCCAATTACCATCTGTCACCATGCTAAGTTATTACAGTATTATTACTATATGCCTTATGCTGTACATTACATTCCTGTGACTTATTTATTTTGTAACTGAAAATTTGTATGTCTTAATCTTCACCTCTTTTGCCCATCCCCCCACCTTCCTCCCCCTCTAGCAACCAGTACTTTGTTCTCCCTTTGAATGTTGGTTTTATTTGTTTTGTTTTATAGATTCCACATGAGTGAAATCATAGAGTATTTGATTTTCTCTGTCTGACTTATTTCACTTGGTGTAAAGCACTCCAGGTCCATCCATGTTGTCACAAAGAGCAACATTTTATTCTTTTTTATGGCTGAGAAATATTCTCTTATATACATACATACACACACACACACACACACACACACACACACACACACACACAAACACGCACCACATCTTTATTCATCTATCAGTGGTCACTTAGGTTATTTCTACATCTTGTCTATTTTATTGATAATGCTTCAACATAGGGGTGTGTATATCTTTTCAAATGAGTGTTTTTGTTTTCTTCAGGTAAATAGCCAGAAGTGTAATCACTAGGTCCTATGGTAGTTCTGTTTTTAGGTTTTTGAGGACCCTCCATACTGTTTACCATAGTGGCTGTATGAATTTGCTTTCCCACCAGCAGTGCACAAGGGTTCCCCTTCACATTCTCACTAACTCATGTTATTTGTCTTTTTTATGATAGCCATTCTGACAGGAGTGAGGTGACACCTCATTGTGGCTTTGATTTAAATTCCCCTGTTAGTAAATGGATTGAAGACATCAATGTAGGACTAGATACTATAAAACTCCTAGAGGAAAATACAGGCAGAGCACTCTGACATAAGCTGGAGCAATGTCTTTTTGGATCCACCTCCTAGAGTAATGGAAAAAGAAACAAAAATAAGCAAATGGGGCCTTATTAAACTTAAAAGCTTTTACACATCAAAGGAAACCATAAACAAAATGAAAAGATAACCCTCAGAATGGGAGAAAATATTTGCAAGCAGTGCGACTGACAAGGGATTAGTCTCCAAAATATACAAACAGCTCATACAGCTCAATATCAGAAAAACCCCCAAACAACCCAGTCAACAAATGGACAGAAGACCTAAATAGACATTTCTCCAAAGAAGACATACAGATTGCCAAAAGGCACATGAAAAGATACTCAACATCGGTAATTATTAGAGAAATACAAATGAAAACTATAATGAGATATCACCTCACACTGGTCAGAATGAGTATCATTAAAAAGTCTACACATAATAAATGCTACAGAGGGTGTGGAGAAAAATAACCCTCCTACACTGTTGATAGGAATGTCAATTGGTAAAGCCACTAAGGAGAACAGTAAGGAATTTTCTTAAAAAACTAGAAACAGAGCTACGGTAAGATCCAGCAATCCCACTCGTGGGCATATATCTGGAGAAAACCATAATTTGAAAAGATACATGCATCCCAATGTTTATCGTGGCACTATTTACAATAGCCGTGACATGGAAGCAGCCTAAGTGTCCATCGGCAGATGAATGGATAAAGGAGATGTAGTGTGTGTGCACACACATACCTACACACACACAGTGGAATATTATTCAGCCGTAAAAAAGAATGAAATAATGCCATTTGCAGCAACATGGATGGATCTAGAGATTATCACACTAAGTGAAATAAGCCAGACCGAGAAAGACAAATATATGATAACGCTTATATGTGGAATCTAAAAGAAAAAAAGACACAAATAAACTTATTTCCAAAACAGAAGGAGACCTAGACACAGAAAACAAACTTATGGTTACCATAAGGGGAATGGGGGGTGGAGGGAGGGATAAATTAGGAGGCTGGGATTAACATATACACACTACTATGTATAAAATAGATTACCAACAAGGACCTACTGTATAGCAAAGGGAACTATACTCAATATTATGTAATAAGCTATAAGGAAAAAGAATCTGAAAAAGAATATATATATATATATATATATATATATATATATATATATATATACACTCACACACACACACACACACACACATATGTAACTGAATTGCTATGCTATACACCTGAAATTACATGATACTTTAAACCAACTATAGTTCAATAAAAGAAAAATCCCTGGTTAGTGATGTTGAGTGTGTCTTCATGTGTCTTTTGGCCATCCATGTGTCATCTTTGGAAAGATGTCTATTCAGGTCTTCTGCCCATTTTTTTCTTCCAGTTTAGAGATATAACTGACATAAGCACTGTATAAACTTAAGGTGTACAGCATAGTGACTTGATTTACATACATTATTAAATGATTATCACAGTAAGTTTAGTCGACATCCATCATCATATACAGATATAACATTAATAAAATAGAAGAAAATATTCTTCCTGTGATGAGAACTTAGGGTTTACTCTATTAACAACCTATATATAACATACAGCAGTGTTAGTTATATTTATCATATTGTACATTACAGCCCTAGTACTTATTATCTTATAATGGGAAGTTTATACCTTTTGACTGCCTTCATTCAATTCCCCTTCCCACCCCCCTCCTCTGGTGAACACAAATTTATTTTTCTAAGTTTTAGTGTTGTAGGTCAATTATACTGCAAAAACATTGTTTCTGTTATACAACATAGTGATTTGATATTTCTGTGTGTTTCAAAATGATCACAAGTGAGGTTACGATATGTCACCACACAAAGATATTGCGTAGTTATTGACTATATTTCCCACGCTGTACATTTTATATCCATGATTCATTTGTCTTATACCTGGAAGTTTATACTTCTTAATCACCCTCACCTGTTTCTTTCCTTCCCTACTTCCCTTTGGCGACCACCTGTTTGTTATCTGTATCAATAATTCTATTTGTTTTATGTTCATTCATTTGTCTTTTAGATAGATATGTAAGTGAAATCACAATATTTGTCTTTCTCTGTCTGAATTATTTTACTTAGAATAATACCCTCTAGCTCCATCCATACTTTTTATGGCTAATAGTTCATTTTATATATATATATATATATATATATATATATATATATGTATCTCACATTTTCTTTATCCTTTCATCTATTGATGGACGCATTGCTTCCATATTATCTTGCTATTGTAAATAATGCTGCAATGAACATAGGCGTGCCTATTTCTTTTTGGATTAGTGTTTCTGTTTTCTTTGAATAGATAACCAGGAGTGGAAATGCTGGATCTTATGGTATTTCTAGTTTTAATTTTTTGAGAAATCTCCATACTGTTTTCCACAGCGGTCACACCAGTTGACATTTCCACCAACACTGTGTGAAGGTTCCCTTTTCTCTACATCCTTGCTAACACTTGTTTTATGTTGTCTATTTGAATAGCAGCCTTTCTGACAGGTGTGAGGTGGTATCTTATTGTGTTTTTGATCTGCATTTCCCTGATGGCTAGTGATGTTGAGCATTTTTTTATGTGCCTGTTGGCCATTTGTGTGTCTTCCTTGGAAAAATGTCTTTTCAGATCCTCTGTCCATTTTTAAACCAGGTTGTTTGTTTTTCTGTGTTTTATGAGCTGGTTATATATCTTGGATATTAGCCATTTATTGGATACATCATTTGAAAATATCTTCTCCTTTTTGTTTTGTTGATAGTTTGCTTCACTGAGCAAAAGCTTTTTAGTTTGGTGCAGTTCCATTTGTTTATTTTTGCTTTTGCTTTCATTGCCTGAGGAGACATATACAAAAAAATATTGTTAAAGCCAACCAATGTCAAAGAGCTTACTGCCTACATATCCTTCTAGGACTTTCATGGCTTCCAACTTACATTTGAATCTTTGATCGTTTTGAATTTATTTTTGTGCATGCTATGAGAGTAGTCCATAGTCCAGTTGGATCATTTTTCATGTAGCTGTCCCGTTTCCCTAACACCATTTATTGAAAAAGTAGTCTTTTCCCCTTTGTATATTCTTGCCTCCTTTGTCATAGATGAATTGTCCCTACAAGTGTGGGTTTATTTCTGGGCTCTTTATTCTGGTCCCTTAATCCATGTGTCTGTTTTTGTGTCAGTACCATACTATTTTGATGAGTATAGCTTTCTAGTAGAGTTTGAAATCAGGCCGTGTGATACCTCCAGCTTTGTTCTTTTTAAGGATTGTTTTGGCTATTCAAGATCTTTCACTTTTCTGGACGAATTTTAGGATTACTTGTTCTAGTTCTGTGAAAAATGTCAGGGATATTTTAATTGAGATTGCACTGAATCTGTAGATTACCTTGGGTAGTATGGTCGTTTTAACCGTATTCTTCCAATCCATGAGCACAGTGTATCTTTCCATCTGTTTGTGTCATCTTTGATTTCTTTTATCAGTGTCTTAATAGTTTCCCTGAGTACGGGTAAACCTCCTTGGTTAGATTTATTTCTAGGTATTTTACTCTCTTTGATGGGATTGTTTTCTTAACTTCTCTTTTATAGCTTGTTATTAGTGTATAGAAATTTCTACAGATTTCTGTATATTAATTTTGTATTCTGCAGCTTTATCAAATTCATTGTTAGTAGTTTTTTTGGTGGAATCTTTAGGGTTTTCTATGTACAGTATCACATTATCTGCAAACACTGATATTTTAACCTCTTCCTTTCCATTTTGGATTCCTTTTATTTCTATTTAATTTCTCCGTTGAATCTGAATGAGATCCTTGCTATGTAGAGTGATCTTGGTTGAAGGCTTTTCTCTTTCATCACTTTAAATATGTCCTGCCACTCCCTTCTGGCTTGCACAGTTTCTGCTGAAAGATCAGCTGTTAACCTTATGGGGATTCCCTTGTAATTTGTAGCTTTTCCCTTGCTGATTCTAATATGTTTTCTTTGTATTTATTTTTGATAGTTTGATTAATATGTGTCTTGGTGTGTTTCTCCTTGGATTTATCCTGTGTGGGACTCTCTGTGCTACCTGGACTTGACTGTTTCCTTTCCCATATTAGGGAAGTTTTCAACTATAGTATCTTCAAATATTTCCTCAGTTCCTTTCTTTTTCTCTCCTTCTTCTGGGAACCCTATAATTCGAATGTTGGTGCGTTTAATGTTGTCCCAGGGGTCTCTGAGACTGTCCTCAATTCTTTTCATTCTTTTTTTTTTTTTTTTTGCGATACGTGGGCCTCTCACCGCTGCGGCCTCTCCCGTTGCGGAGCACAGGCTCCGGACGCGCAGGCTCAGCGGCCATGGCTCACGGGCCCAGCCGCTCCGCGGCATGTGGGATCTTCCCGGACCGGGGCACGAACCCGCGTCCCCTGCATCGGCAGGCGGACTCGCAACCACTGCGCCACCAGGGAAGCCCCCATTCTTTTTTTTTATTCTGCTCTGTGGTAGTCATTTCCACTATTTTATCTTCCAGGTCATTTATGTGTTCTTCTGCCTTGGTTATTCTGCCTTTGATTTCTTCTAGAGAATTTTTCATTTCATTTATTGTGGTGTTCATCTTTTTTTTTTTTTGCATTATGTGGGCCTCTCACTGTTGGGGTTTCTCCCGTTGCGGAGCACAGGCTCTGGACGCACAGGCTCAGCGGTCATGGCTCATGGGCCTAGCTGCTCTGCGGCATGTGGGATCTTCGTGGACGAACCTGTGTCCCCTGCATCGGCAGGCGGACTCTCAACCACTGTGCCACCAGGGAAGCTCTGTGTTGTTCATCATTGTTTGTTTGCTCTTTAGTTCTTCTAGGCCCTTGTTAAATGTTTCTTGTATTTTCCCCATTCTATTTCCAAGATTTTGGATCATCTTTACTATCATTACTTTGAATTGTTTTTCAGGTAGACTGCCTATTTCCTCTTCATTTGTTAGGTCTGGTGGGTTTTTAGTTTGCTCCTTCATCTGCTGTGTGTTTCTCTGTCTTCTCATTTTGCTTAACTTACTGTGTTTGGGGTCTCCTTTTCACAGCCTGCAGGTTCCTAGTTCCCCTTGTTTTGGTGTCTGCCCCCAGTGGCTAAGGTTGGTTCAGTGGGTTGTGTAGGCTTCCTGGTGGAGGAGACGAGTGGCTGTGTTCTGGTGGATGAGGCTGGATCTTGTCTTTCTGGTGGGCAGGACTGCATCTGGTGGTGTGTTTTGGTGTGTCTGTGAACTTATTATGATTTTAGGCAGCATCTCTGCTAATGGATGGGGTTGTCTTACTGTCTTGCTAGTCTTTTGACATAGGGTGTCCAGCACTGTAGCTTGCTGGTCGTTGAGTGGAGCTGGGTCTTAGTGTTGAGACGGAGATCTCTGAGAGAGCTTTTGCCGCTTGATATTACATGGTGCTGGAGGTCTCTGGTGGACCAGTGTCCTGAACTCAGCTCTCCCACTTAAGAGGCTCAGACCTGACACCCAGCTGGAGCACCAAGACTCTGTCAGCCACACGGCCCAGAAGAAAAGGGAGGAAAAAAAAAGGAAAGAAAAAAAAAGTTATTAAAATACATTATTAAAAAATAAAAATAAAAAATAATAAAAAAGACAGCAGCCAAACCGAAAAACGAATCCACCAATGATAA
The DNA here is from genome assembly GCF_963924675.1 of Phocoena phocoena. Lineage (NCBI taxonomy): Eukaryota > Metazoa > Chordata > Mammalia > Artiodactyla > Phocoenidae > Phocoena > Phocoena phocoena. Next base: position 37,081,473 of record NC_089227.1, read on the forward strand.
CAAGCGCTAAAAACTGTACAAAAAACAAAAAGAAAAAAAAAACGGACAGACAGAACCCTAGGACAAATGGTAAAAGCAAAGCTATACAGAAAAAAATCACACAAAGAAGCGTATACACATACACACTCACAAAAACAGAAAAAGGAAAAAATATATATATAAAAAGGAAGAGGACAACCAAATCAGTAAACAAATCCACCAATGATAATAAGCTCTAAATACTAAACTAAGATAAACATAAAACCAGAAACAAATTAGATGCAGAAAGCAAACCCCAAGTCTACAGTTTCTCCCAAAGTCCAGCGCCTCAATTTTGGCATGATTCGTTGTCTCTTCAGGTATTCCACAGATGCAGGGTATATCAAGTTGACTGTGGAGATTTAATCTGCTGCTCCTGAGGCTGCTGGGAGAGATTTCCCTGTCTCTGTTTGCACAGCTCCTGGGGTTCAGCTTTGGATTTGGCCCCGCCTCTGCATGTAGGTCGCCTGAGGGTGGCGTCTGTTCTTTGCTCAGACAGGACGGGGTTAAAGGAGCGGCTGATTCGGGGGCTCTGGCTCACTTAGGCCAGGGGGAGGGAGGGGTATGGAATGCAGGGCGAGCCTGCAATGGCAGAGGCTGGCGTGACGTTGCACCAGCCTGCGGCGTGCCGTGCGTTCTCGTGGGGAAGTTGTCCTTGGATCACGGGACCCTGGCAGTGGTGGGCTGCATAGGCTCCTGGGAGGGGCGGTGTGGATAGTGACCTGTGTTTGCACACAGGCTTCTTGGTGGCTGCAGCAGCAGCCTTAGCGTCTCATGCCTGTCTCTGGTGTCCACGCTGATAGCCGTGACTCGCACTCATCTTTGGAGCTCGTTTAGGTGGTGCTTCGAATCCCCTCTCCTCGTGTACCCGAAAACAATGGTCCCTTGCCTGTTAGACAGTTCCAGACATTTTCCTCGATTCCCTCCCAGTTAGCTGTGGTGCACTAGCCCCTTTCAGGCTGTGTTCACACAGCCAAACCCAGTCCTCTCCCTGGGATCTGACCTCTGAAGCCCGAGCCTCAGCTCCCAGCCCCTGCCCGCCCCGGTGGGTGAGCAGACATGCCTCTTGGGCTGGTGAGTGCTGGTCGGTACCCATCCTCTGTGCGGGTATCTCTCCGCTTTGCCCTCCGCACCCCTGTTGCTGCGCTCTCCTCCGTGGCTCCGAAGCTTCCCCCCTCCGCCACCCGCACTCTCTGCCCACGAAGGGGCTTCTAGTGTGTGGAAACCTTTCCTCCTTCACAGCTCCCTCCCAGAGGTGCAGGTCCCATCCCTATTCTTTTATCTCTGTTTATTCTTTATTCTTTTGCCCTACCCAGGTACGTGGGGAGTTTCTTGCCTTTTGGGAGGTCTGAGGTCTTCTGCCAGCTCTCAGTAGGTGTTCTGTAGTTGTTGTTCTACATGTAGATGTATTTTTGATGTATTTGTAGAGAGGAAGGTGATCTCCACATCTTAACTCCTCCACCATCTTGAAGGTATCCCCTCCTCAAGGTATTTTAATTTCCTCTTTGGGTTCCTTGATCCATTGATTATTTAGTAGCATGCTGTCTAGTTTCCACATGTTTTTTCCAGTTTTCTACTTGGAATTGATCTCTAGTTTCATGTTTGGAAAAGAATGCTTCATTTGATTTCAGTCCTTTTAAATTTATTTAGACTTGTTATGTGCTCTAACATGTCTTCTATCCTAGAGAATGTTTCATGTGCACTTAAAAATAATGTGTATTCTGTAGAATACAGAATCTGACATGAGTCTCTTATAGGCAGCATATAGACAGGTGTCATTTTTTTTGTCCATTCAGCCTCTCTGTCTTTTGATGGGAGCATTTAGTTTATTTACATCAAAAATGATTGATAATATTGATAGGTATTGTTTGGGTGATTTCCACTATTTTGTCTTCCAGATTGCTGATATATTTTTTTGTATCATCTAATGTGCTATTGATTCCATCTAGTGTAGTTTTCATTTCAGTTATTGTATTCTTCAGTTCTGATTGGTTCTTTTTTACAGTTTCTCTTTGTCAATAGTCTTTTTCTCCATTTTTATCCTGAGTTGGGTGAGCATGTTTATGACTGTTACTTTTAACTCTTTATTGGGTAAATTATCTCTATTTTAGTAGGTTTTGGGTGGGGGTTATCCTGTTCTTTCATTTGGAACATACCCTTGCCTTCTCATTCTGGTAGACTTTCTGTGTTTCTGTGAATTAGGCAGAACACCTACGTCTCTTGGTCTTAAAGGCCTGGCCTTGTTTAAGAATATACCTTGTGTAGACTCTGTGGGCCAGGTGACTGTGACAGGTGGGCTGGCGTGGGCTTGGGCCAGTGGGGGTCTTGGGGTGCACTGTGTTTGGGCCATCTTAGAAGGACTGCTGGAGTTTGAATGGGCACTAGCTGTGGGGTCCTGGTGTGCACTGTAGGAGAGCTAACTTGGCAAGATGCTTGGAGCTGGTGTGGTCCAGGGGGCTGGGATACACTGTGGCAGCACTGGCAGGCCAGCTTGAGTGCCTGTACTGTGTTCTCACTTGTACTATCAAGATGGAGGGTGAATGCAAAAAATGGCACTCCGTGGTGCCTCTGATCCCAGAGTTTCAGCTATTTCCCACTATCCCTACCCCACCCATTTGGCAGATGCTCTATGGTTAGTAAATGGATTTCCTTCATGTAGTATAGATGCTCTTTGTTTTCCATGATGCCCCAGGGCAGGCAAACCTGTGTACAGGCCCCTTGGTGATGTCCCTCCTTACTGTAGGTTGCCATGTTCTGGGGTGGGGTTCCCATTGGTACTATCTCTCCTACCCATCTCTATGTAGTCCTTTTATTATTTGTTGTGCAGAAGCTGTTCAGTAAGCCCTTAGTTCTTCAGGAGAAGTTGCTCTGTGTGTAGGTGTAGATTCAGTGTGTCCATGAGAGGAGGTTAGTTCAGGGTCGTCTTATGCTGCCATATTGGACTGGAACCTGATTGTTCATTAACATTTCAGCTTCTGTAATGGTTATTGAATTATCAAGGCTTTGTCATGTTCCCTGTGCCAATTTTGACACATTATATTTTTCTGGAAATTTATCTGTTTTATTTATATGTTCAAATTTATTGGCATATTATTTTTAATCAAGTTTTATCTGTAGGAAGAGTCTATTTGTGTAAAAATAGGCCATTTATATATCTTCTTTGAAGACATGTCTATTCAAGTCCTTTGTTCCTTTCAAAAATTGGGTTGTGTTTTTGTTGAGTTGTACGAGTTCTTTATATAGTCTGGATATTAATGCCTCATCAGATACGATATGCAGATATTTTCTCCCATTCTATGGGTTGCCTTTTCACCCTGTTGATAGTGCCCTCTGATACATAAGTCTTTTAATTTTGATATACTCTAATTTATCTATTAAATTTTGTCTGTGTTTTTGATGTCATATCCAAGAAATCATTGCAAAAGTCAGTGTTGTGAAGCTTTCTCCTATGTTTTCTTCTAAGAGTTTTATAATTTTAGTTTTTACACTTAAGTCTGTTTCATTTTGAGTTAGTTTTTGTGTATTGTGCTAGGTAAGAGCACCATAACTTCTTTTGCACGTAGATATCCATTTTCCCCAGCATTATTTGTTGAAAAGACTGTCCTTTTCCCATTGAATACTCTTTGCACCAAATAATTTGACCAAAAATGTAAGGGTTTATTTCTGGGCTCTCTATTCTATTCCACTGGTCTATATGTCTGTCTTTATTCTAGTAGCACACTGATTTGATTACTGTAGTTTTATAATAAGTTTTGAAATCAAGGATGGTTTTGGGTATTTGGGGTGATAATGTACTCTTTAGTATAATTGACGCTAACCATATTTTACTCTAAACCTTTCTTTTGTGTCAATTATCTGGAATAGTGTCTCAAATCTAGTAGATGTTTAGTACATGTTATTGTCAGAATTCTGAAAATTGTGAGGACTTTTTATAGTATAAAATATATAATGCTTTTATAGAAACTATGAGTTTATACTCTATATACCATGGAGTAGAAAACTGGACATACTGTAGAAACCTTAGAGAACATATATCAATTTTTTTCCTGCTCTTACCCTGGTTCACACTTGTTCTTTAGGAACTGTGTCTTAATAAGTTATGAACATCTGTCTTTACCTGTGTTAGACGATTTTTTAAAAAATGCACTGTGGATGCAGTCCAATTGCAAGTGTCTGTAAGAACAACAAAAGACAGGCAAAAGATGAGGCAAACAGGACACAGAATCAGACTGGAGAGAGGATAACAAAAATAATAGGGTCGTTACTTTCTTCCTGTAGTTTGTCCTGCATTCATGGCATTGTAATGGAAAAATAAGATCCTGGGGAAAAAATTTCCATTCTGGGAGATTACTGGAAATCTTTGGTATGTTTGTGGTTTTCTGGTGAGAAAGTTAAAGGTGGGGAATGGAATGTATGGGAAGAAGCATCCAATGGAAATACATACTCTGTTTTAAGCAGTAGGCAGAAAGGCCTCTTGGAGCTGTCAAAGCCTTTTTGTTTTATCTCTAAAATCCTGATCTCTGGCTTACAGAATTTGGCAAGAGAAGCTGCTTTTTAAAATAAATAGAAATGAACTCAGAGGTACAGTATTTTCTTTTCTTGATATTTTACTGCAGCTCAAAGTAGGTGCGGACTTCTGGAGGACAGTTGGGAGAGGGCAGGATTTATAAGGAGGCTTGAGAAATTACATGGACACTGAAGAATTATACATAACTGGCAGTCCAATTCCACACTTTGTATGTGACAAGAGCCGACAGACTCTAGCACACAGGCAGCCCTTCTAATTTATGCTCTTCCAAAAATGACAGAGCTCCAGACTACCAGGCAATTCCGTGATCATATCATGAACTGTACTGTGTACTAGCGAAGAGATGCTATTATTTAGGTGGAAGAAATAAGGTTCAAAGTGAAAAACTTCTTGGTTCCCTTGACTGTAAAAGGAAATCTTGTAAGGTTTGGGTTCATCCAGAATCAGATGATGAAATAAATTTTAATCTCATTTAGTTCTTGGGCTTCTTATATTAATTTGTGTAGTATATGTATTAACATCGGCATGGCAGCTTACCAGTTCCTGGCCAAAAAAAGTTTTGCAGGCAGATTTAAGAACTTAAAATCCCCTGTGAGGTTCTTTTATTTTAGAAAAATTGGAGAGTGATGGAAAAAGTATGGTGAGGAGATACTTTATCATGAAGGCATATAAATTTTAAAATTCATAAAATTTTATTTAGACCTGTCAAACTGTTCTGTTAAGCGGGTGAATTAATGACAGTTCTGTGCATCTCTGAATTATATCCTATGGTAGTGGATACCTGAATTACACCCATCTGTGGTAGGCTTTGCTGTGTCAATTTGGCTATTTGGGAACTATTTTTCTTTGTTAGGTTGGCCAAAAGAACAATATGAATGAGTTTTAGAAGGCTGAAATGAAGCAGAAGCCATTTTTCTCTGAAGGTCTTTTTGTTGTTAGATGGTGTGACCAACAGGCACAAAGATGCCTGGTAGTTTCACCCTGTCCTCACTGCCTCACTCCGTCTGCCTTGTCTACCTGACTATTAGAGCCATTGACTGTTACCCCAGTTCACCACCAGACAGACCCTGGCCTGGGGACCAATTGAGGCAGTAGCTGCACAGACCTCTCCGTGACTTCCCCTCACCTTCTGCCTTTGGTGGTGGGATGTGCTTGTCTAGTGAGATTGACTAATCAGTGAAGCCTTCTCTGATCCTTGAACGTACCTTTCCAGTGCACAGCTTCCCTAGCAGCACACATCCTGAAGTCTAGTTCCTATAATCCCTTATCATATATTACTCCCCAGACTGATACATCTAATTCAACTGTGGAGTTTTGTCCATACCGTGTCCACTTACAATGTCGTACAAGCAGCTCTTACTGTTTTTTGCCGTTGCTAAATTATTTTCTTAGCATTTTTAAAAGATACACATGTCTCTTATCAAGTAACAATTTTCCATGCTGTTCGATGCCAGAGTTGTTTGAGTTTGTAATATAGCTTTCTTCTTGGGTGTTTCACAAAGTGTTGCCAAAAGAACCAGAAAGAAAGTTTTGCTTTTAAGTGGTTCCGGCAGGGTTTTGTGTTATTGGGCTGTTGCCTAGAACATTGAAAAGTCATATATAGAGACATAAAAAAGATTATTAACTCTATACTATATTACATCTGGCGTGTTTGGGAACCACCTTTGTTGTAGAGATTAGTCATATCTGAAATAGTTGTGTGTGGGCCAACCCTTCAAACTGTGTGCCCTGCAACACGTTCTGAGGTATTGTGGACTTACAACAAATAAAACTTTAATCTCTGCCCTGCATGTGATTTCAAAGTTTGTCATTATTTTATGGACGTTGTCATATGTGGGCATTAATATCTTGAGAAAGAGTTTGATGTTTCAAAATACGAGCTTGAGATGTAGTTTAGCATTATCTGGACCATTAAAGGAGACATTTTCATAGGTTTTTGAATGAACTCAATTTCTTTTAGAGTGAGTGGAATCATTTTTTTTTTTTTTTTTTACTGAGAATATTTTGGACAAGGGTTTATTTTTAGTGAAACTTAGGAGCACTGTGAATGCCAAGATGGCCATATACCTCATAAACCTCACAGTGGGTAGTCTGAAACAAAATAGTGGTAGTTCTCTGCTTATGGTATTCTCTAGGTTCTGTGTCAAATCATTTCCCAGGGCTTTTGGCTCCTTTTAAGGACAGAAGTGCTTGAGCAGCCAATTCTTCAGTGGATAAAAATGATAAATTCCAGAATCTCTCTCTCTTGAGAGAGACAGAGACATGAATACAGAAAGAGAGATGAGATATATATGTATATATTTGTGTTTGTATAACAGCAATGAGGACCAAAAGTGTGCAAAAGTTGGAAAGAATTCAACCCTTGAAAGAAGGCGATCACACTAGGTAAGATCCACATATGTATGGTGTGCCACTCAACTCTAAATCCACTCTTCACTGCGTTCCTGGATCCCGTGGACATCTCTCTTTTGCAACGGAGGGTGCGAAAGGAAGGGGATTTTCGTCCCAAGTCTGGTGTGCTTCCATTCCTGCTGGCTCTGCAGCTGCCAGCAGCGTGTGTGTGTGGCATTCAGTGCCACTCACTTTTGAACGAGTTTTTGATGCGAGTTCTGGCCTGCCATTCTCTGCCTGCCAGCTCCTGCCTGCTGACAGGCCGGTGGAGGATTTCCCGTTTGCAGTCCTGGACCACAGTTGTGTGTGTGCCAGCCTTGGTTTCGTGGCATTCCAGCAGGAGGCTTTGGGCTTGTCAGTCCCTGTCTGCAGTTCCTTGTTCATCAGTCTCAGGCTCCGGGCCATCCAGAGGGGCTCCCAGCTTACCAGTCTTCCTCATCCCTGGTTCCTGAAATGCCAGCCTTGGCTGGCTGACTGTGTACCATCCTGGCCCAGGTCAAGCTGCTAAACTCCTCCACCATCCAGTGGGCTACAGCCATACCTTCTCCAATGAGATTTGAATCTCAGCCTTGGATAGAGGCCCCACACCCTCTTCTTTCCAAGTTGTTCCTTCCTTGGGTGTTTTCCTTCAGAGTTGGTATGCTTTTTAGAGTTCTGTTTTATTATTTCTTAGTGTAACTATTGTACATAGTTAATAATACTGTACATTAAATCTCTTCTGTTGAAATTTTTGTGTAATTTACAACTCCTGACTGAACATAGAATGATGCATGAAGTGCTTTTCCCTGAGGTGACTTCTCAGTCCCTGTAGTGGCAAGGCAGAAAGCTTTTTTTTTTTTTTAATCCTGAGAAACCAGAGGATGGAGTTTGGAGCTGCCAGGGAAGTTCGCCATTGAGGGAGCTCTTCCAGCACATAAGGAGCCACAGAGGAGGGAGGCCTGATACATGCATATAAAATTTCCTCAAGCCTTTGCTGACTCCTGGGCTGTGCATGTGTGGGGCAATATTCCAAGAGCCCCAGGGAAGAACATCAACTGGAAGCCTGGAGAAGATGAGCAGAGACTTGAGCTGCTCACCCCAAAGGAAGACAGGGTTTGGAGTTGGAGTCTTGTTATGCAAAGGGCATTGGTAAACACCTTGGGCTTTTCATCAGTATTCTAAGAGGACCACATTTTAGGAGTACCACTTCCCAGGAAACATCATGGAAAACAACAATCTATAGTTAGTAAAATATATCCTCTACAGTGTCTAGTATGTATTTAAAAACTATTAAACATTAAAAAGGTAAGAGTGACTCATGTTAAGAGGTAAATAGAAAAAGACCCCAAGGTTGGATGCAGCAGTATAAGACTTTAAAATAACTATGATAAATAGGTTGAAGAAAAAATATGTTGAGGCTTCCCTGGTGGCGCAGTGGTTGAGAGTCCACCTGCCGATGCAGGGGACACGGGTTCGTGCCCCGGTCTGGGAAGATCCCACATGCCGCGGTGCGGCTGGACCCGTGAGCCATGGCCGCTGAGCCTGCGCGTCCGGAGCCTGTGCTCCGCAACGGGAGAGGCCGCAGCGGTGAGAGGCCCGCGTATCGCAAAAAAAAAAAAAAAAAAAAAAAAAATGTTGAAGAATTTACAAGACATGAATTGATATACAAGGTTGATAGAATGGTTGAGTGATGAGGAATTTCAAGACAAATATGGAAAGAGTGAGAAATCAAATGAAAATCTGAGAATGGAAATATATCCTGGATTAAAAAACCTATAGTGAGTCTATTCACTGTAATCAACAGTGAATTGAAGAATGGGACAGTAAACTTGAAGATAGCCTGGGTTCCAAGAGATCAAGGTGGAAGTTGCGGGTCTTGTTACAGCTTGTGCCCAGAGCTGGAACTCCGTCAGTTCTGTCCTTCTCTATAGGTCAGAACGGTTAGAGTCCAGCCCGTATATTTAAGGAGAGGGAAAACAAACACCCCCTCCCCACAAGGAGTTTGTGGCTCTCTTTAATCTACCACATTCATCATGCTGTACAAGTAAGAAATGTGGAATCACACAGGTCTGGGTTTGTGTTTGGTTTCTGCTACTTTTTTTTTTTTTTTTTTTTTTTTTTTTTGCGGTACGCGAGACTCTCACTGTTGTGGCCTCTCCCGTTGCGGAGCACAGGCTCCGGACACGCAGGCTCAGCGGCCATGGCTTACGGGCCCAGCCACTCCGCGGCACGTGGGATCTTCCCGGACTGGGGCACAAACCCGTGTCCCCTGCATCGGCAGGTGGACTCTCAACCACTGCGCCACCAGGGAAGCCCACTGCTACTTTTATGTTCAGTAATTTGCTATACTTTTCTGAGTCTTGGTATTTTTGACCAGGAAAGGGGTTAATACGTTTGCTGGGTTATTGAGAAGGAAATAACTGGAAATAGCAGCAATTAATGGAAGTTATTACACATTATTGTAAGACCATTGTTGGCTTCAGTTTGTTTAGTCCCTAGTAAAGTGTTCACATGTAAAAACTTACAGCTAATGCTTTAAACTTAATTTCTTTAAGTTTCATAATGTTGAGAGTGGTAAGTAACCTAAAATTTTTTCCCTGAAATTTTGTTCTTGTTCAAATTATACTTTGTTATTGAGCGTGGATGGGATATATAAGTTGTCAAGCCACTGAGATGAGTAGAGATGGAAAGGACCATCCAGCGGTCATTTGGTTGGTTACATGAGCATAAATGGGCATGAGATATTAATGCAGCCCAAGCAAACTAAGCTGCTAGCAGGATGGAGTTAAACATATGAGGAGTTAGTGGTAAATGCATTTACCCGATGAATCCCCACAGGATATTTTACACTGTGTTAGAGAAGAAACAGTTGCTTTGAAAGAGATTTCAGGCTTAACTTAGTGGGGGAAAAAAAACCAGGTTTGTTTCAGTGGGGAAACGTACTGGCCTTTGTATGCAAAACTCCAGTAATAATTGATTCTTTAGCATACAGAACTAAAACATGTATAACCACATCACATTTTTATTCAATGATAATTTCTTCTTTTAAAATTTCTACGTAACAGATGTTAGAATGTATTCATTGAACAAGTGATGAATCCCCATTGGTTTAGAGCTACTTGCCCTTTGCTTTGACAGTTCTTATTTAGGTGCCTGTTGGTCTAAGCATCCACTTTGGGCAGGCGTTTACATCTGTTCCTGAGAGCTGTGTGAGTTGGAAGTGTGTTTATTTTTTTAATCATCTTTTAAAAGATTTAATTAACTTATTTATTTGGCTGCACCAGGTCTTAGTTGCGGCATGTGGGATTTTTAGTTGCTGGGATCTTTAGTTGCAGCATGCCAGCTGTAGTTCATGCACCAGGGATTGAACCCAGGACCCCTGCATTGCGAGAGCAGAGTCTTAACCGCTGTACCACCAGGGAAGTCACAGGAAGTGTGTTTAGAATGGGGATTGACCGGGCAGGAGTGTATGTGTCTTTAAGATTATTCGATTCTTCGAAACTGATTTAAAATGTCCTCTTTGGCCTCATCTAGGAGTTTTGTTAAATTAGCATCAAATTTTTGATTCACACAGAGCGAAAGGGAAACTAGTTCACAGAGTGGGATATCGAAGGAAGAATAACTGGTAGGTGATTTTCCCATTGGTAGTTAAGAAGTCAAGGTACTTATAAAGGTCAATATGTATTAAATGGCAGAAACAAGATAAAAATTAGAGCCTGATTACCTGTTATGTTTCCTGTAACTGATTCTTAAAACAACAACATGCTTTATTTTGTACATTTTGATAATAATTGCCCATAAAAAGGTATAATTGCTTTTGCAAATACCTTTTTTTTTTTTTTTTTGCGGTAGGCAGGCCTCTCACTGTTGTGGCCTGTCCCGCTGCGGATCACAGGCCCCAGACGCGCAGGCTCAGCGTCCATGGCCCATGGGCCCAGCCGCTCCGCGGCACGTGGGATCCTCCCGGACCGGGGCACGAACCCGTGTCCCCTGCATCGGCAGGCGGACTCCCAACCACTGCGCCACCAGGGAAGCCCGCAAATACCTTTTAATAAGGTTTGATAACATAGGATGAAAAGCCTGGAGACTATGTCCTTAGCTGGTTAGTTGAAAAGACTGGAGACTGTGTCCTTAGCTGGTTAGTTGTGAATATATTCAGCAGTGCATTTTTATTAGCATGTTGTCTGTCTTTACCTGTGTGGTTTTCATCTTTTTGGTTTCACTTTGAGATTTGGTTCTAATGTTGAATATTTTTTGATATACATGCCATAGGGCAATGAGTGTATTTGAAATAGTAGCAATAAATAGGATGACTGACTCTGTTAATTTCTGATGGCTGTAGTTCAGTGTGGAGGTTCAGGAAACATTCTATTAAACTTACGTGTTTAATGACACTAAATTCCTTTCTTGGAAACACACCCTTTTCTTACCCATTATTATCTTTAGGATAATAAGAAAACTGCAAGGAAAAATTTTGTATCCTCCATTTCTAAGAAAAACTAAAAATTCTAAGATGCTTTAGCCAGACTTTTTTTTCTTTCCCTTAAAGATCTCAAGTTTATTTATAAGTTAGAAAAAAAGGAAAAAAAAAAAGGGTAAATGTCCGAAGCTTCCTTAGGCTGTTAACGATAGGTTATATCCTTTCGTGCAGTCTGTGTGTTTCCTACCACAAAATACTAAATGGAATTAAGAGCATCAGGAAGTCACAGACTTCCTGTCATTAGAAGTAGGTTAGTCTACTTCATACCTGATTTTGATGGATTATGGAAAGCATAAATGCCCTTTGTTTTCAACCATAGTACAAATCATCATGTTATATCATGTCCTGGTGGTATATAAAGCAGTATAATATTACGTGAAAAAGTGAACTGTGCGTTGAGTGCTGCATATTAAATACATTTCACTTTTTATACTTACCCTGGCTTTCTTGATTCGGATGAAGGAATTTACTAATTTTAGTTTATTCCTAAAAGGAGCATTCTTGCCATTATATATTTTTTTCCAGGAGAATGTTGTCACTATCAAATTGTATACTTACAATGTCATCTGGAAAAATATTATTTTCAGTAAGACATTTTTGTAAAAACTGAATTTAATTAAAATTTTTTTAATAATCTAATTTAAATGATACATAGTAAAATTCATTTTGCTGGTGTAACTTCTATTTTCTGGAAGGTAAAACAGTGTAATCATTTTAAATGGTATCAAAGCTTGGTAGCACTGTCTAGTTTGCACCCAGGTAAAGGAGCTCCGTAAGGCGGCAAGAACAAGAAAAGTAAATCTGGAAACACCAATTTGAGTTTGTAGTGTATTTTCTATAACCTACATCCATGAGTGCTAGAAAAGAAATAGGGTAAGGATGTACTTACTGATACTATTGTTAGCAGACTGAAGCCAACTTAGGAGAAGGGACACAATCAAAGTAATAAAGAGCCAGAGGACTTTAAAATTAGACCAGTTGGGTTTGATTCTTGGTTCTCACACTTATTAACAGTGTGACTGTAAGCAGGTTATTCAACCTGTTATTCTCAATTTCCTTATTGGTTAAATAGGGCTAAAAATATTATCTATCTCGAAGGATCAGTGGGAAGTTTGGGTGAGGTAACACATGGAAAGCTCCTAGTACAGTGCCTGATGTTGCAAGTGCTGGTCAGATGTCATTATGTACAAATAACCCCAAAACTCCATGGCATGCAACAACTCTTCTCCCTTGCTTGGTTTGCAGGTTGGCTGGGTGTTGGTTGATATAAGCTGGGCTTGACTGGTTGGCTCTCATTATGGTTAGTCTTGTTACTGATTGTAATCTGTAATTATCTATTTGGTCTGGTTTACATGTCTCTTATCTTTATTCCCCTATAAGTTGTAAGTTGTAGTCCAAGAGGGTAGGGACTTTGTCTTGTTCACTATGTTACCCTCAGTGCTGAGCCCAATGCCTAGCATGTAATAGCCACTCAGTTAAAAAAAAAAAAAAAAAATATATATATATATATATATATATACATCCCTTATAAAAACTAAAAACTTGGAAAATATAGGTTTATATTTTTAGTTGAAATTGATTATGTTCTCTAGTGTATTTTATTTTGGTGTGGCAGTTCACTACAAGCATTTTTAAAATACATTAGAACACTTACCTATACAATAAAAGACTTTATGTGAGAATAAATAATAGTGTTATTATAGGGAAGTTAGCTTAGCAATGAGTAAACAAAACCTTTACACATTATATATCTTAATTTATATATTAATGATGCAGAGGACTAAAGGAAATCATTTGGGTTCTGGTGAAAATAACCCGAGTAAATGTTTCAGCTTTAATGACAGATTGCTTACACTTGGGGAGTGAATTTCCTATATAAAAAGTGGGATAATTGTACATATTTCATAAGTTTTATACTACTGAGAGTGACATTACAGCAGAGTCCCAAGACTGGTGAGTTGATGGTTGAGTACTGCCTACAGTTATGTTTGTCTGTCCTTCATAATTTTTCTTAAAATAATTGTTCTTCATGAAATTAAAAAAAAATTATTTTATTTATTTATTTTTGGCTGCGTTGGGTCTTCGTTGCTGTGCGTGGGCTTTCTCTAATTGCGGTGAGTGGGGGCTGCTCTTTGTTGCAGTGCGTGGGCTTCTCATTGCTGTGGCTCTCTTCTTGTGGAGCATGGGCTGTAGGCGCGCAGGCTTCAGTAGTTGTGGCGTGCGGACTCAGTAGTTGTGGTGCACAGGCTTAGTTGCTCCGCGGCATGTGGGATCTTCCCAGACCAGGACTTGAACCTGTGTCCCCTGCATTGGCAGGTGGATTCTTAACCACTGTGCCACCAGGGAAGCCCCAGTCCTACAAAATTTTTTTAATTGAAATTTTTCTGATATTAAAAGAATCAACATGATTTACTCCTTAAACAATGTAAGAGTCAGCAATACTCTCCTATTCTATACTTTGCATACACTAGTTTGTGCTATAATGTCATATAAATTGCATTTTTATACATTGCATGCCCTTCAATACTCATAATTATTGCTCTATGCAATTGTCTTTTAAGAAGGAGAAAAAGTTAAACCAAAAATGTTTACCATGTAATGTATACATGTAACAAAAATGTTTACATGTATATTATCATTTATGTTTACCTATGTACGTAGTTATTTTTACTGGTACTCTTTATGTAGATTCAGGTTGCTATCTAGTGTCCTTTCATTTCAGCCTCAAGAACTCCCTTTGGTATTTCTTGTAGACCCTTCTGTCTACAAATTCTATCACTTTTTGCTTACCTGGGAATGTCTTAATTTCTACATCATTTTTGAAAGATTGTTTCATTGGATATAGAATTCTTGGTTGGCAATCTTTTTCTTTCAGCACTTTGAATATGTTTTCCCACTGCCTTCTGTCCTCCATGGTTTCTGTTAAGAAATTGTTAACTTTAATAGTGAATCCTATGCATAAGTTACTTGTTACTTTCAGAATTCTTCTTGGTTTTTTGACAATTTGACTGTCATGCATCCAGACGTGTATCTCTTCCTGTCTGTTTTTTTTGGAGTTCATTGAGCTTAAATTTAGTTAAATTTATAAATCATCATTTTTCATCAGATTTAAGAAGTAGTCAGGCATTACTTCTTTGCAAAATCTTTTTGCCCCTTTTTCTCCTTTCCTTCTAGGTGGGACATCATCAAGCATACCAACACAGGAGACCTGTCTTCAATGTGCCAGTTGTTTCTTCTGACTACTCAACCATATTGTGTGTGTCTAGTGAATTTTTCATTTGTGTTTTAGTTTACAATTGCAGAATTTCTATCGGGTTCTTATTAGTAATTTCTACGTTATTAATATCATCTAACAGATGAGGCAACTTTCTCATACTTTGGTTCTTTAGACATGGTTTCCTTCACTGAACTTATTTTTTAAAAACTTATTTGAAGTTATTATAAGTGAATCCGAAGTCTAGGCTTCTTCAGGACAGTTTCTCGCCCATGATTATTCTCTACTTATGTTTCATTTTCTTTGCGTATCTGAATTTTTTTTTGTTAAACTGGATATTTTTACTAATATGGCAACTATGAAAATCAGAACCCATCCCCTTAGCATTTACTGTTGTAAATATTGCTTGTTTCTACTGTTTAATAACTTTCCTGAACTCGTATCCTTAGTCATATGTAGCCGTTGAAGTCCGCTAAGTTAGCTTGTAGCAGTTGGCTAATGGTTAGAGATTTCCTTAAATGTCTGGAACTAACAATTTTCCCAGCTTTGCCTAAGGGCTCTCTGTGTGTGTAGGGGCACACTTGCTATACTCAGAAAAGCAGTTACAACTCTGCCTTAGTTCTCACTCCCAGCTTGTGAAGATGCAAAATGTCAGCCAGAAATGAGAGCATAGGGCATTTTCAGGTCTTGTTATGTGCACAGCCCTATGCATGTATGTGGCCTTTTCTAGATTCCTAGGAATAGTTGGAGCTTTTCAAAATCCCCTGTGGACATCTCATTTTCCAGCTTTTCCTTTTAATTGTTTGGTCAGCTTATTTTCAATTGTTAAAACCACATTAGGCAGCTGCACTAATAAACAATTAGCATTGATAGTATGTAGCTAATGCCCTCAAGGAAACACTGCATTGGAAAGCTCTGACTCAAGTCAAATAAAGACAAACCTTTGGATTTGGACTTTTCAGGGAACTTCTGGACAGGTCAAGTTATGGCAGTTACCTGGGAATTGGGATTTGAGAAGCTCCAGCCTTGTTTTACCTTATCCAGGGGCTGCCAGGCTTCTGGTTTTCATTGTGGTTGTAGGCAGTTGGTTTTCAGGGCTGTCATGCTCAGAAGAGAATGTGTGGCAGAACAGGGTAAATTAAAATTCTACAACATTAACTATTTTTACCAAGATTTAGTGCTATGTGTTTGAACAATTCCACAGATCGTCGCATGCCTTTGTTTACTTTGCAGAGTTCTTAGAAAGCTGATTTTCATAATATCTGCCAATGTTCTTGTTGTTGTTATGGAAGAAAGCATTTTTGGAATACTTAGCTCTTTTTGCTTAGTCCCCTCAACAAGTAACTTATTATTTTTTTTGGCTGTGTCGCGCAGCATGTGGGATCTTAGTTCCCAACCAGGGATCGAACCCATGCCCCTTGCAGTGGAAGCACAGAGTCTTAACCACTGGACCGCCAGGGGAGTCGCAACAAGTAATTTTATTACTTGATTTTTCACATGATTTTTGTAAGTCAGTTACTCCTGAGTTTAGGAGTATTAATGTCAGATATGAAAGAACCAAATATGCAGAAGTTGATACTATGTATACTATTTATATACATGTTATATCCACCATGTTATTTTAAATTATATTTTAGTACTAAATAAATATCTTCTAAATGTCTTGTTCTTTAAATTGGAAATATCTTTCTCTAAAATGTGCTTGTGTCTGCTTTGATGTTTTAATTACAGTTAAGTAGATATGCTAAATTAGCAGATCAGGCATATTTTCTCCTATTAGACTAGTCTCCTGTTAGACTACTAGTAGTAGACTAGTAGACTAGTAATTTTCACATTAGATGGAATTAGTGGCTTAATGCCCTTTGTGATTAAATAGGCAAAGTGTTTAAGCTTTTACTTAAGAGATGTTTCTGGAAACAAGAACATCAGTGTCTAATACAAAGCACATGCCTACACTGAACTAGTGAGTTGAAACTCAATTCTTAGGGTATATAATCAAAATCTCACTTGTTGTTAAATACAGGCTCATTATTACTGTATAGATGCTACGGTTGGCATGAAACCAGTGGTTAGACTTTTCTGAAATAGGTGCTGTGTGTGTGTGTGTGTGAGAGACAGAGGAAAAGAGGGAGGAAGTGAGGGGAAGAGGGAGAGTAAAAAGGATGAGAAAGAAATAGATACAGAGATGAGGGCGGGAGGAGAGGAGAAATAGAGAAAGAGAAAAAGACAGAGAAACAAAGACAAAAGAAAACAGAGGGAGAGACACTAGAAGAGGGACATAGACTGTGAGCATATTTTTGGAAAAGTTGAAGTAGGAAGGGTTAAATCATAATTTTTCAAGCTGTGTTCCATGGAACATTGTTCTTGAAGAGAGTAAGTTTTGGAAAAAGATCTCTTGGTGAAATATACTTGGGAAATGCTAGACATATTCCCCTTCGAATATTCAAAATGCATATTAGTAAACTAAAGTCTCTGAAATGGAAGTTGCTGAACTATGTTGAAGTTAACATTTCCTGAACTTATTCGCATAAGGAACATTTGCTGTGGATCACAGCTAATAAAACTCAGAAAATAGTGTACTTCTGCACAAAACTGATGGACTTGGAGACAATTGTCATGTATTTTAACTTTTCAGTTACAGCTAAAGGGGAGGTAAAGGCAAGTGAGGAGCAGTGGCAAGAAAAGGTGAAGGCAATCTTGTTTTACGTATTTTTCTGGGGAATAGAAATCTACTTATTTTTGCTAAGCTGTATCATAAAAATAGTGTGGGTAATAATGAGGCTTTTAAAAATTGACAAAATTTAAAAATTCCTATTTGTGCCGTAGAACTTTAAGAATGCAATGAATTGGTTCTTATTGCTTTGCAGAATTCCTGACATATGGTAGTTGTTAGTTTGTGGGTATATGTGTAATGGATGAGTGCGTTTTATTGTGATCTTTAAGATGTTACAGTTTCATGGAATTTATTACTTATAAGAAAGAAAGCTAGAGGAAAATGAAAGTTATTTTCAGCTTCTGATCCTTGATGACTGAGCTTTACCTTTTCTAGATTGGTAAATTGAGGGAAAGCTATTGAAAACTGCTGAAACAAGCAGGTACATTTGCTGGTTTAACCTGATCTAAAAATCCCTCAGTTGAATGCAGTATTTCTTTTACTTGTGGCTAACTAATATCATAGTTTCTAGGAAGTTGTCCTTTTTATGTCCTTTGCAACCACAGGAGAATTAGATTTTATTTAGGCCTTTTGTTTTTTTTAACTAAAGAGATTCCTTATGAAAGTACATAATTTAAGGCTTAATCTGACTGTGAAATCTTTGGCTTTTTACGAATGCTGGCTTTTTGTGTGTGCATACATGTACTCGTGTGTGGGATTATTTATACTATTACTGTGAAGTTTACAGTTGAGAAAAAAAGGTTGGTCACAGGATAAGGCAGTATCTCTCAGGAGTTAATTTTTCACATGTATACTTTAATACTTTCAGATTGAAGTCCATGTTCCTTAATCGTTAATCAAATACTATTTGTACATAATCTAAGGACAGTGGAAGATCTGACTACACTCTAAAAACAATCTTAGATTGTTTATTAAATTAGTACAGATGTACTGTTCTCAAGTAATCCAGGTGACAGTAGTGTATGGTTTCCAGAGCCATATGATTACCACTAAAGTTTTGTAAGAATCTGTTTGATACCTCTGGAATATAGTTTTAAAATACACTACTATTTGATTAAAAATTTCTTTGCATTTTTATCAGGCACAGGTAGAAATGCTAGCAATGAAGTAGTGGATAAAATAATGCATTCATTATCTCGCAGGCTCCTAACTAGTGCCAGTGTTAACTTCATTTTGCATAGGGCCTTAAATAAGTCTGATGTACCTCTTGGACATAATCAGTGATTAAAACTGTATGAAGAAACATTTTCTTTTAAAAGTTGTGCCTTTGGTGAAGTTTCCTGCAGTGGGGTTAAAATCTTTTAATTGTTTCAGTGATTTAACTCCAGCTGCCTAGACAGCCATTGCTAAAGGATCCACTTTTCCTGCTGAGGCCTGAGGTGTGTGCTGTGTTGTGTGGTGGTTAGCAGGCAATCATGTTAAAAATGACCCCAAATTACCACAGGTTCTCGCTGAAAACATAGTAGGAAGTATTCCATTATGCAAACTAGAGGTAGAGTTACTTATCTGTGGCTCTTACAAGCAAAGCAACAACTTAGGAATTGATTTGCAAGAGTATTATGATTTAATCTAAATGTAGTGCTTTGTAGTGTTTTTAATTTATGGTAAAATTGAAGTAAAACTGGTCTTTTGAATGTGGTCTGCTTAGATTGTTCTGTATTTAATCATCGCATTTGTACAGTGAAACATCCAGGATATTTAAGTTCCTCAGTTAAAAATTAAGTCAGGACTCTCAAATCTTTTAGGAAACTGAATAAAATAATACCAAGGAATAAACGACAGGAGGAGAAACCATTAAAAAAGAAAAACCTCTAAAAGTTAAAAGAAATTAAAAGATGTTCTCTCACCAACGGTTCTACAATGAGTGGACGTGTCAGTATCATCTTTCTCTACGGTGAAACACATATGGCTTTCAAAAATATGAAATAAAATGGAAGTTACAACAGGAAGCCTCTTTAATCTGATTTTTATGGAGAAACTGAGAAAAAAGACGAATCATACGGTTTCTTAGCCTTTGGCAAAGACAATGTGTGGTGAATATGGCCTGGCATTTTTGTTGCAAGTCCATGATGTGGAATATACCAAGGTCAGGTGTGGTGAATTTTCACTTCTGTGCAAGGCAAGGGGAGTGAGTGTTGCACGTTGCACCTTTGTTGCTGAACCGAGGATCTCCCCCTTTTTAGTGCCTCTGTTGATATATCATACGTAGATACTGATATGTGTGCATTGATATGAGTGTATATATTGATATAATTTCTTAATAAGCATACAGTTTTAGGGTAAAAATCACCACTTAAGAACATTTTTAGTGAATCGAATGTATGAAAGAAAAAATATTTCATCCTGGGGAGAGTATATACATCTCTCCAATGGCTATTCCCTTGGAGTTACCGTTTCTCTGTTTGCACAAGATGCACTTTGAAAAAAGTGTTAGGGTGCTTGTTACTTGATACCCTTGAGTGCTGGCCACCTTCCCTTGCTTTTCCCCAAGGCCGAGATATATTTGAATATAATCAGAGTTTGACCTGGAGTGAATTGGAGAACTCCGCATTCTTGGGAAAGGAGAAAGTAAAAGAACTGCTGTTTCTTTTAGGTGATGATTTGAAAGGCCGATACAAAATATTTTGATTCTTTTAGGAAAAACAGAAAAAAAAACATGATAAAAGTGAACTGGAATGTCTTATTCAAGGTGCTAATTTTCATTTTATTCTAACCTGGAAAGACATAAATTTTCAAACTTCTAGTTTTTCTTTGACATTGCAGCAAGGCAACTAGAAATGGTCCCTGGTGGGGCAAATGTGGCATGTTTGTGATTTGATAGTGTTTAGACACTGGATAAAATTGGTCCTAAATTGGTCCTATTTGGAATTGCACCAGGGAGGAAGCTTGTTCTATCTTGTGGCTGTGCATTTGAATGATCAAGAGATAGCTTCTTGTGTTCAGTATATTCTCCCTGAGTCTTTCACAAGCATTGTACTTTCTGGGGAAAAAAATTACACAATTTAACAAACTAAAGATTTGGCAAGAATTATTTAGGTATGTTTTGAATCTTCTTCTTAAGCTGAAAACATAACACATACATAACTGATTAACATAGATGTAACATAGATTCATTACTTTTTTCAGGATTACTGCTTCAGCTTTTCTGTGGTCCCAATGCGTACAAATTCAGGTAATTTTAACTCATAATGGACTTGATGGCTATTAAATCTTCTAATGTGAGGATTCCCTAGAGAATAAGACCTCTGTGATAGGCTTTGTAAGACAGGTGATCTATCCTGATCCCAGGATATCCAGATTTTAAGAGGGATTTCCTTCTTTGATATCTACATGTCTTTCCTACTCTTGATATTTTCACAATGAAAACTAATCAGAGCTGTTTCTTTTCCTGTATTTTTTTTTTGTTTTTGGTAGTTCATCTAGGCCTTTCTATGTTGGATGTCTGTTTAATATCACGATATTCCTTTTGGAAAGAGAATGTGCTTTTGCTTACATTGAATAGCAGGGAATAAATGTCAACACTCAGGAAATAATTATTAATCTGGGAGGGAATGCAGTTCTTTCAGAGGACTGAGAGCTGGGGTTGGGTATGAGTCCTACGTTTTGTCCTTTGTACTATCACCAAAATTTGTTTTTTGTTTTTATTAAAACATATCCCAATCTTATGAAAAGGTGTTACTGCACTATGCTTTTTGAGTATAAAGACTAAATTTTTTCACAGTAGTTTACGGACAGACTATCACTTACCTATTATATTGCCAAGTTCATTATATGTTCCCAAAACATGGTTCAAAAAGGAGTGCCATTTCTTTCAACGTTGGTTGTATGGTCGATATATTCCATTGTACAAGTTTACTTTAAGGTTTTAAAAATGGAATTTTTTGAATGTTCAGTGCATGGGAGAAGAGTCTACCTGTGTTGATACTAATGAGCTAAGACTCTGGAGACTTCAAATATGCTGTGACAGGGGTACCCAGGTAGCATTCTTGCAGAGAATAGTCAGTCTTGTCATTTTGGTTTGGAAAAGATTTTTGGATAATTCGTCATATTTATGAATAATCATCAGTGATGCTGGTAGTTATACAATCTTTCAGAAGGATTTTGAGATAATTGCGTCTATCAGGAACTTTTATTGGTATTGGAACTTTCCACTGTCTATGGAAGTTCCCTGATTAGCTTTTGAGTTTACGAGGAAGAGAGATTAAAAGTTTCCCAAGAAGGACATGTAAGTTATTGGAAAAAGAGAATTCATTGGTAACTGGCAAGCTGTTGAGACCTGAGTTACTTCTAGGGGTTTTGCTGCCTTATGATTAATCCATTTTTTTCACCTCATCTTCTAAATTTATGATTTCTGTTTTTCTGTAACTTCAGATTTAGTTTCCACAACCTCGCGCTCCAAGAGGAGTGCATGCCATAGTAGATTTGACTTCCTTTCTCAACTGGCAAATTCTTTCCTCACGTCCTAGTGCAAACTTTGGGCATATAGAGCCTTCATCAGCCCGTTCACCCAGATCATAAGCTACTGATCATCTGTTGGACTGGCTGCTCTAGAGATAGGTCCCCACCGATAGACCAGTCAGCAGAACCTATGGAGTGGGGTTGGGGAGGAATGGGTATGACAGGAAAAAAAACAAGGTTGATGCTTTCTTAGCAGGGATTGTAGATCGGGTATTTTCTTTCCCAAAAAGGGGTGGGGGGTGGGGAGGGCACGGCCAGCACCCAATATTGTTTAAAAGATTCAAGTACAATATCTCATCGATATCTTAATTATTGGAACAGGAGCAGATAAATTTGGGCAAAGTTGGAAAACCTCACATTGTTTCCGGCACTTTGCCTGTTGTGATAAAAATGAGAAGGATGAAATTAAAATTCTGTCTTATAGAACTCAGTTGTTACATTATTGGATGGATTACATAAGGATAATGAGGATAGTGATTGTGTATAGAAGAGTGTTCATTTTCCCTAGGCCTTGTTAGTGGTGTACCATGTATTTGCCTCCATCTGTACTAGAGGTGGCAAGGGCCAGTGTAATTCATTTTGAACACAGGGTCTAAGTACATCAAAGGCTGGTGCACAGAGTGAGGTGTAATGGCACAGAGGAGTTGGGGTTTGCCAGTGGCATGCTCTGCTGGTCCATGCTGGAATCTATAGAATACGTAGAAAAGGAGCAGAAACGTGACCAACCGCTTGGGCTGTGTTTTCCCTCACACGGTCTATACTTGTTGACAACAAATGGAATGATCCCCATTCCTTGTTGCTAAGGAAATCTATTAAGTTTCTCAGAATAGAATGCTACCTATTACAGAAATATTTCAATCCAGGTGTTCCTGGCCGACTTCCCAGTGTCCCCAGACAGTCCTACTAAATAGGTGCTCACTGGTCTGTAACTGGATTCATCCTGCCCAGAGACCACAGCCTAGCTCTCTGATGGTGAGGGAGGGACATGCAGGCCTTAGTTCAGGCTCTCATCAATAAGTGTGTGTGTGTGTGTGTGTGTGTGTGTGTGTGCGCGCGCACACACGCATGTGCTGTGCTTTGGGGCAGCTCTGCTTTGTACTGTGGGTGTACATTGGCTGGACAGCTCTGCTCCATTCTTTCACCTTGGTTTGACCAGCAGTCTATCCAGGCATGTTCTCATGGAGGTGGCAGGTATAAAAGGGTGGAAACACACAAAGTTTCTTAAAGCCTAGATCTGCCACTGGCACACTGTCATTGCTGCCTTCTATGGGGCCAAATTTGTAGTCTTTTGTGTCTGGTTTCTAAGGCTAAAGCATAATGATTGCGAGATTCATCCATGTTGTTGCACATGTCAGTCTATTCTGTTTTATTGCTGAATAGCTTGTCATTGTTAGTTTTAGCCTCAATGGCCTAGTGTTCAGGCAAATTTAATTCCTGTTCTCTTAGCTCTAACTTTTCATGATTGAAGGATGTAGGCTAGGCTGTAGAGAAGAGTTTTTAGGAGCCACAGAGTTTCATAGAAAACCTAGAAACAGAGTTTCACAGTGTTTAAGTCAACAGTTGATGCTGGGGGAACTAGATTGTAAAGTGAGACTCAGAAGAAACATTTGAAAATATCATGTGAAATATGAGAACCAGGGAGAAGGCTGAAGGTACTAAAATTAGTGTAAGGAATGGGCCAGCAGGAGGCTATTGGACAAGTTGTTGAGACGGTGGGATAATTTTAAAACCGTAGTTTTGGTCTTGAGATAATGTTTGGGGTTTAAAGCAGATTGTTACAGTTTTAAGTGTTGCACTGAACTCAGGTTAAATTTTGTGCAACTTGTATCACTGAAGAAAAAGTAGAACTGATGTCATGAAGTCATTGGTGCTTCTCTTCATTTCCCACAGCCTGTGAACATACAGATTTAACTTTGATCTCTTTGTGTTGTATTTGCTTGTATATCTTCTCCAGCCTCATTCATCCTTCCTGGTGCTTAGAGAAGGATGCCTGGCAACTTTTCCATAAATATTTGCTTGGAATCTGGATAGATACTCCTCAAGTTTTTTGATCATTCTTTTTCCTGTTTCTCTCATAAATGTTGGACATGTATTTACAGCTTCTTATGAGTATTCCTGCTAGATGTTCTATAGGGAACTTAAACTGATGCCATGAATCTAACCAATGGAACTGTTCCCTTTTTCTGCACCTTCCAGCTGGGGTAATAATGTCACCAACCCTGTTGATGCCGAAATAGCTTCTGGCTCTGGGCCCTCCCTTCTCTGTTTTCTGGATTTATTTCAGATCCTCATGATCCCTTTTTTCTTTTTCTTTTTTTTTTCTTGCGGTACGCGGGCCTCTCACTGTTGTGGCCTCTCCTGGTGTGGAGCACAGGCTCCGGACGCACAGGCTCAGCGGCCATGGCTCACGGGCCCAGCCGCTCTGCGGCATGTGGGATCTTCCCAGACCGGGGCACAAACCTGTGTCCCCTGCATCGGCGGGCGGACTGTCAACCACTGTGCCACCAGGGAAGTCCCCTCATAATCTCTTGATGAGATTACAATAGCAGCCTTCTAACACAGCGGTCCCCAACCTTTTTGCCACCAGGGACCAGTTTCGTGGAAGACAACTTTTCCACGGTCGGGGTTTGGGGAGGGATGGTTCAGGCTGTAATGAGAGCGATGGGGAGCGGCAGATGAAGCTTTGTTGGCTCACCCGCCGCTCACCTCCTGCTGTGCGGCTCGGTTCCTAACAGGCCTTGGACCGCTGTCCTTCCGAGGCCTGGAGGTTGGGGACCCCTGTTCTAACAGTTTTCTCTGCATGAATTTAAAGTTACCTTATCTCTGCAGCTGGGTATTGATCCAGTTTTTCAGTTTTTCCCCTAGTTGTTGACCCTGGGGCTGGACAATGCATGTGTGATATGTCTGCTCAGTGGGTTTCTGGGCACTATGTCAATTCCTTAATTTTATTTGCTAACTTCGATCAGTTTACTTTTTCAAAGAAGATACATAAGAGTAAAATATTCAGTGAACCTCTTAGTTTTTAATAGTGCTTGACAGTATTTGATTGTGAAGCTGAAAAGAAATAGTTAAAAACAGTTATACAATTACCAGTGAAATTTACTTTTCCATGTTATTTTTCCCTCTAATTATCTGGATGCAGAAAAGAAGTATCATCTTCTAGGTAATGTTTAACTGATGCATATGGGTGGTGTTTGCCTATAAGTTCATAGTGGCTTTTGGTTGGGTAGAGCTGATAAAAATGTGAATAAACTGACAGTTTTTTGTTTTAACTGATAAGTGTTTGAAAGCCATTTGTAAATGTAATTCTGTATAAACTCTTCTAAAAATTGGTACTCATAGAAATCTTGTCCTTAGCCAGGTCATTTGTAATTTGTTTCCTGAAGACTGATGATTGCATTTATGTTATCAGCCTCATATGGACTTAGTCTGAGGTTGTTTATTTACTCATAAAATGATTGGATATATTGTAAGAACAAAGCTTCTTGGACAACTGTCTCTCCTGTAATTCTCAAATACATTGCATAATTCAAACAATGTAAATGTATGCAAAATGCTTCAAGTTTGATTTTCAGATGATAAATTGAATGCAGGTGTTCATTGTTTACCTCATTGTAAGATAGCCTATTTTGTTTCTACTTGAAACAGTCTGAGTATGGTTCTATAACTGCAGAGTGAGAAACCTGTGCATGCATGCCTTTGATTTAGTTTTTCTCTTATGTGTATATTCTTTGTTGGGCAAACTTCCCAGGCTGCTTTGCAGAACTAATACTGTGAGTGATGTTAAAGCTGGAAAAATAGATATGTAATCGGATTATTTGTAACCATGGACCATTATATGATTACCATAAAACAATAGTTCCTCACTTTTTTTGTGTTATAAAAGCTCTGACACTTGTAGAATCCCTTCCCAGAAAAATAACTGCATTATACACACAATATTATTTTCAGAGGTTTTTCCAGTCCCTCTGAGTCCTATTGACTCACCTCATGTTAAGAACTCTGCTACATTTTAATGTGTTGTTTATGGGAGTATAAACTGAAGCCACCTTTGTGGATGACAATATGGAATTACTTACCTGCTTCTGGGTAAAGATAACCAACTGAACATGTATCTAGTTTTGTTCACTACTCAAACCTCACTAAATCCACTTAGCAAGGGATTAAAACCAACATGAACCCACGGAAATAAGGAGAATGAGAGGTGGTGATGGCAAACAAATAAATAACCAGAAAACAGGTGAATAAATAGTAACTGATGCAGTTGATCTGAGAAGGCTGAATTATAAGAGAGTTGTAGGGAAAGCTAAGAAGTAAAATTGACTACAATAGAATTCCCCAAAAGTTCAGGTAGCACCAGATACTCCTAGAACTGAGTGAAGGGGGACAAAATAAGGAGGCTTTGCCGGAACATATTTTCAAAATAGTCTGATCTCTAAATCACCTTCTCTACTCTATGATTTCCCCCCACCACCACCACCACAGAGACAGGTGGGGGTGAAATGCTTCCTCGGTCTGGGGAGAACACTGGGTGTAGTTGAGGGAAGGAGTGCCTTGCCCCAAACGGTGACTAACAGACCATGTGCACATTGTCTGCCCAATGTGAGAAGCCCATGGTCTCTTCTCCCACTCAGCAGCCAACATCCTGGCGGCTTGGCTTTCTGTCTTGGCTGGAGATTGGAAGTGTTTTATTTGAGTAATATGTCTAGTCGAAGAAGACAGACCTAAGAGTACTAACCTCAGAGGTTCCCCATCTCCGTATAGTGAAGCTCACCGTTCACAAACCCCACCCCTGCACTCATTGCTTAATAGCTTTTTAATCTTCCACTCTTAAATATAAGCTGACAAGTTTACCATACCACGTGAAGAATGCACTTTACTGTGGAAGATAGAGACCAAAGCAAACAGAAACGCCTAATATGAGGAAGCAGTGAATATGTAGAGAAAGGAAAACTTTTTTTTTTTTTTTTTTTTTTTTTTTTTTGCGATACGCGGGCTTCTCACTGTTGTGGCCTCTCCCGTTGTGGAGCACAGGCTCCGGACACACAGGCCCAGCGGCCATGGCTCACGGGCCCAGCCGCTCCGCGGCATGTGGGATCTTCCCGAACCGGGGCACAAACCCGTGTCCCCTGCATCAGCAGGCGGACTCTCAACCACTGCGCCACCAGGGAAGCCCTGTTTGTCTGTTCTTTAATTCTAGGTCTTTGTTAAACATTTCTTCCATCTTCTTGATCTTTGACTCCATTATTTTTCCGAGGTCCTGGATCATCTTCACTATCATTCTGAATTTTTTTTCTGGAAGGTTGCCTATCTCCACTTCATTTAGTTGTTTTTCTGGGGTTTTATCTTGTTCCTTCATCTGGTACATAGCCCTCTGCCTTTTCATCTTGTCTGTCTTTCTGTGAATGTGGTTTTTGTTCCGCAGGATGCAGGATTGTAGTTCTTCTTGCTTCTGCTGTCTGCCCTCTGGTGGATGAGGCTGTCTAAGAGGCTTGTGTAAGTTTCCTTGGCAGGCAGTTTCTTAACCAGTGTACCAGCAAGGAAGTCCCTGATTTTTTTTTTTTTAACATATTGGACTTTGTGGTTGAGTCTTCTATTATCTTTTTCTGTTTTCCACCCTTCTAAATATTATCCTCTTAAATATTATCCTTATTTTATGAGTATAGACACTGTTATGCTGGGGTTATTAAGTCTTTATTAACAGTATAGTTTCTAGCTCCTATGAAATACTTTATTTTTTATTTTTTGCCTTTTTCACCTTATCATTCATTTTAGTTTTACCTTGGGTTTCAGTTAAATCTGGGTTTTTTGCTCATGTGTGTATGTTGGAGACTGGTTGGATTTGTGGATTTTATAAGTGGGCCTGCTGATTGTGAGGTTCACTGTAGGGTGACTGGGGTTGGCAGTGTATGCGGGGACCTCTGACAATAGTGTACCAAGGGCTTCTGCCTGAGGAGAACATCGTTAACACTATTTTGAGCTCCAAGTTGAGGGAGGCAGAGGGTTCTCCACACCTATGTATTTGTGTGTTTTTCATGTGATCGGTGATAGCACTATGGCCCCCATGCTGGATAATGTCGATACGTTGTGTAGTTACACGTTAATTAACTTACTTGATTAAAACCTACCATCTTGCTGGGTGATTTATTTTTGTTCCTTTTCTTTTTTTCTGCCTGCCTTTGTATTAATTTCTCATTTTATGATTCCCTCTTATCACTATTGACTTCTTACTCTAAAACATTTGTTTAGTGATTACCTTGAGTTTAAACTCACAGTCACTTTGAAATACTATTATTACACCTCTTCATGAGCACCCAGTAACAGGTTGCTGAAGAAGACCCTGCGGGTGGGTATACACTCCTGTTGTGGCTGTGATTCCCAGAGGTTCTACATTCTCCTAGTTTCCTCCACTCAGTATTTGACAGTTTGTTGGAATTTTTAGGTGATTTCTTCTTACCTGCCTGTATGGCACTCTCTCCCTTTTGGGGGGAGGCATGCCTTTTCTTAGATTTAGGGGTACTTGGTTATCCTGTGACCTCAGCTCTGATGTTTTGAGAAAAAGTTCTGCTTTTGTTTTTCTTTTGTTCTGAAATGAGCATCGTTTTTGTCAGCTTTCCATATCCTAGGCAGAAGTGGAAATCGTCATCCATGTTCTTAAGAAACACATTCAGAATTTAATTTGTTATTAAGCATGCTGTGTTTTTTTTTTTTGAGGTAACTGTAGAAGCAAGGTTTAATGCAAAAAAGTTACCAAAAACCCTGTAAATAGTTGTAATATTAATCTATACAGTGAATAACAGCTTCAGACTATTTCTGCCAGGATGGCTCAGTATCTGTTTCTAGTATATATTTCATAAGTACCTGCTCCATCATTTTCCTTATTTCCTGTTGGCTCTGTTGATTGGAATCCTGAAGGCTTCATGCAGTTTGTAAGCTGTTGCCATGTTGGCTGATACATCACATGAGTGGCAGGAGCACAGCATCAAGTAATTCTCATCCCTGAGATACAAAGGAAGAAGTTGTTCCTGTGGGTTCCTCTTAGTATGCACTTTGTGAACGCTTTTAAGGCTGTCCATGCATGTGTTCAATATCTTGCATCTGGAAAGAGGCAGGAAAAGGGTTATTGCTAGTCATCTCTGGAATTTAACTGTGTGTTAGGAGAGAACTCTTTTTTTACTGTAGGTTGGTCTCACTTGCATACTACTAGATGAGCCTGTGCAGACGTTGAAAGTAGAATGTAGAGGTTTACCAAAACTTAATGTATTTGAATGTAACAACTGCTGATAATACTATATTAGAGATGAAAATGTTTAATAAATGTCATGTTAGGTAGTATATCAGTATAGAAAGTTTAAGCTGAGACTGTTCTGATTAATTTGGGACTCTGGGTATACTTGATGGTTATATTTTCTTGTACATTAACTTCATAAATCTTTAAAATTTGGCATTTCATAATCTCAAGTACAATAAAGATTGGCAAAGGGTGCTAAATGTCATATTCATATTTGTTGTCTTCCTGCAGTCTGTCTTATATGGATATGCTCTTTGTAAAATGCAAATCCAGCAGATGTCTGCAACGTCTATATCTTTGTTTGGCACTTTTTGCCTGAAGGGTATCCCTATGCTTGAGTTTTATTCAGTCTTTGGAATGAGATCAGAGACCGTTTCCTCTGATGGGCCTTCCCTGATACCCTCATATAGAATTAAGTATTTTATCTCCTGGTCTACTTATAAATATTCCTCTATTGCTCCATATCACATTCTGTTATAAAATATTTGGTATAGATCAACCTCCCCTTCTAGACTTCAGTTCCTTGAGGCCACAAAACATGTTTCATTTGTCTTTTTATTCTGGTCCTTAATACAAACCTTGGACTTGATAGGTACTTAGTGACTGCTACTCAGCTGAACTATATTGTGTTGGTCATTTTTGATGGTTCTGCTTAAAATGCTAAAAAATGTTATTTATATTTTACTAAAATCTAATGGGCGTTTACATTTTTTCTCATAATGAAAGACTGAAATATTGCCATGTTTAGAATCAAAATATATCCTCTAAAAAGGATATATTGATATTTAAAATACCAATTAATGAGAAAGCGGTATAAATATGAGCTAAGGGGTTTGGAGTTTTATGGATACCTATATTTGTTAAATCAAATCTGATACGGTAATCCTCGGTCATACCTTGAGGCATTTCACAAATGTGTTTGGAAATGTAGTTTTTGAGCAAAGGAAATGAAGTATTATATTTATCTGACACCTGAGACTATTCAGGAAGTTAAAAACTCTTCTGATTGCAACATCCTTGTTTTCTATTTGTTTCATTTGGCTTTTAGGGCATGGGGAGGATTAATGTACCTGATTAATCAGTAGCTAATTAAAGAGTTTGTGAGTTTTCTGGGCTCTTTTCCATGTACAGTTGATTATGAAATTAAAAGATTAGTTTATTTAAAATTATATTTCAACTTGTTAATTCTTTTTTCTTCCTACACAGTGTAGTGACTATGACTTGGAATTTGGAACTGAGTGTTTGCATTTGGCTCTAAAATACTGTCACATCAAAGCCAAACTTATAGAAGGATCTCCTGACCTCTGGAAGGTAAGGGAGTTGGTACTTAGCTCTGTTTTGGTGTGTCATTCCTGAAGATGTATTGTCTACAAGTACAGACAATTTCCAGGTGCTTTAGAAGATAGAGAAGTATGAAAGTATTTGGTTTCATATTGAAACAGTATTTCCAGGAATAAAGGTGTATGTGTATATGCATACATAAAAGGTGTTGAGTCTCACTAGGTTTTCTGAACCATCAAATATGGTATCATTTCTATTGCTCGGTTGCAAGAAAACTCACGCTGGGATAATTTATTCAAACAAATTCCATTTTAGCCAATAAGATTCTTTTATTCACAATTTTTGTGTGCGTTCTTTACCTATAATCTTTTACTCTGTAGCCTTACCTTCAACTGGATTGAGAGTGCAACTCTGCTTTCCAAAATAACAACGTTTCCTCACAGGCCTTGGGGTGGTAGCTCCAACTTAACTGGGTTGAAACACATATCTGCCAGTTTTGACCCAGTGGGGCTGGTGGCTAGAACCACTCACCTGCTCCTAAGAGGAACTGTGCTCTTTCCTGTGGTAAGGTTTGACTGCCTTTATGGCAAACTTCTTTCTTTAGGAGGAATGAAGTGGTTGTTGCACGATCATAGTTCAGCTTCCTGTTGCAGCAGGAGTGCTTTACAGCGTGACTCTCCTGTGTTTGATTGGGTAGAAATAGGTTGAATTGAGCAGTGTATTCTGAAAAAGAATTGTAGGGTCATATCATAGTTTTGAATAAGTATTGCTGCTTTTGAAATGTTGGATGAAATCTTTATAAAGCATCCCTCTAAATCTGGTTAGAAAACATTCATCCTAATTCTGAGATTATATGAATCTAAAAGCATACTTCCTCATTGACATAAAAAGAAAACAAAAAGCCCTATGTGTTGATTAGGTATTTTGTAAGTCACGTGGTGGGCCTTGCTGCATGCTAAGATTTTCTCATACATACTTAAATTGTTCTAAGATTACAAAATATTGACATGCCTGAATTATTGCCCGGTGGAGTAAATTAATGCAGTCTTATTGCTCTTTTAAGAGTATCCGAATATCATCAACCCAGAAGGCAAAGCTTTTATTCATTTTGTTTCTCCTTTTCTATATATGGCTCAGATGGTGATATGCATATCAATTGGGAGGATTTTGATAGTAACCAATTAGGTATTTTGTTAAAGATCCTGACCCATGTCACCATAGACCTGCTAGACTTAATTTGCAGACTATGTTGAAAAAAAAAAAAAAAAAAGTAAAAATTCAAGACATTTTATTGCTACTAACATGTCAGCACTCTCTGGCCTCATTGCTGATGTTTTAGGCTGTGTGAGTATCTACTTCTTGTGGGTATTCTGAGCCTTCTTTAAACTTGTAAAGTACCCTCAGGTCTGCAGGTGAAAGGAAAGCAGCACACTGCTCTTCTTTGAATTTTACACTCTGTCTTCACAAATGTATTTCAGTATTTTTGAGTGAAATCTCACATTGCAGTGCTTCCACCAGCAATACAGTGTCACGGTTTTGGTCCTTACATCTTGGCGCTCTGCTTCCCTTTTATGTGCAACAAATGTCAGGGCACTGAACTGTGGTTGGCCTTTCCAAGTGCTTCTATTCATTCTCCTCCTGAGTCATTTCATAATGCTGTTGTGGGTTGAATTGCATCCCACCACAGAAGATATGTTCAAGTCCTAGCCCCTGGCACTTGTGAATAAACACTGTTGTTTGAAAAGAGGGTTTGCAGATATGATCAAGTTAAGATGAGGTCAGATTGGTAAAGAAGAGTCCCTAAATCGGATCTGTAGGAATAGGAGAAAAGATTCACATACAGATAGGTGGAGAATGCCAACGACAATAGAGATAGAAATTGGAGTGATGCATCGACAAGTAAAGGAAAAGTGAGGGATCGCTGGCAACCCCAGGAAACAGGGAAGAGGTGGGGAAGGATTCTTCTCTAAAGCCTTCGGAGTGGGCAGTGGCCCTGCTGATACCTGGATTTCACACTTCTAGCCTCCAGTACTGTGAGAGGATATGTTCCTTTTTGAAGATGTCCAGTTTGTGGTACATTGTTATGTCAGCCCTAGGAAACTAATACACATGCCAAAAGGTGATATCCTGTTAGGCCCAGAGGGATCATTTTCATAGTATCACTTTCCGAACTGGGCCGGAGTGGGGAAGCCCTGCTCTTAGAATGTTTGAATAATGATGTGCCTTACCAGGGTCTTGGATTCTAAAAGGGCATGTAATGCAGTGAATTGGGCAAAAAGTCTTTCAAATTGCAGTTTTGAGGTCTGTTTAAGGTGTCAAATTTCTTCTGTGATTGAGGGGAAGTTATTTTGAGTGCAAATGATATAGTTGTTTCAGGTTCCCTATTTCCCTCTTCTGCCTCCTGTCTCATCATCCTCTACCTTTAAAAAATATTTTTGATATTTACTGGCTGTTCGTTTAGTCCTATTTAGCTTTTTGATGATACTGTATGAGTTGTCTTTAGTATAAGCTTTTAACTTAACTTTATGGTTTTATTTTGCATGGATAAAGAGTATTACCATTGCTGTTTAAACCAAAGCAATGGAATCTGCACATTGAAATAAGTGTTCTAATTCAATACTAATTCCAACGATGGTACAACTTTTTACAACTCAGAGTTGAAAGAAGATTTAGTACAATTATGCTAAAACTGGCATTGAACTTGGGTGGCAGGCCAAATACCTGGAACATGATTCAGAAATCTGACACAGTGAAGAGTGCACAGTGAAGAGAGTGCATATTTCAAGAGAATTTTCACTACCACAAAACAATAAGGCAAAGGAGGATTCTGAAATACAGAGCCAGGACACCTTCCCCTATCCCTCAGAAAGTGAGGGAGTTCACCCCTGGTGCTGGGAAGAATGACTAGAAATTTCTCATGACCACATGTAGGACTGTTATTTCATCTGCTGCTAGAAATCCCAGGAGGACTATTATTTTATATTTTACATACTTTTAAAAAAAATAGAAGTAAATGCAAAAAGTCAGCATTTACAGTTGAGGCCAGCCTTCCTGCAGTAGCTCCTCTGGGTTTAGAGGAAACATCAGTTTTTTCAGATCACCATGCAGGGTAGAGGACATCCTTGTGAATGAGCAAAGCCCCCTTCTTCTCCCTCCTTTTACCCTCCCTAAGAGCGACCAACCACAGAAGAATACAGGACCGACTCCTGATAATAGGGGTTGGCTCTTAAGCTCTGCCTGAGTGGTTGTGCCTAGCCAGCCCTTACTGAACATACCCTTATTTTAGAGAAATTTCATTTAGTCTATATAAGAGGAGACTACATTTAGTCTCCATTCCTTTAATTTATAGTTGTACCATATTTTTGTCCCAATATAAAGAGTTGGTCACTTACTATACTACACAGACCTAATTGAACAAACTTCTTGTTTCTAAGTGTTAAAACTGTCTTCAAGGCATAAAAGATTCATAATAAGTTATTGAAGAAATTTAACTGTATTCCATTGTCTGAAAATGCTTCTTTAGAAGACATTGATGTGTCATCACAACATTATTGGAATGACTGACTTTTGAGGATTTCTTTTGATGGGAATTACTTGTTTTAGATTCAAGTGTTCTAGCATCTTTGTTAAAAACAAAAAGTCTCACTTTTTTCTTTTTAACCTCAAAAATACAGTGTGGTGAAATTGTGTCTTTTCAGAGGTTTTCATCTAGTTATCCAGTCTAGAGGAAAGAACATTTTCTAGACAGACATAATTGATGAAATGGAAATCAATATAATATCCCCATCCAAATCTAAATTTGTATCTGTCTTCGAAATTTAAGATCTTCTGGCTTTATTCTAATTATTGGAGTACATACTCATTTTCTTATGAGGTGAAAGATGGAAGAACATTAAGTGTAGTCTGATTTATGTAAGATGGTGGCCAAGTGGACTTGGCTCTGAGAAGTCTCCTTAATTTCCCATATTGTCAACACAGAGCAAGACAAAGCAGGTACCATAGTGTCTGTGGAACGCACCTTGAGGTAGCTGAGAGTGCTCTGGCCTAGGAGTTAAAGGCAACTATCTCTGTGGCTCTCAGTTTCAGGTTTCTCTTCCACTGAGCATAAATATTTTTAAAGCTAAATACTTAGACGAAATATTGCACAGAAGCACAGTGAAACAAAACAGGCAAAAACTGAGCTAAACTAGGTGAGTAGCAGCTGGGGGGCTCTGAGCGTCAGCTGCGCAGAGCTTCCACACTGGTCTTCCGGTGGCCCCTGAGCTCTAAGGAGCACAGTCCAGTGAATCAGAGGATTGAGGCTCTTCTATCACTAGGGCTGATTTTTTTTTTTTTTTTTTTTAAGTAACTGTTTTCCATACTGAGGTATTATGCAAGGTCAAAGAAAACCTGCAGATCATGCTTACAGAAGAAAATCAATCTCAAAACTGATGATTAAACTTTTCATAAAATTAAAAATAAGGAAAGGACACTCCATATTACTGTAAAAGCTTGATAGAAAGAGTCATCAATTCAGAATTAAAACATTTTCAGTACTCTTCCCTTTGAAATTTGGCAGCTGTTTTATTTAGAAAAACAGAAGGCTGTTTTTCAACACAGTACTTTATAAGTTTGTCAGAAATATTTTGTAGTTTATTTTCCTTAAATCAGTGTTTGTTGAGAAGTATAGTTGAGGTTTTCAATAAGGCTTTATGTAGAAAATATTAAATAAACATCAAAGACTTTAATCTGTGTATAGTATGTATCCACAGCCAACAAGAAAATGTAGGCAAAAAGATGAATTTTAGGGGAATTCCCTGGAGGTCCAGTGGTTGGGACTCTGCGCTTTCACTGCAGAGGTCACAATTCAAATTTTGATGTCTTTCTTGTTTATACAATTACTTATTTAATATTAGTGTAGAAAGGACCTTTAGGTAATAATTCATGTATTTTATTCATAAGACTGATTCCAATGCAAAAATACTGTCTTGCAAATATGCTAGAAAAATCATTTTAGTATTTGAGACCAAATTTTTTTCATTAAAAAAACCCATTGTTAAGATAGATTTATTTGGAAAAAAGAATAAGGTACTTTCACAATTATTCTATTTAAATTTGGAATGCGGTTTTATCTCTCAAAGCAGGAAGGAATAAAAAATCAGCTATGGTAATTAGGCATCTTCCTGTTAATTTCTGATTTGAGTTTACCTTACATAGCAGACAGTTATAGGAAAAAAAGGCTTTTCTCACTTAAATTGCAAATACTGAGTGATGATTTCAGATATCTAGTTAACTTTGGGTTTTCATGGAAACAAATGTGTTTTTTTAATATTTAAATATTTAATATTAATATTTAATACCACGAGAGGTAGCTGTGTCCCCATTGCCTGTCCGAAGGCCGGGGGTTAGAAGGTGTTCAGAGGCATTTAAAAGAAAGAGTGGATGTAACTGACATGACTGGAAGCCTCTACCACAGGTGCGTGTGTGGGTTTGTGTTGTGGGAGCCCCGATTTTCCAGCCTTTTCTATTGCCCCCGAAGCCCCCATGTGGCTCTGCTCTAGGCCTTGAGGGTCTCTGCTTCCTGTCTGTCTTGAGCTCCGCAGCCTTGTCTTGTCTTTATTTGGTAAAATAAATATTTATTTATTTATTTATGGCTGCTTTGGGTCTTCGTTGCTGTGCGTGGGCTTTCTCCAGTTGCCGAGAGCAGGGGCTACTCTTCCTTGCGGTGTTTGGGCTTCTCATTGCAGTGGCTTCTCTTTTTGTGGAGCACGGGCTTCGGTACTTGTGACTTGCAGACTTAGTTGCCCCGCAGCATGTGGGAACTTACCGGACCGGGGCTCAAAACCGTGTCCCCTGCATTGGCAGGTGGATTCCCATTGGCAGGCAGATTCCCAACCACTGTGCTACCAGGGAAGCCCGAAACAAATGTGTTTTATTCAATTCTTATAAAAGAAATTTGTCCTCTAAAATGTTTCTACAGGTTGAGTTTTGCTCACTGTTTTCATTGCTCTATTCCAGCCCTTAGAGCAGGATGTACAACGTGGTAGTTATTTGATAAATATGTATTGAATGAGTGAATGAGGTCAATACATTCTTTAATTTGGTAAAATGCATAGTCTGAAGCTTTAAGTGTCTGTTTTCTACTTTTTTCCCCAGATAAGAGAACTGCATTTTGGGTCAGTAACTATAGTACTAGTTTTGGTTCACATGTGCTTGTTTTAGACATAATTTAACAATGTCATATTTGATTTTAATAGATTGGTCGAGTGCTTGAGGAAATTTCCATCTGTCTTACAGGTTAGCTGCTACATTAATTCTGGATTGTAAGGTATAGTTTTAGACCAGGGTTACCTGCCAGGATACAGGCATAGCAGGGAAACCTA
Source organism: Phocoena phocoena (assembly GCF_963924675.1). NCBI lineage: Eukaryota > Metazoa > Chordata > Mammalia > Artiodactyla > Phocoenidae > Phocoena > Phocoena phocoena. Next base: position 37,118,149 of record NC_089227.1, read on the forward strand.
TTTTGGGTAGAAGTGCCCTGAGCCACTTACCTGAACAAAGTTTCTGTACAAGTTTAGTTAGGCTATAATCTCGAGGAAAATAGTCCAAATTATAGACAGGGAAGGGTATTAATTAGTGAGTATTTCTCAAAGTGGGTTTTTAGACCATTTGCATCATAAATCATCTGAACACGTGAATGATAAGCTCCTAAGACCTTATAGTACTTATTAACATATTTGATTATTTACTATGTTCTTCAGTTCTGTGATGTAGGAAAAGTGATTCTGCAGTGCCATGCGCTTGACATGTTCTGTACCTGAGCTCACTGGATGTACTCTGGGAACTATCTGTTGTAGGACCATGCAGGGTATATTACAAGGAATAGGTTATTGCAAGGAGGCTGTATGTTCTTAAGCAAAGATCATGATTGTTCTTATATACGTGGTGGTGCCCTCCAGGCTCTTTCTATCAGTTATGTATTAATAAAAATCTTAAAAAGGTGAACCTTATCTGGAAGTATACAGATAAACTCAATTCAGAATGAAGACCCTCAATGTGAATTGGTCTTTCAGAAGTATCTCATTTCAACTGAAAATGCAATTTGGTAATTTTTTTAATATATACTTTTCCTTCTTTCCTTCCAACATAAAACCTACTATTAAACAATAATTCTAATACTTTTATTTAAATGCTACCACATTTTCTTTGATATAATACTTATATTAATAAGACTTTGGTAACCACTGCCATATAACGTCCCAATTTACTTAAAGATTTAAAAACAAATCTTCAACCATTTGTAGAAACAATATATATTTTTTCTGAATAAACTGATGTGTTGTAATTTAAAAATTGTCAGTATTATGTGTTTATAGTTTCTCCAAAATCAAGAATTTCCTTGGGGGCATAATTTTATTGCTTTCACATTCCTTCCTACTCTGTTAAGTCTAATGAAGTTTATCTGTCCTCTAGGTGACCTACAAACGAGATCTGTATGCAGCTGAATCGATTATTAAGGGTATGTTTGGCCTTATGACTGTCAGTTCCTATGTTTCAAAAACGTAAGCCAGTTGAGAATTTCTCATGACATTTTAAAGCCCAGAATTCTCAGAAGTATAAATGCTGTAGGCCACGGAGGTCTGTGAGTTGTGTTTTTGCAAAATAATTACATTTATTTTGTTTCCTGCTTTGAAGTATCACTTATTATGATTTATGTAACATTGGTTTTAGCTTTTATAAAGGAAATACTTTATTAATTTGAGAAACGTAGGTGACATTGACACTATTAGAAGTGAAAACTGATATTTTAATTTATAAATAGATTATATTTCGTTTTTATTTATTCAGAGGACTGTCTACCCCCTCCCAACACTGCCATATCAGTACATTAGACAGCATCTTTTGCATGAGAAAAAAAATTTTCTGAAATAGAGAAATTGGGCTGAATGATTTTTAATTCCTTTTAGTTCTGACAATGACTGCAATTTTGTTTTGTAATTTTAGATATTATATATGTAATAACCCCTTTCTCATTCTTTTCATCTCTGACTCTAAGATCTCAGCTACACAGAAGTACTTTATTTCATAATCAACAAATATTTATCCCTGTGCTTGACACCGTGCTAGAAATGTAATGATGATGCACAAGGGACATTCATTCTGTACTTTTGCAACCTCCACAGTTCAAATCACAGTTTCTTAACCTTGGCACTATTGGCATCTTAGGCCAGGTAATTCTTTGCTCTGGGGACTGTTTTGTGCATCCTAAAAGTTGCCTGGCCTCTACTCACTAGATACCAGAAGCACTCTTCCCTCCCTCCCCTCCCCTGCTCTGACCATCAAATGTCTCCTGACATCACCACTGTTGTATGTATACATGGTCCTAGCCAAAATCAGAGGGGTCCACCCCCAGTGCCTAAGCAAGTGTGGTGCTTTACAATCCATTTGTAATTTACTCCTTCAAAAATATGTTAAGGACAGAACGATGTACTCAGATAGCGACTGAGAAGTGACCTTGTAAATTCAGATGTTGATTGAAGTTGAAAGAAATACTGAATGGGAATTGTGAGGGCAACAGTTTTTATTTTATTTTATGGAAAGCCTATTTAACAATCAATTGGCTTCACGTTCAGAAAACTGAAATCTTTTCTCTGTTCATAACATTCTGTATTTGTTAAAGTACATTAATTTACTTTAATATGTGTATCTGTGTATGTAAACAGATCATCTATAGCTATAAATCAAAATGTTGACATATATTTACATATGAGCCAGGCTATGTATAAACATTACTCTGGAGAAGTTGCCTAAACCATGTTGTAGTTGGCTATATTCTCAGCACAAGGAAATTTAAAACTCAGTCTGGTTTCTTTATAAACTCATATCTCCATGACCTAGGTAAAATGGAAGTGAGCCATTTTGTGAAAAGTTGGCAGGTAGTTCAAGTGAGGATGCTACATATCTCAGTACTTTGCCTATGTATTATCAAGAACAGGCTTCTTATCATGTAAAAGCCTACATTTTAAGTATAATTGCAGGGGGCTTTAGTTTTAGAAATTGTTTGCAGAGAGAAATTGTTTTGTTTAGGTAACATGTTCTAGTATGCTACTTGTCAAGTATTTAAAAAGTATTCTATTTTTATTCTTAGGGAAAGTAATCGGTCTGGATGTAAACAGCTGATTTAGAGAAGAGTCTCCTTATGTTCTTTCAGATTTGCATTTCTATTAACTTCCCAAGAGATTCTGATGTTGCTCACACCCTTTGAGGACCACTGCTGTGGTGCCTTCCTACTCTGTTTGGGTTTCTAGACCAGTAGTGTTGTGATTACCAGAGAACTTGAACGCAGAATGTCTGGCCCTGACACGTTAAGTCAGAATCTGCGTTTTAACGAAAACTCTGGCTCATTAGTTTGTACATTAATTTCCAGAAGCATTCTTCTAGGCTACTCTCCAGTCTTTAATAGTTGATGTTTTTTCCTAAATAATATCTTTTATTGTATTTAGAGCTTCACGTCTTTCCACGCGGTCAGTTTCAAATGTTTGTTGGCTCAGCTGGGGTTGCTACCTGCCTCCATGACTTGAACTAATACTGTCTCTGAGGCCTCATAGTAGAAACAATTCCGGGCATAGGAAAAGGGAAACTCTTAGATTTTTAAAAATAAAATTCTAAAATAGAGTATGGTATATAGCAGGCTACCTGTCTGAGCTATCTACTCACCTGTTTGCGTTTTCCATGTAAATGTTCAAAGTATATTTCTAGGCACTTGTATGACACAGCATTCACTGGGTACTTACTTTGTGCCAGGCATTGTTTAAAGCATTTAATATAGATTATCTCTTGCTTCTCCAAGAACTCAATGATGTAAGTAGTGTGGTTGTTTCTGTATTATAGGATATTCAAGGGTGCTAAGCAAATACTAATCTAAGAAGGATAGAAAATTAATTCTTAATTATAAATTTTTCTACGTTAGTTTACCTCTTTGTATAGCTGTTCTCCCTTTTTTCCTTAAGCAGAGATTATTCAGATTCCCTTCTCTGAAATTCTTGGGCTACATGTGTTTAGGCATTTTGATTACTTTGTATTTTCAGAAGCTACTGCTGTTTGTCATACATTATATCACATTACCAGTGGGATTTGGGACCTTACCACATAATGAAACTTACAGTACATGAATATTTATGCTCAATATTTAGAATGACTATAAAGCCCCTAGCCAGTTCAAGCTTAGGACTCATTTTGCCATCAAATTTTTTTTTTTTTAACATCTTTATTGGAGTATAATTGCTTTAAAATGGTGTGTTAGTTTCTGCTTTATAACAAAGTGAATCAGCTATACATATACATATATCCCCATATCTCTTCCCTCTTGCGTCTCCCTGCCTCCCACCTTCCCTGTCCCACTCCTCTAGGTGGTCACAAAGCACCGAGCTGATCTCCCTGTGCTATGTGTTTGCCATCAAATTTATATATGAAAACAATTTTAAAAACGTTTAAGAACTTTTTGGATTTCAGCATTGACTGTAACTTGGTGTGACCCTCTTTTAGATTTGATTCAGTGAAGGTGGAAAGAATGTCTATTCTTTTTTCTATCCTCTGACATTGAGTTGAACCAAATGTATTGGTATTTTTTCTTTAGAATCTAAGGAACATAAATTATGGGAATAGATGGTCTTTCCCTCCCACCTTACCTCTCTACCTGCCTCCAGCACATGCATATCGAGCTCCAGTGTATATATCTATCTTTTTTCTTTCTTAAAATAGAGATGATATAATATTTGAATGTATGCACTTTCGTCAAGGTTTAAAACCAGGACTTGGAGCACATGGCACTCATGCCAGGTACTTTATATGTTATTTCATTTGTTCTGTATAATGCTGTTAACATAGATACTACTGCTCTGAATTTTGCAAGTGGGAAAACTGAAACTTAGTGAGATTAGGTACTTTCCTCTAGGTCACACAGTAAGAGCAGGATCCACAATTTAATCCCCTTGTCCCTTCACCTTAAGCCTGACTCTATTCTGGGACGTGGCCACTTTGCACTTCTGAGTCATGTCCCTACTCACATTGACCACTAAAGTGGATACTGGATTCAATCTCTCTCTTTGGTGGGTACAGCAAATGGCTTATAAAATCCAGCCTGCCCAGTTCAGGTTCTGTTGGGTTAAAACCGTGTCTTCAGCTGGGAAGAATGATCACACAATTGATGCTGAAGATGTTATCTTCTAGTGCTGTGCTAAGCACACAGTAGTATTCTAGAGAGTGTGGGAGTGTGGGAAAAGCAGATAATATTGAAACTGCAGATTTCTAGACAAGACTAGAGAAAGAATAAAAATTAAAATTCAAAATCAGAATAATAGTTTCAAAATGATGGTTTGGGTACTGTTTCTTTCATTTTTAAATTCTGGTAGTTTAACATTCGTCACTGAGCCATAACAGTTTTTCCTCTTCTAGAATGGAACTTTTTTTCTCTGTGATATGAGTGCTTAGTATTCTGTAAGTTGTCTTTCCTGTGCTGCTTTTTTTACTTCAATACCAATTATTGCTGGCCAACGTATTATATTCTGATGCAACTATTTTCTTGTTTACTAAGTGTTTTTCAAACTATAAAATATTTCTAGGATAAATGTCAAAACTTGTAAGAGCTTTTCGTATTCCCAGATTGACTTGTCACTGGAACAGCATGTATATTTTGGTCCTTCTTAATTTATGTTCAGGTCCGTCTCTTCAGTAGGGGAATTTTGATGTAACTAACTTCAGGCAAGCTTTTGATGCTAAAATCCTCAAATTATGGTTTATAGCAAGTCTCAAAATCTGACTTTTTTTTATGTTGTTATATAAGTTTTATTTTTAAGCTTAATTTATTTTACTGTCAGTATATTTACGTGGATTTCCATTTATAGTGAACTGTTCAATAATAGGAAACATGTATATAAGTAGTACTCTCAGATTTCTTTTACAGTCTTTCACACACATAACTTTGAAAAATGTACAGTGAATCACAAATTTACTCTTATGTAAAACAAAGCATTTTTAATACTCCTTTTTCTGAGGTAGAGAATTGGATTCGGTCCTTGTTCTTTAATGTTTAACTCTTTTAGGCTTCGGTGTGTGAAATTTAAAACATAAACTTTTCTAGGGAGTAGTGTGGTTAATTGGTGCAGCAAGACTCTGGGTTGACTGACAGGTTTGTGAAGAGCCACTTAACAAAGAGATACTGTACTTTTGTCACATAAGCTGGTTGAGCCCACCCAAGCCTGCTCTGTGGGCTCAGACCTACGCAAACTATTAAAATGGTTACAACAGTAACATACTTTTATCTAGATTTCCATGTACCATGCAAACAGTCCCAAACACTTGATTTACTATGCTGACCATATTATGGCAAAAGGATCAATACTGTATGCTAAAATTTCCTAAGATGGAAATCCCCTAAGGGATTTCTAAATAAAACATTGCATTTATTTTCTACCAGCATCTTTGATCACATATTTTAATATTTTTAATTTTCTGGCTGGAGTGTTTTAAAAATAATTGTATTTTGTTCTCTCCTGGTTATGATTGTACAAACCCAAGTAGGCTAGTACTGTAAAAAAAAAAAAAAAAAAAAAAAAGCCTCATGGTAGTCATATAAAAATGGAAAAAATAGGTAACATCGATAATCATTTCATTTTTAACTGGCTTTAATTAATATTACTTAAAATAGTTAATAATGTTCATATAGAAATTCATGTCTTTCCCCAGTCATTATGTAATGTTTTCCGTTTGCTAAGAACTTTATTTTAAAGGAAATTGATTTCTTGGAAATACCGTATCGCCTATTGGTTCAGAACTTTAGACTTTATTCTGAAAATAGATTTTTATTTTCAACATCATTGATACAGGTGATTTCTTTCAGTGTCAAGTATTTATGCACAGTCAAGCTATAAATCCCCATATGCCTGTTTTTTTATGTTTCATACAATTTTTTGAAGGAATTAAATCAGTAGGTAAGCAATTGAATTCTTTTCTGCTTTTATCCATTGAAAGTAGCTGAATATACTTTTCAGTTGTCTCTGACTGAAAGGAAAAAAATCAAATCACATGTGGATAAAACTGATTCAGTGTCCCTGAGATTTAGGAAGATTCGTGGTGTTATAGTGTGTATTTTATGCATATGGAGAAACTAATGCCTTTGGTTTTTAGTGATCCTTTAATATCTTCACTTAAAATCATGGCGTTTTAAGTGCATAGCCTTTTCAAATCTTCTCAAATTGAAAAGATGAGAACCTTTAAATCAGTTTTCTACATCTGTAGAACTCTAGGTTTTTCTTTTCTGATGAGAAAAACTCATCAGGTTTTTCTTGCTAAATAGCCAGTGATGATGCCATTTTATTTTCAACCATGCTTTTTGGACAGTGCAAAGTTAAGATTTACATGGAAACTGTAATTTTTTGATGTGTCTGGCTATTGATGATACTTCATTTTCCAAATTTTCACATTAATACCATAACTTGTTTGTAAATACTACACTTTTTGTTCTTCACTCTCTTGAATAGTCCTGCCATTGTATCTTACGTGACTCTGTATCGACATTTGCATCAAGCTTTAATTAGAACAGGAAGGCTGCAATATGATTTAATAGCAATTTGTTTTCCTTGGACTCTTACTGGAAAAAAAATGTAAATTAGAAAGTTAAATATTTGGGTCAAGATAAGAGAAAATGGAGTTCACTTTTTTGTTTAACTTTATAATTTCCTTAATTTGTCATTAGTGAGATGCTAATTCAAGCATAAGCAAATAAATCTGTCATGTTCAAAAACTTGTAAGGTCACAGTGAGGTATTAAGTAACTAGTTAAATAAGACTTAATAACAGACAAAAGCCAGCCAGTTAGGCTTAACTCTTTTGTAGGTAGGAAAAAACAACAAAAATGCAAACATGATACTTATGCTTTAAGTAATAATACATTTTATAAATATCCTGATGAGTCACTAGCCTTAGAAAATTGCGTTTCCTTCAAATTTACTTCTCTTAACTAAGAAAGAATATATACTTTGAAAAGAAAAAAAAGTTTTGCATCGTTTTCTTGGAAAACAGTAATATCCTTACACGTAAAAACACGTGCAGGAGACAAGATGTCACATGTCTGCTTCTTATTTTCAGTTGCAAGGTAGAAAACTTCATTTGGTATTCAGTGACTCATTTAAAAATGTGGTTAAGATCTGATATAAAACATCTTAAAAAAAAATCTGCCTTCCCGATGTCCTCCAGGTAAAATATGTACAGTTGAGAAGGAAGCCAATTTACAAAGACCACTTTGACCTTTTAATGTGGGTCTGTATTTCTTTCTCAAATCTCTATCCCTGTTGTCCACTTGTCCTGTAGTCACGGCTTGTTGACTGCTTCTCTTTGCTTGATGGCCTGCTGCCCTTACTGTTCTAAGAGCTTCCTTTAGATAGGTGTTCAGAGAAACCTTAGGCATCTTACTACAGATGAAACTGAGATGGGGATTTCAGTGCTCAACAGTGGTGATTCTGTTTGACTCCTTTAAAATTGTTCATGTGAGACAGAAAATAGACTCTAAGATTGGCTTTTGATTCAGTGAACTGAACAGGAGAATAGAAGATGACTGCCCCCACTTTGAATGGATTAGGACTTGACATCTTTTGGAAATGGCTATTTCTGGATTTGATATAGCTGTTTCTTACTTACCTATGAACACAAAAATTTTGGCTCAAGAGGTCAGTATAGTGGATGAGGCCTGATGGAATTCATCGTGTTAGATGTTTCTAAGAAAATGGAAAACTGACTTTTGGATTTTTTGCCTACTTGCTTCTAGAACTAATCTAGTATTTACGTTTACTTCTCTCTTCACCACTGAGTTTGAAAATTTTTTGTAAAATACAAATGCCATCCTGAGCACTCATGTGTCCTTACTCATGATTAATTGGCGGAAGCATATGTCTAGGTATTCCTTGCTCCTTGTTAATGTGTCAGTGGGTTTATCACATGGTAAAGAGGAAGCTGTGCATGTTAGAGATTTTACATATTACTGTTTTGTGAAGTTAAATGAAGATTCCAAATTGCATCTGTTTTCTAACCCTTCAAGTAAGACCGGATACTTTATGTATACCAAGAGTTCTAATAGTCAAGGACAATTAGAGGAATTTCTAAAAGATGAGTATATTATAAATTAGATTTTGACGTCATTTGTTAACTTTGAGATTATACATTATGCCTCCTATATAGGACTTTTAGTTAGAATAACACTGAAATTAAACACTTAGGAAAACACATTATGTATGAATATATTTTGTTAAACTGTATATCCTAACCAAAGGTGGCTAAGTTGTAGGTTGTGAAGCATGTTAAACCGGGGGATTGAAAGCTCTTAAAGAATTCCATTGTACTTACAATTAGATTGAAACTTGAGAAAATTTCAAAAGAGTTTGGCAGATGAAGCTGTGATACATTGAAAACTTGGGCATTCCGGGTATCTATGCTAGGAGTCCTTTGATGCACCTCCCGGGTAGGTGGTTGGAATTGTGTTAATGTTCTTCTGTGCTACTGTCAGTTCCTGGGAGAGCAGAGAGATAAGCGGAGGCAGAGGAGCATCCGCTGTGGGAAGGACCTCCATGTCTTTTCTCCTTTTTCCACTTGGAGTTAATAGTATGTAGCTGTAGCATTGAAGGGTCCTGCACAAGAGGACAGCTGACCTTCTGAGTGGTCTCTATTTTATATCCTGATGGGCTTCAGTTAATGCTTAATTGGTTTTGGTATTGAGAGTGTTGTCTTCTCTAGTATATTGTGACCTAGTGAACCAGCTGAGACTTTTATGTTACTTTCTAAGTCTCTAAGCATCTGATTTAGGGTTCTGTTCAAGAGTATTCTTAACTCTTACCTGATTAAGTATGCAAATGAGAGACTGTGATTTTGCTTTTGAAGTTTAAAGGTTTAGATGGTCTCTGCTCTTTTGGCATGAGGCAGACAACATTGTTAGATAAGCAGCTATCAACCACAACGTGGTCTTGTTATGTGACTAGGGAGTCATGGGAGGCATGTAACCAGGTACTCCATTTCTACCATGTTTCATTGACTCTAAGGTGCCATTGCTTGTAAGAAGCAATGTTATTTTTATACCATTGAGAACAGAAAAATGATGGCAATTAAACTAAAATGTAATGTTTTATTTTCACTTAGAAACTTATAAACATTTATTAAATGAGCTCTTTTATGTTTATTTAGACATATATTTTTATCACACTTGTTCATATGTAAAAAGACACAGGCAGAGTTCTGGTTCTGGGTAAGATGGAGCAAGCTCACTCCACTCTGTTTCTCCTAGCAAATGAATCTATATGGACAGAATACATAGAACAGCTGTTTGAGGCTTCAAAGTAAATAGTACAGGTGGATTAATGAGTAAGATCCAATTTTGAAGTACTACCTAACTGGCAGGGAATTATGTCAGGCTCTGTTATGTCCTGACCTGGGTCCAGTGCAGCCCTGGGTCTGTTGTCCAGAAGTGGGCATTGGAGTTGACAGACTTCCAAGAAAAGCCCCTTAATTCTGATCAGAGAAGCAGGAAAGGAATTTCCTAATGTTCAGAAAGTGAAGATATCTCCCTTTTTGTCTTTTCTCTCTCAGTGCTTTAATTCCCAAGCAATCATGTGGCAATAGTGGCATTGGCAGTGGCATCAGTGGGGGCCCAGAGAAGCCTAAAATTCTGAGAGAAGTGAACATTCCTCTTAATCAGAGTTGCTATGATTCTAAGAGGTGGGATGACCACTGTTGCTGTTCTTAATTTCTCCTGTTGCTTACCTTTGGACGCAGGTGCAATTATGGGAAATGTGTGCAAAATGGGATAACTAGGATCCCAGCTTTCTGGTAGGAGTGATGAAAAGGGATGCACTAAAGAAGTGGAATGTACAGGGAGAGGTTGGAGGTGAGAGAGGATATTACTCAAATGTACAGGATATGATCTGAGGTCAGTTAACATGCAAAGAGTCAGGAAAATCTAAACTCACATGGGGAAGGACAATTAATAGATACCCATGCTGAGATGGCACAGATGTTGGAATTTTCTGAAAAATACTTTAAAGCACTGATTATAAAAATGCAACAAGGGAAAATGCTCTTGAAAGATGAAAAGTCTCAGCGAAGGCATAGAGAAAATAAAGAAGAACCAAACAAAAATCTTAAAACTGAAAAGAAGATAACCAAAATTAAAAACTTACTGGTTGGGCTTAATAACAGAATGGAGATGGCAGAGTGCCACCGAAGTTAAAAAGATATCATTGGAAGGTTTTCATTCTGAACTACAGAATGAAAAGAAATGGGGAAAAAAATTAACAGTACTCAGCATCTGTGGGAATGCAGCAGGTCATCTGAATCCTGGAAGCAGAGGAAAAAGTGCAGTACAGAAAAAAACATTTGAAGAAACTATGAATAAAAACTTCCCAAATTTGATAAAAGACATAAAACTGCAGATTCAAGAAGCTCAGTTAACTGCACCATGATAACCCCAAAGATGTCCACATCCAGATACTTACTTCCTAAGCAAACTGCTGAAAACTAAGACAAAAATCTTGAAAGTAACCAGAGAGAAATGATGCATTGCTTATAAAGGAATGATAATTTGAATGAATATAAATTTCTTATTAGAAAACATGGGAACCAGAAGAAAGTAGAATACGATTTTTAAAGTGCTAAAAATGAATATTATTAACTCAGTATTCTATATCCAGCAAAAAAAAAAAAGAAAAATTACCCTTCAGGAATAAAGGTAAAATAAAAACAATTTCAGGTAATGGGAAAAAAAGATAATTTTGTTGCCAAAAGATGTACTCTAAAAGAATATCTCAACAGAGCTTTTCATGCAAAGGAGATGATGCCAGAAGGAATCTAGGAACATCAGGAATTAAGGAAGAGCAACAGAATCAATAAATAGAATAGATTCACATAATTCCTTTTACATTTTTAAACTATTTATAGGTTGAAAGCAAAGGTAATATTTTCTGATGAGTTTTTCTATATATGAGACAGCTGCAGTATTGTAGATAACTAAGTGCAACATAAAAGCAGTAAGGTAAAGGGACCTATAATACCATGGTTAGGTTTCTACATTTTACTTGCTGTGATAAAATATTTTATGTAGACTCTAAAAGGTTAAATATGAATATTGAAATCCCTAGAGCAACCACTTAAAAAAACTATACAAAGAGATTAGATCACAAACACAAGAGATAAAACTGAATACTAAAAACAAGTTTAAACCAGAAGAGAAAGGAGAAATAGAGGAACACAAAACAAAGGGAGAAAACAAAAATATAAATAATAAAATAGATGACCTAAATCCAAATATATCAGTAATTTCATTAAATGTCAGTGGTTTTGGCAGACCAACTAAAAGATGAAGATTTTAGGGTGGATATTAAGATTCGACCCAACTGTATGCTGCCTACGAGAGTTTACTTCCAACATAATGTTTTAAAGGTTACAAGTAAATAAAAGTAAAAGCACATACCATGTATTCACTAATCAAAAGAAAACTGGATGGCTATATCAAAGTAATAAAAAATACCTTACATAATAAAAGGATAAATTCACCAGAAAGACATAATTCTAAATGTATATCCATTTAACTGCAGAGCTTCAAAATATACTTAGCGTGAACTGACCAAAATGAAGGGAAAAATAGACAAATCAACAATTATAGCTGGAAACTGCAATGTTTCTCTAAGTATTTGCTGGAATCAATAGAAAATCAACAAGGATATAGAAAGAGTAAAGAGTACCACCAACTAACTTGATCTAATTTACACAAAACTTTCCACCCAGCAGTAGAAGAATAAACATTCCTTTCAAGTGCACCAAGAACACTCTCCAAGACAGAATGTACCCTGGGTAATAAAACAAATATTAACAAATTTAGAGGAATTGAAAACATGCAAAGTATGTTCTCTGACAGTAATAGAAGCAAACTAGAAATTGATAATAGGTAAAAGAAAAACCGTCAAGCTTGGAAAATAAACATTAAATCAACTGTGTCCAAGAGAAAGTCTCAAGATAAATTAGAATATTTTGAACTTCAGTAAAATGACATCACACTTTGTAGAATGCTGCTAAAACAGTACCTAAATGCTTATATTAGAAATGAAGAAAGGTCTTGAATCAATGATCTGAGTTGCTGTGTTAAGGAGCTAGAAATAGAGGAGCAGTGCAAACCCAAAGCAAGCAGTAGCAAGGAAGTTATAAAGAGCAGAAATTAATGAAGTTGTGAAAACAAAATGTCAGAGACAAAAAACCTAAATCTGGTTACCTGAAAGGATTAATAACACTAGTAAACCTATCATGAGACTGCAAAAAGAAAGGAAGACACAACTGGAAATGTTACACAATTGTTGGTGGCAGTGAAAATGGTACAGCTACACTGAAATGCTGTTGACAGTTCTTATAGCGAGAAAAACACATTTACTGTATGATCCAGCATCCCATTCCAATGCATTTATCCTAGAGAAAGGAAAACTTACTTTCACACAGGAAACTGTATGTAACTCTTTATAGCAGTTCTGTTCATAATCATCAGAAGCATGGAACAATCCACATATCCTTCAGCGGATGAATTGGTGAACTGGTACATCTATACAATGGAATGCAACTCAAATGAATATATATGAATTGTCCATATACAAAATAACTTAATCTCAGAGGAATCATACTGAATGATCTCCAAAGGTTTGAGATCTCAAATGATCTCAAAAGGTTATGTTTTGAATGATTCCACTTATGATTTAAAAAAATTTTAATTTTATTTTAGAGCATAGTTGAGTAACCATGTTGTGTTAGTTTCAGGTGTACAGCAGAGTGATTCAGTTATACATATGCATATATACTTTTTCAAATTATTTTCCCATTTAGGTTATTACAGAATATTGAGCAGAGTTCCATGTGCTATACAGTAGGTCCTTGTTGATTATCTGTTTTATTTTTTGTCTTTTTATATTTTTTATTATTACAAAAATTTATGTTGCAGTATAGTTGACTAGCAATGATATTCTTGGAGAGACAGAAATGTAGTAACAAGGAATAGATCAGAGGTTGCTTAGGCCAGGGAGCTGGCGAGGGGGTGAGTACAAGAAGATGGCATGAAGGATTGAACTGCTTTGTATTATGACTGTGGTGGTCGTTACACAAATCCGTAATGTTACAGTCATGGAAATGACCACCGTATACACGAAAAGGTAATTTTACTGAATGTTATTAGAGGTTAAGTGTATCTTTATAAGGCCCTGATGGGCAGCAATTCTATGATGCCATCCCTATTTCAGAGAAGTTATACAGAGGAAAAATGGAAGTTTCAATCAATGAAATATTAAGTACTTAAGTACTGCAAGTAATTAAGTACTGAAAGTTTGCGAGTTATTTCATTAAAAGCTACAAAAGAAGTTTTCATTTTCGCCCCAGAGTGATGTCATTTGCTCTTACATTCTATTATCCCTTAACGTTTGGGAAAGGGGAATGCCAGAGCCTGCGGAGAATTCTCTTTACTCCATGAACCTGTGAGAATGTCGTTTGACATGTATTACTCCAGTAAAAAAAAGGTGGGGAAACTCCTGGGTAAGATGCTGAATTGGGGAAGTATCTTATCTTCTTTACTGATTCTGTTAGCATGTGGAGTTGTTGAGGGCCTTCACTCCAGACCAGGTTGCCCGGTTTGAATCCTGGCTCCTGAGTTTACTAGCTGTATAATCCCAGGTGAGTCATTTGTATCATCAACACTAATGAGGCCATTATGATTTTGCTGGCTAGATTTTGGTTAGAATTTAATATATGCTTTTTATAACAGAATAATAATTAATTGTCAGTCACTCAGTGAGCAATAATCCAGTGGTTTGGCCGAGTTACTCTAGGCCTCAATTGTTTTTTACTTTAAAGGAGGCTAATATCTTCTATTTATTGGTAACATTGCATTGATTCATTAGAATTTAAAGGACCCCCTAAGATATTTTGAGCTCTTAAAGCATAGAGCCTTATAAATACCATTGCTCTTATTTTTTCATGTTATTGGTAGTTTTCCTCTAAGTTAAATTTTTAAAAGTTTATTGATTGCTTTAATAGCATGTTACAGACCTTTTTGTATCCTTATGTGCTATACTGAAGACCTAATTTTGTCCCTTGATCATATATAAAGGTACTTTCTGAATGAGTAGAAGTACAGATGAAAAGACTAGTGTACTTTCAGTAATTTTTTTAAATTTTGTAAAACTTTTTATTGTCAACCCACAGATGCTGAAATCTAAAACTAATTTGTAGCTTAAAGAATAATGCACGTTTGCATAACATCACCCAGATCATGAAGAGAACTTTGCCACGCACCTCAGAAGCCCTTTCCTGTATTTTGTAGTGGCTAACCAGATTTTATTGCAATCTCCTCCTCATATTTCTTTTGAACTTTATCCCTCAAATGTACATCCCTCAACACTGCAGTTTGGTTGTGATAATTTTCTTAAACGACATTTAAAATCTCAAACTACAGGTTCCTTATCCCTTTATTTTGCTTGCACTTTGTCTTCTGCTGAATTTAGGCCATGTAACTTGTAGCTTTTCTTCTCTTTTGAATTTTAATGGGTACATATTTATGCATGGTACAGTTCTTTACATTTTTCTGTCATCTACAAAGTCATAGCTGGATCTAGAAGCTTGGTCAGATTTAGTTTCATCATTTTTCTCAAGACTAGAGATGGTGTGAGTTTTTTGTTAGGAGACACCTAATGTCTGGTTACATAATTTTGTGATGATAGCAGCCAATGATACTCAACGCCTGTATTGTTAAGAGGTTGTGTGTGTGGCTCAGAATCATGATATATATATTTGAATTCTATTAATTAGTTTTCAGGTATTGAGGTATTTTCATAAATAAACTTTACTCATCTACTATTTACTTACCCAGTGGTACAGTTTATAAGACAAAAATAAATGCTTGATTATTTTTCTTTATCAGTTTTCAAGCAAAAGAATTATCATTCTCTAAAGTTACCAATTATTTTGTGTGCGTGTTTCATAAAGATGAAATACTTCATAAGTTCATAATGGTACTTCCAATTCAATATTAAGCTGTATCTTACTTCCCGCACATTGTAGTTCTCAAAGCTACAGGGAATAATAGAATATTTTGTAAATGTTTCTTCGTTTTATTCAAAAGTGCACACCCTAGGTCTCAAAGTGTCAGTATTAATGCTATAAACCAATGTTATTTCCATAAAAGTTTAAACAATTTTTCCTACATATACTGTCCCCGTTTACTCTCGTACTCCATTTTTTTGTTTACACTGTATGTTTTCAGGTTGTATAGCTGTTATACACTGTCCTGTTTTAACTTTAGCTCTCATTTAGTCGCAGTTCTGCTAGTAACTGTTTTATGCTATTCATCGATAATTTTGTTCACATCTCTCTAGACTTTGGTTATCCGGAGCTTGAGCTCTGGTACATTTCTTAGGAATGTTTCCTGGGAAACTGTTTACTTAATTCACGTTGATAACTGCTTGTGCTTTATTCTTGAAAGTTAGTTTTGTGGAATGTAAAATCCTTGGGTCATATATTTTCCCTGGCATAACTTAAATATGTTCCTCTATTTTTCTTACGTAAAGTCCTAAAGATTATCTCATTTTTATTCCGTTATCTGTTTCTGTTCTTTTTTTTTTTTTTTTTTTTGCGTTACGCGGGCCTCTCACTGTTGTGGCCTCTCCCGTTGTGGACGCGCAGGCTCAGCAACCATGGCTCATGGGCCCAGCCGCTCCACGGCATGTGGGATCTTCCCGGACTGGGGCACGAACCCGTGTCCCCTGCATCGGCAGGCGGACTCTCAACCACTGCACCACCAGGGAAGCCCCTGTTTCTGTTCTTTTTGTCTATGTGCCCAAAGGAATGATTTTTTTTTTTTAAATCTAGTAATTTTGCTAGAAAATGTCTTGGTATTGATTTTTATTGGTAAATATTTGCAGGTATTGATATGTGATGTACTTGTGTGTGTATGGGTGTTTGTGTATCATTTTTAGTAGTCTCTTTTTCCTTCATAGATTTCTATTATGTTTATGTTAGATCATCTTTACCTAACTTTAATATTTATTACTTTATATTGAATGTTTATTTAAAAAATTTATTTTTACCTTTTTCTCTTTAAGTATTATTTGTTAGTTTTATACGTGTGTCACTTCTAGTATAGTCTTCATTTCTTAAGTGATCTTTTCTTCTATTTTGAGCTCTTTTCTGAGTTCTGCAACCTAATTTGAGTTTTTAAAATTCCAAATCAAATGGTTGTTTCATGTGTTGTTTCATTAGCTCACTGGTTTTTAGCTTGTTTTGAAATAGATTACGGTTTGTATTGGTTTGATGGGCACATCTTTCTGGCATGTTCTCATTATGTTTAAAGGTGTTATTCTGCTCCTTATTGTCTTTTTGCTTATAATAATTTTGTGTGGGGTTTGGCTTTGATATTTTTCCATTATTCATTTGGATGTGAAGTTAATTTTCTTGAATTTGAAGAGGAAGACAGTTTTGACGATAGCGCAAAGATCTCCCTCTTTTGTTGCTTTCTTGTGGTGTCCACAAATGTGGAAGCACAATTCTAATATTTTTCTGGCTCTGTTCTCCTATCACACTTTCAGGTGGATCTCCTCTTTCTTTTGACTTTGGCTGCATTGGGTCTTCATTGCTGTGCGCAGGCTTTCTCTACTTGCGGCGAGCGGCAGCTACTCTTCATTGTGGTGGCTTCTCGTGTTGCAGAGCACGGGCTCTAGGTGCGCGGGCTTCCGTAGTTGTGGCGCAGGGGCTCAGTTGCTCCACGGCATGTGGGATCTTCCCCGACCAGGGCTCGAACCCGTGTTCCCTGCATTGGCAGGTGGATTCTTAACCACTGCACCACCAGGGAAGCCTGTCCTGTGTAATTTTGATTCCACTTCCAAGTTCTCTTTTAGTTGGACCCTGTGCTGAAGGTGGTGTGTCAATTTTCACAGTATGTACACTTTTCCTTCAGACCTAACCAAGTTCTCTTGTATTAACCCCACAAAAAGTTATTTTTGTGGGTAAAACTCCTCCAGTTAGGGCTGCTCATCTTAATTTTTCAGTGACTATCTGTTGGCAAACTTTAAGGTTCTTCTGTTAACCAATCTGTCAGCCACCCTGTTTTACTGATCCCTCTACTTGTTCCCAGATAGAGTCCAGTATTTCAGGTCTTGCATCATTGTTGTTGGTTTGTTTTCATTTGGCTGCATCATGAGGGTTATGATGAAACCTTTGTATCTAAGTTTATTGAAAATGTTGTCCATGAGTTTTTTATTTTACTATTCAATTTTGTTTTTATATGGGGATTCTTAGAAATTAAAAACCGTTCCTTTGCTGTCAATGCCACTTTTCAAGAATTCCTTTTTCTTCCCTTTTAAATAAATAATTTTTAGTGATGGTATTGAGCAGAATACTGCAAATGAATTGAGATGTTTCTTTCAAAATAATTCTCTTAATCATAGGTCACCTTCATGTGCATAATTAAATATTTTTTACTTCTTTCCATATGGAAACTAGTAAATGTATGTATATCTGTATATTCTCAAATGGAAGAGAAAATAATTTGTGTGTACCTAGTAAAGTGAATTATTTTTTTCTTCTAGAAAATAGAGATTTAAGGTAAGTATTTTAGCCTGGCTATTTCAAAGTTAGGAAGGTTTTTATATTTAAAGTTATTTGTTTTGAAGCAAAATTGTTGCATTTTAAAATTTCCTTTCTCTGAAGTTAGAGTCTCCTGATATAATTTCCTGATCTCTTTCTAGATATCTAGTTACTTCCTTATATTCACAAATTTGTATCCTTTCCTAGAAAATGAGATACGAGATATAGTCTTTTATTCAACAATGCTAATTTTTATTCAACAAATTTTAGGTAAGAGAATTTGTATATTAGTTCATAACAGAGTACAAAAACTGGGTGGCCTAAACAACAGAAATTTATTTTCTCACAATTCTGGAGGCTGGAAGTCTAAGATCACGATTTTGTCAGGGTTGGATTTTTCTGATGCTTTTCTGCTTGACTTGTGGATGGCCGTCTTCTACCTGTGTCTTCACAGAGTCTTCCCTCTGTGCATGTCTGTGTGTACATTTCTTCTTTTCATAAAGACACCAGTCATGTTGGATTAGAGCTCACCCTAATGTCTTCATTTTCACTTGATTAGCTCTTAAAGTGCCTATCTCCAAATACAGCCACGTTCTCAGAGACTGGGGTTTAGAGCTCCAACATAGACATTTTGAGGGGGACACAATTCACACCCTAACAGTGTTTTAGTTATGCTCGTAGCCCAGAGACGGAAACTAATCAATGTTCAATACCTTCTTGGAGCCCTATGCTAAAACCTGGGGGTAATATTGGGAAATTATAAGTTACAGAGTTAGGAGTTTGTGATTTTGTGGGAGAGAAAGACAAATAGATAATATAATCCAATGTAAAAACTATAATGAAATAAAAATGTAGAACAGGATGAGAGGGAAAAATACCATTTAGGATGCTAACTTCACATGGACTCGAGTTAGAAAGCTTAAAGTTCACAATTCATGGCAGTATGACCTTGGGCAATTTACTGGCTTTATAGCCTCGCTTAACTCATCTGTAAAATGGGGAGAATAATTTCTCTCCTTGGTTGTTGTGATGATTAGATGAAATGATGTATAAAAGTATCTACCATAGTAAAAAGCCAAAGCAATATTAGCAATAATTATAGAATTTCATGAGTACTAAATAATCAGAATGAATGCACTGACAACCAGAATGATTGCTGGCTGTAAGGAACTGATGTGGCTCTGTTGGTGTGTACTGTCTGACCGTCTCCTTTGCCAATAGACTTACTAGGGTCACAGTACGTGTGGATTTCTTTCCACTTCTGAAACTACACTGAGGGGCCTTTTCCCATGAACGTTCAAATTCAGCAATGCAGTGATTACCTGGATATAAGGAGAATCCTAGTTGTGTGGTTATACGTGTTTGAGAGAGATCATTATGTATCAGAATTGGGGGTTTGGAGATGGGGGGTACTGTAGTTTCACAAAATTCTTCCTGCTGGTTCTGTTCCTCCCTCCTTTTTTCTTCTCCTCTCACCAAAATACATCTAAAGCATTTGCCTAGTGTTACTAATGCAGATGGTGCTTGATGTGGTCCTTATTGGAGAATTAGACAAGGAAATGTGATGGCACTGCAGGCGGGGGGATCATGAACATTATTGCAAAGATCATGATGTGTCCAGGGAATTGTAAGTGGTATTATTTGGTGGCTGAAGAATGAGGTGTACAGCCCAACGTGTTGTGGGTGATTATATGTTGCCCTGTATAAAATATATGGAGGTGGGAATCCTCTGGTCAGGACTTTAGAATTATGAGTTATCTGTTGAAGAATGCTTAAAATTTTTTTGCCAGTGAATTAGTTAGAGTTCTCCAGAGAAACACAACAAATGAGATATATACATACACAATAAGGAATTGGCATACATGATTACAGATTATTAAGACTGACAAGTCTAAACTCTACAAAGCCAATGTCCCAGTTCAAGTCCAAAGGCCAGCAGACTACTGTAGAATCAGGAAGAGCCATGTTTCAGTTTGAAGGCTGTTATACAGGAGAATCATCTCTTACTTGGGGGGAGGCTCAACGTTTTCTTTTATTCAGGTCTTAAAATGATTGGATGAGGCCCACCCACATTAGAGAGAGCAATCTGCTTTACTTAGTTTACAGATATAAATGTTAAACTCATCTAAAAGCACCATGACAAATACCCAAATTATGTTTGGGCGAATATCTGGGCACCCTGTGTCCCAGGCAAGTTGACATACAAAATTAATCATAATAGCCAGTAAAGTAAAATCAAGTTGCACATTATTTATTTTTGGCAGTATTATTAATTATTGGCAATCATACATATTCTTTGACCATTTAGAAGTTGTCATGCATGGGGATGAGGTATTAACTGAAAATTCTGAGCTTATTAATTATTGCTTACAGCTTTTAATTCTAACTTGTCGATTTCCAAGTTATGTTCCAGTTTGAATTTTATGTTGTCACTGTGAGAGCTGTGCAACACTAGATGTGATATATAAATGAAGTTATTCAGTGTAAATCAGAGTACTTGTTTAAAATGATTTTGAGGGGAGGGATGTACCCTAGTGCTTTAGATATCAAAATATTTCATCATGTGACACAGGTGCCTTTTGGAAAGATTTTTTAAAAGCTGTTTAAAAGAGAGGGTAGTATGAAAACTAAAACCCAGAGAATAATATTAGTCATCAAGTTGACTGGTCAGGTGTGATTTAAAGTTAATTTCAACGTTTTTCCAATTTATCCTTAGGTCTTTTTTGGGGCGAGAACAAAGAGTAGATTCTTGTGTTAGAGTTTTTATGATTCCAGGAAGTGAAACGACTTTATGGTTTTTCCCCAGTGCTATTGTTTTTATTTTAAACTCTAAATGTTTCTAAGAAGTGCTTTATTAATAGTTAGAACAGCAGATCAAGAATTCTAAAGACTTCTTTTTTCTTTTGATTTCATCATTAACCTCAAGGAAGTTGTTAAATACTTTGTTTGCATTGAGAAATAATAAGGATTAATCATATTAATGATTGGAAAGTGTTTTGTGGTTCATGAAAAAAGTGAATTTTAAATAATGTGCCTTTTTTCCCATCTTCGTGAGTTGGGGGATACTAGAATAACTGTGGAAGAGAGGAGGTTCAATTTATTTGAGCCCTGTTCCTACAGCTTACATTCTTTCCCATTTTGGCCCTCCATCTGCATGGTACAAGTACAGTTATGGCAGATGCCTGTTTTTGATGAAGATCTTAAGTACATCAACACTTTCAGTTAAGCCTGTCAGTGCATGTTTGTGGATTCCTTAATAGGAATCATGTAAGATGTTTTAGCCTAGGTCTAATGGACAAACTAAATATGAACGATTAGAGCTAGAAGGTATCCATTTTAGCTTCAGAGGATTTAAGTGATGAAAACAGGGGACTGTTGATTACTCAAGATGTGTATTCCATTACTATATAAAACTACTGCATATTTGGTGAAACTTTGAAACTTGAAAAGCAGTGGGACAAAGTTGATAGGGATTGTTTATCAAACTCTGAAATGTTAAGACCACAAAGGCACCATTTGGAATTAGAGATGGGTTGTATTTTGCTAAGATAAAAGGAATCTTAACTTATATTCATAATGAATGTATATGACCATGATAGCATTTATTCTGTGAATATTTATTGGGGATATACTTGTACAAAGCATTCTGGATAACTTTACACATATTAATTCATACAATCTTCATTAATTCTCATATAGTATCTTTTATTATTCCCATGTCTCCTGTTTTTCTTTTAGATACTTATAAGCTCCTTATAGAAAATTTGGCTTTACATAGTAATTGTTAGTCTCTCATCTCGTTTCATACATGTAAAATGCTGTCAAAGTATGAATATACTATTTTCAGATACAGAATTTGTATAAGATTTTGAAAAATTGCATTTACCTCAATAATTTAACAAATATTGGACACCCAAGAAGTGCCTTATACTTATAATTGAAATATAAACATTGCGTTTTTTCTTATAATATTGCCTTTAAAATATTGGGCATGAAATGTCTAAATTGTAAACTCCAGTGAGCCATGCAGATCAGAGTAGGAGTTGGGTGGGTTTGGGTTTCTTTAAAATTTTCACACTGAAATATCAAAGGGAAATGAGTAACCCAACACATTTTTTTTTTCTCACTAAATTCGTCATCCTTCAGTTGCCACGATATGGAGATGAGAGAAAACTACAAAATTATCCCCAAATTATTATACTCAAAAAGACTTATACCATTTTGATGGGATTAATCAGCTATCGTAGGTAATTTTTATGTTTTTTAAAGATAGAGAAACCTTTTATAAACCTCACATTATAGAAAATCAGTGCAGTGAGTAAGCAGAGGTTTTCAACCTGGCTGAACATTAGAATCACTTTTGGAGCTTCAGAAAGTACAGGCGAGAATTTTGTTGGGTGAGTTATAAGCATATGTATTTTAAAAATATAAAGGCAAAACAAAAAGATACTGAGAGTTGATTCTTAAGTGCAGCCATGTTTGAGAACCAGTTGAACCTAGTTTAGACTTTAAATGACCTTAGCCGGATAGAAAATTTATCATTGTTGGTGCTAAATGGTATTGATATGGACTGTAGACACTATTAGAAAGTGGCCAGTCTGGCACAGACTTCCATGTGGAATACAAGTAACTGGGAATTACAAGAAGTCAGCAGACAATACAGAAACCATCAAGATAAAAGATTGACTTTGTTCATTATTATGTTACGCTGTCTTGAATCTAGGTCCTTATTTATGTTTTGCTCAGTTGATCTTTAATGAACAGAATTAATTTTTAAATAAATTTATCCAGCTTTATTGAGATATAATTGATGTAAAACATTTTAAGTTGTACAATATGATGGTTTGTTACATGTATATATTGTGAAATGATTATCACAAATAAGGTTAGGTAACAGATCCATCACCTCACATAATTAAAAATTTAGAGAGATGAATTTTAAAGTCCTCTACTATTTATATGTGTGTATGTGTGTGTATATAAATCTATTTTTAATTGTATCTTATTTCTTGGGGGGTTAGAATATTTTTTTATTTTAATATACTTTCAAACTTCAAGGATGGCAAGAATAGTACATATAACTTCCATCTGTCTTTTACCCAGATCACCAGTTCACGGATTTTTTACATTTTGCCCCATTTGCGCTATCATTTGTTTTTGTGTGAGCTCATTATCATTTCTTCTTGTGTATGTTCATGCTGTCTTTTGCTCTTTCTCTCTCTCTCTAGCTTTCTCCTTCTCTATCTTATAGAATTGTGAGATACTTAGTGGGTGTTTTAATCTGTTAAATTTATGGGAACTTCTTGCACAATAGCAGACTAATAAGGACAATAAAATTAATAATCCATGAGTCAAATGAGAAATCACAGTGGAAACTAGAAGTGTACCAGGTTAAAAAAAATGAATGAAATCTTTTAAATTGAAAATGAAATAATTTAAACTGAAAAATATCACAATGTTTGATGTATAAATAAAGCTGTTATTAGAGGAAAATTTAGAGCCTTAAATGTTGATCCTTGAACAACATGGGGTTTGGAACCTGACCTTACAGTGTAAAATTTGTGGATAGCTTTACAGTTGGCTTTCTGTGTCCACAGTTTTGGATCTGTAGATTTAACCAATCACACTCATGGAGTACTGTACTATGTACATATTGAGAAAAACAGGTGTAAGTGGACTCTCGCAGTTCGAGCCTGTATTCTTCAAGGGTTGACTGTATTACAATAAAGGAAAAGCACAAAAGCCCACTATTTTTTTTCTTTTGTAAGAAATTAGAACAGTGAACTAAATCTATAGATAGTAGAATCAAGAAGATATTGAAGAAAATACTAAACATAAGTTAGAAGACAAGCATAAGAGAGAATCAACACAACTTTTATTTGAAAATGTTAATAAAATTGATAAAACCTTGGCAAAAGTGATCATGAAAAATATTGAAGGCTCAAATAATTATTATCAGAAATGAAAAAAGAGCATCAGTGATGATCCTATAGACATTGCAATGAGATGTGAGCAACTTTGTTCGTCAGCTTGGGCTGCCATAATGAAATACCATAGACTGGATGGCTTAAACAACAGGAATTTATTTCTCACAGTTCTGGAAGTTGGGAATTCCAAGATAAAGGTGCTAGCTGATTCATTTTCCAGATAAGGGCTCTCTTCTGGGCTTGCAGACAGCTACCTGCTTGCTGAATCCTCGCATGGATGTGAGAGGAAGGTTCTGGTGTCTTTTCCTCTTTTTATAAAGGCACTAATCCCATCATGTGGACTTCACCCTATGAGATGATCTTCACTTCATGATCTCATCTAAACCTAATTACCTCCCAAGGACCCTACTTCCTAATACCATCACATTGGGGGGTTAAAAGCTTCAACATGAATTTTGGGGGAACAGAAACATTCAGTCCATAGCTTTATGCTAATAGACTTAAATTTAGGTTAAATGAACACATTCATAGGCAAATACAAGTAGGAAAAGTTGTTCATCCATTTAAGATATTGAATCTAATTAAAAACGCTACCACAAAGTTGACTTTTACCAGTGAATTTTACAAAAACATTGAAAAGAAGAAATAACACCAGTCATACACATTTCTTCAGAAAATAGAAAAAGAGAGAACTTTCCAACCCATTACATGAAGGCAGTGTAAATGTTTAATAAACCTCTGACAAGGACCTTATAAGAATAAAATTGCAGGCTAATTTTTATCATGAACATAGAAGCAAAATTCTAAAGTTTGCATTATCAGATTAAAAAATTATGATTTGGAAAAAAGGAAATAAAATTTTGTTCACAATTGACATGTTTGTATATATAAAAAATTTGAAATAACTTGTAAACCCTTAGAATTTATAAGTGAATTTAGCAGTTACTAAATGCAAAGACTGTATATAAATCTTAAGATATTTTTGTACGTCAACAAGTAGAAAATGCAACTAAAGATATTATTTACAATAGCATCAATAATGTTTTTTAGAAATTTAACAAAAGTTGCAAAAAGACTTTACACTGGAGACTGTAAAACACTGAGAAAAATTAAGGAAGATCTCAGTAAATAGAGGAATATATTATGTTTATAATTGAAAGGCTTGTGATTTTAAAGATGTCATTTTTGTCTAAAAAGCAGGTGAGGGACTTGCCTGGCTGTCCAGTGGTTAGGACTCCGCGCTTCCACTGCAGGGGGCCCCGGTTCCATCCCTTAATAGGGGAACTAAGATCCCTCAAGTCTCACACATGACCAAAATACTTAAAAGTAAATAAATAAATAAATAGCAGGTGATTTTGTGCAAATTTATTGTAAAATTTATATGGTAATGCAAAGATTCCTGAACAAAAAGCTATTTAGAACAGCTGACACATGGCAAAAAATTAATGCCAAATTGATTTTGAGTTACTTCATTTTATTTATACAGTTGATCTTTGGACAACATGGGTGTTAGAGGCACTGACCCTCACAAAATTGAAAATCCACATATAATTTATAGTCAGCCTTCCCTATCTGTGGGTTTAACCAACTGAGGATCATATAGCACTGTACTATTTCCTATTGAAAATAATCTGTGTATAAGTGGACACTTTGCAATTCAAACCCATGTTCAAGGGCTAACTGTATCTCAGTTTTGGAGGGGGATAATGTCCGTTTTAATTTATTGTTGATTTACATTTGATAGAGCTTGGAATTCTATAAAGGATATATGATGAAACAAGGAAGGGAAATCTGCATATGTTGTGTTTTGTTTTAAAAAGTATTGTTTATGCATTATTTTATAAATTAGAATTATTGTGGTGCCATCATATTATATATGTAGTAAATTACTTTGTACTTACACAGTAAATTTTTTATTATAATGTTTTTGGTGTATGTGAAAGAAGCATTTGGAAATGTAACTGAATTTTTGCTAGGACATTACAAAGTCCAAATTTCTCCAAATATTTAAGAGAATACAATGCATACATTTGAATTAACTTGGTTTTCAAAAGCTACTGCTCGTACTATAGTTACATCTAAAGCTTTCAGGACAGTCTAGGTATTCAGGAAAGCATGGGACCTTTATGTTCTGGCTTCACTGAGTATACCACTTCATAGCTCACTGCTAAATCATTAAATGATTTTTTGAGTACTTATCTTGTCTCTTGTCACAATAAGTTTATGCTTGTACCCTTTCTACCCCAATACATTAAATTTTTAAAAAATCTTGTTTCTCTTAATCACTTTCAAAGCCTCTTGGCTCTACTAAGCAAAGTTTACCTTTCAAGAGTGAGCTCCTAGCTCATTTTAGCATAAAGATTTATTTAATCTTGTCAACCAATTTCCCTTTCTAATCACAGTGATGTTCTATAGCAGTTAATATCTGTACCTTCCATTTGTGTTCTTAATTATATTTAATTTTATTAGGCTTGTGTAACTTAAAATTATGGACATTTTCAAGTTGGTAGGAACCTGAATCTGTCACATAGATTCACAATAATATTGTTTGCAGGGTCATCATGAGAAATAGTGTGAATATCGGGTATGGCTCTTGGAACATATACTATTATTGTTAAGTGGGAGGTAGGTAGTAACAGGAATACCATTAACTGGTGACATTATTATTTTAAATGTTTTGGACTTCCCTGGTGGTCCAGTGGTTAAGACTCCACGCCTCCACACTTCCAATGCAGGGACATGGGTTTGATCCATGGTTGGGAAACTAAGATCCCACATGCCGTGTGCCGAGGCCAAACAAACCAAACCAAACCAAAACAAAACAAAAATCTCTCTTAGAGTTAATAAAACAGCTATGATTTATTGAAAAAGAAAAAAAAGTTTGGTTCTCCCCAGCTTTTTTTTTTGAAGAATCATTAACTGTTGCTAGAATAGTGTTGCTAGAGAGCCTGTTATGTGGAGTTGCCAGTGTAAGAAGCAGCTAGGTCCTAAGTTAAACTCACGTTTGGTTTGGGACTCCAAACCAAAAAAAAATCCATGACATAATACCATGAAATGTGTTCTTAACTGGCAGCAGTATAGCCATTTCTTAGTATTTTAGATCTGTTTACTGTAAAGGAGGACTGCATGTATTTGGGGAGAGTGCATCCAGGGTTTACAGAGGTGAATATCACTATGTCATACAGCTTATGATTTTAAATTATATCATCTCAAGCCTTCCAAATTCGAAGAAAATCTATTTTTGACTATTTTCACTTGTTGTGGTAATAGTTAAACAGGCAGGAATTTAATTGAATTGACTGGAATGGCAAGGAAAATGCTGTGCATAGCCAGGGCACCAGGTGGCACAGTGAGCTGTACGCAGGAGACATCTTATGGCCTAACCAGAGGATCTGCCTGGGAGATGGGATTCAGTCAGATTCTGGGAGATTCCTTGTAAATGTGGAAGGATTGAATTCTTGAGCCAAGTAGCTGTCACCTGCAGTTACTCTCTTCAAATATATCCAAAGATCCTTATTTCTGTTGCTTACATGATGTCCTGTTTACCCACCCACAAAATGTTAAAGACATAGATTTACTGACTTGAGTCCAGGACATCTCTGTGCAGTCCAAGTCACTCCACTTGGCCTAAAGCCCACACCTCCCTATTCTTGTTCAATAGTTAGGAACAGCGGGTTAGTATAGGTTTCAGCATACTGGGCTTTGTTCCATATTCTGTTTGAAACAATATTATTTTTCTTTTTTATCTCAGAAAGAATTTCACAACAAATTTGTGTAGTTATGGACACAAAAGAAGATGAAGAACATGTAGGTCATCGTCTTGAAGAAATGCTAAAAAATGAATTAAATGTAAGTATTCAAAGATCCAGTTTGATAAAATACGTTTGATTGCCACAGATTTTTATCATACAAAGATGCTTTCCTTGAGAAGGCATAAAAGTACTTTCAAGCTAATTTTCGTATTTTGCTATAATGCAGTCCTGTGTTTTGCCATCACTTTTGACTTGAAATACAATTAGTTCCCCTTCTCCACTCCTCTTCTGGATTTCCTCCCCACCTTCATTCTCCAAGTTCTATTTCTTCTTTAAAATTCAGCGTCAGTGTGACTTCTTTAGAAAGCCCCCCACCCCCACCCCGCCCCGGTGCACATGAGCCCCTGCGTGAGGTTGACACTTGTCTTGAGAATCACGGTGCCCAGCACATGCTAGATGCTTACTAAAGTTTGTTGAATACATGAAGAAAAGAAAGAGATTAAGAAGAGAGAGAGAAAAAAAAGAGAGAAGCAGATATGCAAAAGATAGCATAATTATGATATTGAAGAAGTGAATGGATGTTTCTTGCTCCCCCCCCTCCCTTTTTGGAACTGATCAAGGTCCAGGTTAACCTCATATTTAATATTAGGGTGAAGGAAATGCAAGAAGTAGCCGTGAGTGTGAAGCGGTGTACAGGAATTATTTACTACTTTTACCCCTAAGGACATCCATTATTTTTGTGACAGTTTTGTGCTTTGAAATGTTTTGCTTGCCAAGGTGCTTTTATTGTTTTCATCAGTTTCCTTGTTTTCATTAAAATGTGTAACTGCCTGGGTTTATGATCAACATGTCATGGCTTTTTAACAACATACATAATTCTAGTTGAAAGCAAAAGGAAAAAGTTTATTTTAGTAAGCTAGTTCTATCATGATAGCACAGTCAGTAAAGAGAACAGGCTCTGGTATCAGATTGCCAGTACTCAGATGTCTGTTTTATTGCCTCATTTCCTTATCTTAAATTGAAAATGTTAATAACATCTACGCTGTAAAGTTGTTGGGACAACTGAACTTTAAAAATATATTTTAATGTGCTTAGAAAAGCATCTGCCATACCGTAAGTTTTCAACAAATATGAACTATAAGAGACTTAACAATGACGTCTATTAACATCTCAACTCATCAGTTGAGATGAAGGTGTGATAGTATTAAGCAGTAGATACTACGAGCTCCCAAATTTCTGTCCTGTATTAAATACATGAACTGTTAAATACATAGATTCCTGGAATGTGTAAATATTTAGTGAATCATCTGGGATAAGTTCTGGAATTTCAGTTTTTAACAAGCTCCCCGTGGTCGTTTTGATGGCAGTCAGTGCTAAATTCTACCAGTAGCATTTGGAGCAACAATCTAAAACTGGAAAGAAATGGCAGCCACCTCAGCTGTCTCTTGGGTGTAAAGGTTATACTTCAATCTTCTTTTCCAAGTTGCCTTTATTCGTAGACTTTCTGAGTATTCCTCCTCTGTTGCTGGAAGTTTTAGCACCTTGTTCTTTGCATTATCTGACCTCGTGAGGCAACGTTTTGCCTGAAAAATAGTCTTCTACTCTTGGATGATTTCATTCATGCTTTATCCATTCAGTGCAGAAGCCAATAAGATGGAATCCTGAAAGAGTGTTACTGGGACTTGGGCTATCAACCCTAGGTTTAGAGAGCTCGATTCTACACTCTTGTTGAGCATCCAACTGATGCATCCTGTGTCACTCATTCCTTGGTCTTCCCAGTGTTAGATTCTACAAAGAGTCCTTTTTGTTACAATTATTATGATAGTCTCTTTTTGTTGCTACTTTTCCTGTATTTGGTAATTATTGATCTAAATCAAATAGACTGCCAGATATTTCTTCAGCAAAGATAGGTTTCTTCAGGATAAACAGGCAATTGAAATTTGGGGTCTGCAACCATGACAAGATGCATGCAAGTCCCCCCATAGCAAGGGAAGGACACTTTTATAGAAGGAGCAAGGAATTTGGGAGGGCTAGAGTAAATAGACAGCCTGTGGTTTCTATTTGCTGAGTCCTTGCCGGGAGAGAAGAGGACTGCTTCTTCTTGTTGGGCTCAGCTGTAGTCACAGGGTGTGAGGGCTCCCCCTTCTGGTCTCCCAACTCTGTTTTAAGAGAGAAATATGTTTATTCATTGTTTTGTGTGTTTTTTCCTAATTTTTATTAGAGTATAGTTGATTTACAATGTTGTGTTACTTTCTGCTGTACAGCAAAGCGAATCAGTTATACATATACATATATCCACTCTTTTTTAGATTCTTTTCTCATATAGGCCATTACAGAGTATTGAGTAGAGTTCCCTGTGCTATACAATAGGTCCTTATTAGTTATCCATTTTATATATAGTCGTGTGTATATGTCAATCCCAATCTCCCAATTTATGCCCCCCCTTTCCTCCTTGGTAACTATAAGTTCGTTTTCTGCATCTGTGACTCTATTTCTGTTTTGTAAATAAGTCCATTTGTACCATTTTTAAAGATTCCACATATAAGCGATATCATATGATATTTGTCTTTCTCTGTCTGATGTACTTCACTCAGTATGACAATCTTGAGGTCCATCCACGTTGCTGCAAATGGCATTATTTCATTCTTTTTTATGGCTGAGTAGTATTCCATTATGTATGTGTATACGGCATCTTTTTAATCCATTCATCTGTTGATGGACATTTAGGTTGCTTTCGTGTCCTGGCTGTTGTATGTAGTGCTGCAATGATACATTGGGTTCATGTATGTTTTCAAATCATTGTTTAAATAATGATATGGAATTTAGGGGGTACACAGAATGGTGTGTAACTGGCGCTGTGCGATTTTTTTTCTTCAGTGCCTTCGCTTCTCAGGTCCTGTCCTTCTCATTTCCAGTGTCGATTGTTTTCAGTGCACTTCATCTACCTACCTGTTGGGCCCAGTCTGGATATAGCCATTATCTTAACTGTGCTGAAAAATAAATACTAAGGCTATTTCTTAACTTCTGACCACAATATTTTACCTTTCCTTATCTTACACTAAATTACTCTAACTGCACATATTTAAATTTTATAGGAAACTCTAATCCCACTCTCTTCTCTCTTTCAGCTACCTTTTGTTTCACACTTTACTTCGATACCATGATCCATCACTTGAGTGGATCATGGATCTTTTACCAGTATCTTTAATTCCCTTGTCCTTCTATTAAACCCAGTTAGTAAAACCTCATTCATGTTATCAGTCTAACTTTTCACTTCTCTGAGCCTGTATTCAGTCTTAACACTGCTGGAGAGAAGCATACAACAGTGTAGATCATTGTACTTTAAAAATACTGGTCTTCGTTCTTCACTGGGCCCTGAGTGTTGTAAAGCAAGCATACCGTGATTCCATTGTGAGCTCCCCATTCTCCTCAGTGGATATTTTAAACCTTTTCCTTTCTCCTTAAATGTCTAACCCAGGTTTCTTAACCTTGGCACTATTGGCATTTTGGACTAGATATTGTGAGGGACTGTCCTGTGCCTTGGACACTGTTTAGCAGCATCCCAATCTTCTACCCACTAGATGACAGTATTATACCTCCTAGTTGTAGCAAACAAAATGTCTCCAGACATTGCTAAATGTTGCCTGGAGCGGGGACAAAATCATCCTCTGGTTGAGAACCACTGGTCTAACCCCACCATCTTTACCTCCACTCTTAAATATGGTTTTATCTCTAACTTCAGAGTATAATTATATACTCCAATATGGGAACATTCCTGTCTTCCAGGCCCCAACCTTTAAAGAATCTTCCATCTGTAGCCATCTTCTCATTGAGACTATTTCCTCTCCTGAGCTCTGGTTCTCTTTCCCCCTTCCCCCTCCCCCATGAACAGATACGTGTTCCTTCCATTAAAACAAAAACAAAGAAACAGTTCTAAACCCAAGGTTACCCTGTAGCCAAACTTCTTTAAAATAATTTATCTTCTCATTCCTCAGTTCACTGCATTTTGACTTCTGCCGCAACCTTCCGTAGGAAGTGCTCTCGGTGAAGTCCTCAGTGGCCTTCTTATGGGAAATCCACAAGACATTTATCAGTCTTACCTTATTTATTGCACCACTTGACTCTCTTGTCTGATACTATTTTTTCTAGAAGGAGTCATCCAGTAGATTCTGTAACATCTTGTTTTTCTTTTATCCTTTTTCATTTTCGGCTGCTGCTTCTAAGTTTCTTTTGCAGGATTCAAGATTCTATTGATGATATTTAGATTTTTGTACATAGGTAAAATTGGACGTCTTTAAAAAAAATGCTGATGGCTTCCAGTATCCTTCATTTGCTAGGGACACAAAATATTCTCTAGCCCTGTGTTTAATTATTCATTTTTCTGCATTTCAGATCTGTATATTCAGTCAGAGGTCCCTTAAATGTCGATGATATTTCACATTCACAAATTCTTTTTCCAGCCAGTCCTTCTCCATCTGCTAAGGTTTCAGTCTGTGAAAATGCATATCATTTTCTCATTCTCTAAACCTCGTATAAAGTTTGACTCATTCTCTATCTCACTTCCAAAGCAAATCAAGTTCCAAAACATTTGAATTCTACCTCTCATTATCCTTCATATGTGTCCTTTTATCTTCATTGCCACTGTCCTAGGCACCCCAACTGTTGTCTGGATTATTGCAACAGCCTGTTAACTGACCTCCAGCCTTCAATTTTACCCCTCTCAGATTTATTCTTTATGGGGCTGTTTGAATGATTGTTCTAAATTGTTTATCGTGTTATTCCCTATTCAAATCTGTTTCTTGGTTTTCCATTGCTTCTAAATTAATATAAAAATTCCTTGCTATGTCTCATAAGATCTCTCACATGACTAATACTACTAATAAAAATAACAATAATAACAGCCAATGGTTTTCAGCACTTATTTTATGCTAGGTACCATAGCAAGTGCTCTTAACAACCTTTTGAAATGGGTACTGTTAACGTTTTTTTCCAGATGAAAGAACTGAGGCATGGAGGGGATGTTTTTTTTTGTTGTTGTTGTTTTGGTTTTTTTTGCGGCACGCGGGCCTCTCACTGTTGTGGCCTCTCCTGCTGTGGAGCACAGGCTCCGGACGCGCAGGCCCAGCGGCCATGGCTCACGGGCCCAGCTGCTCCGCGGCATGTGGGATCTTCCTAGACCGGGGCACGAACCCGTGTCCCCTGCATCAGCAGGCGGACTCTCAACCACTGTGTCACCAGGGAAGCCCTAGAGGGAATGTTTAAATGGTTCTTGTTAACATTGTTGTGAAGGGGCAGAACAGGGACATGGACATGAACTTGGATTCATGTAACACCAAAATCTGTCTTCTTAACCGGCACCCTTGCCAAACAGCCCCGCACTCTCTAACTGTGCACTCTTCAGGCCAGCTCTACTTTTTGCAGCTTCTCAAATGTGATAGTACTTTCTTCCCTCCAGGGCCTTCACCCACGATGTCATTTTCCCCAGGGAGCTTTTCCTGAAAAGCTTTGCTTTTCCCCTGAAGTCTGGTTTATGTACCCTTCTATTGTGTTTTGTGAGAGGCTATACAGCCCCATGTGAGGTCTTCCCAAAGCATGATGCAGTCTTAATAAAAGGGGGACATTTATTGAATGTTGAATAAATAAATGAATGGATAAATGATCACAACTTCTTATTACTAAGTTGGACATTGTATTATATATTGTACTGTGCTTGCTGCATAACAAGTTACCCCCAAGTTTAGTGACCTTAAGTAACAAACATCTACTGTCTCAGTTTCTGTGAGTTAAGAATCTAGGCACAGCTTAGCCAGGTTCCTTTGACCCAAGGTCTTTCATTTGATTACAGTCAAGCTATCTGTCCTCTATAGGCTGTCCTTTACGGTCTAATCTGAAGACTTGATGTGGAGGTAGATTCTGCTCTCAACATTATGTGGTTGTTGGCAGGTCTCAATCCCTTGCCATGTAGGCTTGTCCACAGGGTTGCCTCACCACATGGCACTCAGGATTGAAGGCCCAGTAGTTTTGTAGCCTAATCTTAGAAGTGACATTCCATCATTTCTTTCGTATTCGGTTCATTTGAAACAAGTCTGTATGTCCAACGCACACTCAAGAGGAGGGAATTACACAA
The DNA here is from genome assembly GCF_963924675.1 of Phocoena phocoena. Lineage (NCBI taxonomy): Eukaryota > Metazoa > Chordata > Mammalia > Artiodactyla > Phocoenidae > Phocoena > Phocoena phocoena. The sequence continues at coordinate 37,152,078 of NC_089227.1, forward strand.
GGTTGTGAATACTGGGAAGTGTGGTTATCATTGGGGGGGGTGTTTTAGAGACTGATTATCACAAACTGTTACTATCTCAAAATAAATCTTCTAAGTTGTAAAAAGAAAACACCCACTAACATGGCCATCCTAGTTTCCTGTGGCATGTGAGGCAGTACTCTATATAGACCTAAGTCTTCTCTGAACATCAGAAATTTGCTTTATTGTACCTAAAATTTCCTCATCAAGATCATCATCCATTTCAACTATAATTCCCTAGTCAAATGAGTCAGTCTATTTTATATGGATTCTAGGCCTTAGTAATTGAATCTACCAGAAATTCTGTATAAAAAACTCCAGAGGTGATCAGAAAATTCTGAATAGTTTGGGAATCAACAACGGACACGAGGCACTAACTAGCCAAAACCAACAGCCTGAGGACATACTCTCACCAAGGAATGAATATAATCTCCTAAATTAAATGTCATTCTATCCAATACAAACCAACCAAGAAAAGAATTAATGACTAATTTCTTTAGATTTTTATGTTGATCAGTCCATAGTATAGCCGTAGGTAACCTGTTGTATAATCTGATGAAACATACTGACTATAACATGAATTTTAGAAGAAATGAGTCTAATGAAGGTAGAAATTGTAAAACGGAACTTTGTGTGTCCTGTTAACTTACTCAGACAATCTTGGTTGACCTTCAGAGGAGATGTCATTCATTTCTGCTAAATCTGCCCTGGCTTCTAAATTTGCCTAAAAACTATTAAACCACGCAAGGACTTATCAGGATGTTTTCTCTCATAAACAGTCACAAGACTAACAATTATGGAGTGCCTTCCATTTGTCAGAGAGAATATTATGTATTAATCCTTTAAAATAAACTTATGACTTTCCCTCTCATTTTACAAGTAGAAATAGGGAAACCTTATGGCTTAATACTTTGTCTAAGATTATATAACTAATTGAATGTAGGTGCTGCTTGATTCATTATGATTTCTACTACTGAATATTTTTCTAAGAAACGGTGAAATAAAGAATTTGAAGTTTGACAGAAGGATTATATCTAAGGTCAGAAAGAAGTCTCCTTGTAAAAGAAATTACCAGTTTTCTATAATTTTCTCTCCCTTTATAAGGGCACATTTATCTTATGGCATTTTTCAGCCTATAACTTATAGACAAACGCAAAATGCCACATATTCTATTATTTTTACCTCCAGAGCTTTTGTCTCATTTTGCAAAGGACATATAAAAAGCATGAAGTCACCACTATTAAAATCCACGCACCTGTAGGGCAGATCTGTGTAGGTGTGGAGCTGCTCAATGCACAACAGGAGGATTGTTTTATTGGCATGAAAAGAAAGGATGTTTCCTGATGAAACTGAAGGAAGAAATTGAGTATGCTTATTATAATTATCCATGCTAGATTTTGAGACATACCTTAGTGATGAACTGAATATCTCAACTCTAATGTAATGATACACACCAAATACATGGAGGAGGTTGCTAAAAAGTGAAATAAGGAATTAACTGAGTAGAGACTTACTGCTCCCACCCTCCATACACATGCAGATTTCACTCAGACTTAAATTTCAAGACTTCATTATCAGGCTTGTTAGATTCCTTCTTTGGTTTCTTTAAGGAGGTCGAAGTATTTCACAGAACCTACCTACTTTGGAGACAGAGGTCTCTAGAAGATACATCAGGGCAGTAGACAGTGATGGAAGAGACCTTGCCCCTTCTTCCCAACTCTCACTGAAAAATAATTTTTGCCATATACTGTGCTGAGAACAGTAAGGAATTTAGAAGTAGGAAGATTGGTCTTTCATTAGTTACTAATTCATGAATGTATTTACCAAATATTAAATGCCTATCAAGATTTAGTCACTGGATTTATGCAGTTGAACTAAGCAAGTATTGTTCCCTGTCCTCAAGGAGCATACTGTGCAGTTGGGGATAAAACAGTAAACAAACACACAAAAAATGTTTAATTACAAATTGTGATAATGATACTAAGGAAAAAGTAAACTGTCCTTATGTAAGAGAGCCCTGGATAGTGATTTAAGTTGCGAGTAGAGGGCAGTAAGTGAGCATCTCTTGACAGATGTGGCATTTACTTAAGGCTAAACTGGTATTCACGAGTTAGCTATTTAGAGAGAAATACAGAAGGAACAGTGTGTGAAAGGTCCTTGAAGAGTTTCGTTCAGGGGCACTGAAATAAGACTTGTATGACTGGAGTGGAGGTGGACTGGTGGGAGGTGAGGATAGAGACCGCGAGGGTCTAAATGCAGCCTCGTAGGCTTTGTTAAGCATACTGTGACTACCACCACCTACACTACTACTGTAACCACTACCATTACTTACGTTTTGTCCTACAAGCAAAATGAAGTGGTAGAAGACTTCAGCTGAAAATGTCACGATGCAATTTACATATGTAAGAAGACTGTTGGCGGCTGCTGCTTAAAAGTAAAATTCTGTGGAAAAAGACAGGTAGTATTTAATGTTTTTATACCTCACAGAACCCCTAAAATCACAAGTGTCTTCAACCCAATTTTTGTTCCTATAATAGAAGAAAAGAAGCTCCTGAAGAATGCTGATCTATAATCTGGACAAACAGGGACCATAGGGGCTTTTTGTGTGTTTTGCTTATCCACCCCTTCCTATTTCCTGGAGCACATAATTTAATTATTGTTTTGTGTAACCACAAATGACAAGCAGGATATAACTGAAAATCATTTGCTTTCCTGGGTGAAAGGCATGCTTCAGTTTTGTTGAGGTTGTCTGTGGTACCTAGTTTATTTTTCCTAATGCCCTCGAGGTTTTGTCCAGGGTATGGATCTGTGCCTTTTTTTTTTTTTTAATAGACGTAACTAAATTCAGTGTATGACGTATTCGTCAAGCAAAATATCCAAAATAGCAAGTGAAGTAAGAAGAAAAGCAGAAATTAAAGAAATAGAACAAATCCAGTCATCTCAGCATTGTAAGACCTGTTCAAATTAGGGTTATTTCATGCTGATTTTGGCACATAACATTTTAAAATATTATGTTTAATGTACTGATTTTTCATTTTTTTGAAGCTGAACACTGTACAGTGTAATAGTGAAATAACACTGTGAACAGTGTTTCTCGGGCCTCTGAGTCTGAACAATGCCAACAGAATTAATTCATTTAGAGTATGCGGTTTTGGTGTATGTACAAGACTACATAAATTAGCTGAAGACCATCCAATAAAATCCATTTAGTTTGTTTGGGATGTTAGCCAGATTTCCTGATCAGTTTTCCAGAGGTAAAAATGTCCAAAAATCACTGGACCACCCAGTTGCTTGGGATGGTATTAATTATGTTCATGCTCTATTTAATAAAAGTAACAGTTTATAATTATAATTGGTTGTCAGAGTTTTAGAATTTGGTTATTGATGAGGGAGTAAGGATAATCCTCCCTAAATGCCACTTTCTCTACTTTTCCTTTGTATACTTAACATGTATTCACCTTTTGTATCTGTGTGTATTTTTGAAACATAGGGACATATTGAAATATTACTCTTTCTAAAGGAACCAGATGGTTAATTTGTAAAAATGATAATCCTTGTCCGCTTAGGAATTAGGTCACTGCACACAAGTTCTAGTTACGTTATGCTAAGTTAAAAACAAATAAGCCAAAAGAATAGCCAACATCTAGCATTGGGGATATATTTGTAAAAATCAGGTCTTCTCTTGTAATTCAGGAAATTGATTTTACACACATGGTAAATGTGTTTAGAGGGAAAATTTTTATAAGAAGCTGAAAAAAATTGCTCTTTGGCATGTAGATTATAGTTTCCTACCTTCAACAGTTGATTTTCATGAATATGTATACACTAATTTTCTTATGCTATTTAAATTGAGATAAAGTCTTACAACTTATTCACTCATGTCATTTCATTTTATTGATTTCTTTTTGGTTCTGAATAGAGGATATGTAATGTTTTTAAAATAATAATTTTATACTTATTAATGTTTCCCTAATAATTGAGCTTGGTGATACATTTCAACTATTTGCATGTGGTATGACTATAGTTAGTAACACCATATAGTAGATTATTCTTTTGTTCTGGTGGCTTTAAGTAAATAATGTCTGCAAGCTTTTTGCTGTTTTAGGGAAACTAAACCAAATATACCCCTTTGAACTTGTGGTCAGAATAAATTATCCATGGTGTCTTGGTACCTGAGAACTTCTTTTCAAAGCTTTGTAGTACTTGTCTCCTTAGGTTAAATATCTCCTCTCTTTCTCCTCATATCTTCAATGACTGTTCGCTGCATGTGAGTCAGAGTCTATACATTTTGACCCATTATTTCAGACCTCTCACAGTCGATGCTGAACCTTTTCACTCACAATGTCAACTCTCTGTGGCCCAGCATATTGTCTTGCTCATGCTTTGAAATTTTCTAGTTTTCTCTCACTCTTTTTCACTCAGTGTTCTGCTTGATTGCATGCCATCCTTGTCAGTTCTGTTTAATACTTGATTTAATATTACTCTTTCCATGAAGTTGTTCCCATTTTTTCTGGTTCTTGGACTTTCTAAACTACTTACCGACAGAGGTGTCATTCTGCATATGCTACTTTTTATTGTTATTCTTTTGCCTATCGCTTTCACCATCTCTTTTATCGCTGATCTCTTGCACAGTGCTGTGTATATGGGAGAGCCAGATAAATAGCTGTGGTTAGTGGTGGTAGAATGATGAACAAGCAAGCTTCTGGAATACCCCTCCACCTGGACATCAGCCAAATGTGTTTCTGGAGATAAAGAGGTAGCTGCTGGGCGTCCATCAATCATGTGAACAGTTGAGAAGAGTTTAGAACACAGAGTACACCCAAGAAGTTATAATTGATTTCCCAACCAGAAGAAAACTGTTTTTACAAGTGGAGGGAAAAGAATAGCAAATGAAAGATGTTGATGAGATGAACTGGAGTTAGCTATGGTGATAAAGTTGGTGGCCAGAAGCCTTCTGTGAGGAAAGGGGGAGGGAGAGAGAGAGAGTGATGGGGAACTGAGCTCTGCTGAGGGGGAATTGCAGTGGCGTGAAGAAACAGGTCCATAAGCAACATTTTAAGGTTTATTCTTTAGGATCTGTAATAAGATTCTATATCAGGATATGAATCTACCTTTCTGTATCACCTAGAAACATACTGCTTTAAAAATATCCTGAGGTAGATCATTGTTCACATACTTCTGAAATAAGTCACATGATCATGTTTTTGTTATTTTTGCTCAAAACGTAATTTATCCTTAATATTTAAAAAACGTTTTGGGCCTATGGGCTAAATGTATATTAGGTAACTCATAATGGAAAGTTGTATGAGATGGAAATCTTATTTTATATATACAGTAATTATATTTTTTACTCAAGAGGAAAATACATTAATAAAAATCTCTTACTATGTAGGGTCTGAACAATTATATTGGCAGTATTTGGATTGTACAAGTGTTAGGGTGGTATTAAATATTCCTTAAAAGTTGGGAATTCGCTGCAGTCACATGGTTAGGACTCTGAGCTCTCACTACTGAGGGCCCAGGTGTGATCCCTGGTCGGGGAACTAAAATCCCGTAAGCCGCACAGCATGGCCAAAAAAAGAAAAAAGAAAAAAAAGTTAATCAGTGCATTGTTTTTTTGTGGTTACATATGAAGGAACTCTTCACTACGCTACTCATGCATGTTTCTAGCTGATTTTAGTTTTCTTCTTTTTTTATTTCCTATCTAATTTAAAATTAGAGACAGTGTTAAAAACTTGGTAGCAGACAGAGTTTGAGCTGAGAATATATTTTGTTCTATTTGTTTTTAATCTTTATTGGAGTATAGTTGATTTACAATGTTGTGTTAGTTTCAGGTGTACAGCAAAGTGAAGCAGTTACACATATACATATATCCACTCTTTTTTAGATTCTTTTCCCATATACATCATTACAGAGTACTGAGTAGAGTTCCCTGGTCTATACAGTAGGTCCTTATTAGTTATCTATTTTATATATAGTTGTGTGTATATGTCAATCCCAATCTCCCAATTTATCCCTCCCCCCTCTTTCCCCCTGGTAACCATAAGTTTGTTCTCTATACATGTAACTCTATTTCTGTTTTGTAAATAAGTTCATTTGTATTATATTTTTAGATTCCACATATAAGCGATAGTATAGAGACCTCATCTAGCCATTTTGAACACACTTGTCATATTTATGGTATGTTATTTTAAAATTATATTTTAAAACACTTGTCTGATAAAATACAATTTTAGTATTTCCCTTGTTAAAAAATGACTCTACTAAAACCTTTAAGTTGTTAGAATATTACTGCTTTTGATGTCAGCTACTGATTTCTGAATAAATGCTGAAGGCCAAAAACCACAACTCTCCATTTAGCCCAGGATTTTGCAGTTGCTATGTTATTAACATTTTGGGACAGATAATTCTTTGTTCTGGAGGCTGGCCTGCGTGTGCATTATAGAATATTTAATAGCATCCCTGTCCTCTACCAACTCGGCACTGGTCGTACTTCCCTCTCCCACTTCTAACAACCAAAAATGTCTCCTGATATGGCTGAATTTCTTCTTAGGACAAAATTTCCCACAGTTAAGAACTGCTAATGTAAACTTCTGTTTCATGCACACTCAAATTTTACAATGGCTTGGGGATAAAGCTGTGTGTGTGTGTATATATACACACGTGTGTATACATATATATTTGTATATGTGTGTGTATATATAATTGTAATTTCTAATGAATGCATAGCTAAATGAAATAGACTCTTATCTTTAGACTATTTAAGTCATTTATAAAACTAATTGGAAACAGTATTTGGTATGGATTCTAATTAGTGATTTCAAATTAATGACATTTTGATTAGAACATAACTTGTACATACTTTATTAGTGCATATTTATATGGAAACTAGGCTCTCATGATACTTCCATATATATCTGGGCAGTGTCTGTATTACTTAGAAAAGTTAAAATTTTGTAAATGTAAATTAGATTATGCTGTAAGTTTGGGAAGAATTTGAGGGAAAATACAGTTGAAGTAATAAATTCTTTAATTTTAGTCACTAAGCTTGCCATACTGATATATTTAATAAAAGGTATAGGTAACTTAGTTTAGATGATACAGAAAGGCAGTACCTTCAGTAGAATCAAGGTTAAAGTTACCTTCTGATTGTTAGTTGGAGGCACATTTCTCAGTAAATATATCTACTGAAAATGAGAGAGGACTTTTATATTATCTAACTGCGTGCTGCTTCCCAGTGTGATCCATGGACCAACTGTAGCAACATTACCTGGTTGCTTGTTAGAAATGCAGATTCTACTTATTGTGGCATTTTACACTACCACCAACAGTCAATTTCACACCCAAACAGAATTTATTGTTGTCAGTTTTATAATTTTAGCCATTTTTGTGGATGTATAATAGAACCATACTGTGTATTTGATTTGAAAAGGTATCTGTGATGACTTTTTCATGTGTTTAATGATTAAGTATCTGTTCCATTTTTTAAATAAAATTTTAAAGTGGAAAAAAATGCAGATTCTTAGACCCCGCTCCACATCTAATGGAATCAAAATCTGTATTTTTAACGAGATTCCCAGAGATTCTTATGCCTATTGAAATTGGAGAAGCACAGGTCTTAACTTTATTTCATCTTGCCACTATGACCTCCGTGAGGACAGAAACTGTCTAGTCTATTGCTGTGGTCTCAATGTGCTATCTAGTTTCTGGCTCAGAGCCCTCAATAGATAACTTATTGGTTGAATGAATGAAACTCTAACTTACGCTAATCCAGTGGATAGTAGGGTACCCTACTCTATGTGACTTTTAAAAAATTTTTAATTAAGACAGATAAGATTTGTTTACGTCAGCGTGCCAGTTCTCAGCTTGCAAATGTCTTATGCATTACTAAGAAACGTAAAGTGGTCATATTACCATGCATGCTTTTTAAACATATCATCCTTTATCATTTACAAAATGGATAATATTTACAAAATATGCCTGCCAAACATGACTTATGTGAGCTAATGCCAGTCACTTCTCATTTACTACAAGATCGCCCATTAGTTATATATAGTATAACGTTCTATAGTAAACCTCAGTGGAAAGATAAGCTTGAGCAGATTTGGTAGCTTTGCCTTTTGCCTAAACACTTTCTAGGAGCTTCCCTGGTGGCGCAGTGGTTGAGAGTCCGCCTGCCGATGCAGGGGACGCGGGTTCGTGCCCCGGTCCGGGAAGATCCCACATGCCGCAGAGCGGCTGGGCCCGTGAGCCATGGCCGCTGAGCCTGCGTGTCTGGAGCCTGTGCTCTGCAACGGCAGAGGCCACAACAGTGAGAGGCCTGCATACCGCAAAAAAAAAAAAAAAAAAAAAAGCACTTCCTAGCTTTGGATGTATAATCTGTATGATAAAATGGGAGCCTAGAATTCGTTGTAATAGTGTTCTGGTTTGTTAAGATTAGGACTTGTATTTTCCATTCCACAATTCTTGTGGTTTTGCATCAGAAAAGTAACTGGCCTTCAAAGGGAATTTTAACAGTGAGACAGAGGGACATATAAAGGAGAACTTTCATTAAGGTTGTATTATCACAATAATTACTTCTGTAACCATCACCTGCTTGGCGTATATTGAATGCAGTGGTTCAGAAGCCCTTGACTCTTCCAGGATCATATCTGAGGACCTGAATTGGATGACCTACCTTAGATACTCTCTTCCCTGTCTAGGACCCAGAGAAATGATCTGAGTTAGGGGATTGTCTGTGGTGGCAATTAAGCTTTTTTTGTTTGTTTGTTTTTGTGGTACGCGGGCCTCTCACTGTTGTGGCCTCTCCCGTTGCGGAGCACAGGCTCCGGACACGCAGGCTCAGTGGCCACGGCTCACGGGCCCAGCCGCTCCGCGGCATGTGGGATCTTCCCAGACCGGGTCGCGAACCCGCGCCCCCTGCATCGGCAGGCGGACTCTCAACCACTGCACCACCAGGGAAGCCCGCAATTAAGCTTTTTAGCACTCAAATGACTTCCTCCAGATGAGATGTTTCTCCTGAGTTGACCTTGGGGTCTGTAGTGTCACTGCCCTCTGAGTAAAGTCTTGTGACTTCCATGATGTAGTACTGGTTACCTGGAGTAAACTGACAGCCTGTGTACTTGAGAGGTTAACTGTTGAGAGTCCCACAGACCTTAGTCTGGGTATTACCCCTCACCGGCAGTACGGTCTCAGACAGATTCTTTAAACTTCTGTGCTTACCTTCCTTATCCGTAACATGAGGATAATGATAATATATGCAGAGGTATGTTATGTGGTTTCAGTAAGATAATTGTTTAACGTATTTAGCACAGATTCTGATGAATAGTAAAACCTCAATAAATGGAAGATTTAAAATGTAAAGGGATAATGGAGATGTGGTGATGTGTGAAAGGGTCATTTAAAAGTGGAAGTTAAGTGAGAAGCGAGTGGAATAATAGCAAACATTTAAGGTACACTATATGGAAAGATGGTCATTAGTGTTTCACATAAATTCAAGAAAACAAAGATGAATGACATGACAGGACTCACACTAGAATAGGGACTTTCTAGAACAGTGATTATTGGGGAAAGTCCAATCCATGGACTCAGGAACAGAGGCAGTGTTCACTGCATTATAAGACTCTAACCTTTGTACAGTGTGGCTTTTAAGCTACATAGAAGGGAGAATCAGCCCTTTCCCTGGTGTGATAAGGGCCCATGATCTAACACTGTTGCAGCATGGCAGAACCTTGGTTCTCGTGCTACTCTGCCTGCCTGAGAGGATTGAAACACTATCAAGACTGTGGTATGTCTGACAGGCTAGGGTCTGAGTTGTGGTGGCAGCTTGGGAAGTAGGAGGCCACTGGTATGATCCACCAGCTTAGTGTTCATGGTTGGAGGTCCATAGTTGATATAGCATGGCAGAATGGTAACCTGATTTACTTACCACCTCAAAACTCTACCGACATTCATTGTTTTAAAGCTGTAGCTTTTTTCTCTGAAGCTTTCCAGAAGACCAGCCGATAGGGAAGAAGTTTTGGAAAATTTAATCCTTAACTCTCACATATTAATTTAACTAATCTATCAATTCTGATAAGTAAACTGAGCCATGGCGCTTAAGTAATTTGCCCTAAGTTGTACAGCAAATTTGTTGCAGAGCTAGATTCAAACACCAAGGGATCTTGGCTCCAGGTGCCATGTTCTTAACTGCAAGAAAGAGCTTTAGAGCTGTCTAAAAAAAAATAGAGTAAATGTTCAATGCTAGATGGACAAAACCTCCACAGAAGTCTAAAAATAACCATGAAGTAAATGTTAATTGGCAACGCAGAATTTGGAAATAGTACTTCTTAAAGGAGTGTCTCAGGTAAAGACTGCTGAAAAGCAGGATGGAGAGGCTCTGGGCTGTTACCCTGTGACTGAAGGTCCAGACGCAGCACCCACAGGCCAGAGGTGACTCCATTGATAAAGACAGTGACTGATGAATTGATGGCCCAGACTCAGCATTCTGTTGGCATCAGTCATAGCTATGTAAGGTTCTCTGGATTTGCAGTATAGAAGTACTTTCTGCCCCAGCTTTATTGAGGTATAATTGACCAATAAAAGTTGCGTGTATTTAATGTATACGGTGTGATGTTTTGACATACACTTTTAAATGATCACCGTAATCAAGCTGATAGATCCATCACCTCACATAATTACCATTTTCTTTTTTGGGGGTGTGGGTGAGAACACTTAAGATTTACCCTCTTAAGTTTATTTCAGTTATACAATATACTATTGTTAATTACAGCCACCATGCTACGCATTAAATCCCTAAAAACGTATTCATTTTGCATAACTGAAACTTTGCCCTTGGACCAGCATCTCCCCATTTCCCCTACCCTCTGGCAGCCACAAGACTTTTAACTGTTAACGTGTTATCTACAGAGTGAAAAGTGTATCTCTCTCTGATTCCCTTGTATATACCCACATTAGTGCCCTTGTTTGAATGGGAGGGAGGGGGGAAATTGATGGATTCAGATTAAGAAATGATCCAGCCAACATGTTCTGTAAAAAGAGTGCTGGCTTTCAGCACTCATGGGAACCTCTGACTCATGGGACTGGAAACACGTTTTTGAACCTCTGACTCATGGGACTAGAAACCAATGCTTTTCAGCCTTAGTTAAGCCTTAACTCTTCTTGAAATGGAAAACAGTTTTTGGCAACGCAGCTTCCTTCCTAATATCCCTACTTTAAATAGTACTTAGAATATGCAGATGTTTGCATTTTGTTAGTAGTAAATATTTTGTAAATTCTTATTTTTTTATGATGTAAGGAAAGTATTTCATGGTGGGGGTTTTTCTTTTGGACATACTTTTTAAATTTTACTAAACACATTGGAAGGGTTGTTTTAAATTTTGTTTAAATGTTCTCCGAACCAGAATATTTGCAGAACAAGGAGTTCTAGCCAGCAGATTGTTCCATTTGTTGTGTTTGAGTGTGGAAACGTCAGGAATGATAGCTTAAGATGATGCCATAGAACTTTTTCATAAACAGCCTAATAGCATTGTCTAAGGTGGTCTTTGTTTATTAAAGGTGTCAAAGTCTCCTTTGCTATGTTTAGGTAGAATCTAAGTTTCTTTACTCAAGCATGGAAAATATTGTTTGTTTTCTGTTTGGGAGGAAAGCAGTATGACCAAATAAAAGAGTTAAATTTCACTGGAAACAATTATTAAAACAGTCTCAATTGCAAGATGGAAAAAAATGTAGTTTGGTTTTCATATTTTTTTCAAAGGGGGTGAAAAAATGAGGGTTGGGGAAAAGTCAGAAAATCCCTCAATTCTCAGTGGTATCTCAGCAGAGGCAGGGGAAACTATCAATGCCTACCATTTAAAAACTCTTCATCTTGTAAAAAGAATAATTAGTAAGCTCTACAGTTTATACTGAAAATCACAGAACACACAAATCTGATTTTAAAAATCTGGAGGAAACCTCAAGGCTCTCTCTGTCCCTCAAAATATTCTCACACCTTTTGGTTCTGTAGAATAACTCAGTAAAAATCAGAATTCAAGAAGGTTAAAAATTCAAAAGACAGCATTGCAAGAGATTAACAGAGCAACTGATAATTGTGGAAACAATTAGAGCCACACTGTTATAGAAATAATTAGTACATTAGACATAGAATATAGCAAAGGTCAGGTCAGGTTATTAACATAGACGGAAACTTGGGATAATCACAGTGTATTCCAAGTAAAAACTAAATGATCAATAAGAGAATAGGTGTGAATGATAATAAAGGCATCCAACATATGGATCATGTTTATATGTCAAGTAGACAAACCAAGATGTTATTCTGAAAGTTAGAAGAAAATTTCCTTGAAATGACTAACTAGTTCTGTAAGATGTAGAGGGCATATTTTCAAGAATTGAGGAACAGCAACTGACAATTAAATATGGTATGATTTTAATTAAGATTTTGAACCTCCTCATAAAGAATTCTTCAGGTAGGTACCTAGGAGCAAAAAACAAAAACAAAACTCATAGAAAGGAGGACACTCTGCCTGACCTCTTGTACCTCCACAGTACTTACTATCCAAATACATACAGTGAAGCGTTGTCTGTAAACGTTGGAGGGAATCAAAGGGGAATCCAAGAATACTACTGCCAGCCAAATTGTCATTTAGTTAGAAAGACAATAGGAAAAAAATTCTTATGTAACTTCTGACTACTTCCTGGTGGAACTACTTGATGTTGAAATCTACCCCAAAAAAATGGTGAATAGAGAGTGAGTAGATGACACATGGACTTTAAAAAGCATCTGGACAATGCTTTGAAACAGTGTTTGAAGACAGTGGTACAGAGACTGCAAATCTCTAAGGGAAAGTGTGAACTAAACTTTTATTCCCAGATAAGCTATTCTTCCAACTAATAGAGTGAAGAACTCTAGGAATGTAAAAATGTTGAGGTTTTTATTAAAAAACAAACAAAACCTACTTGCAACTGAAATTCATCAAATAAAGAAGTGAATTAAAATGAATTTATAAAAGGGGAGGTTTTTATTTAAAACAGTTGTCTTGAGCATAGATAACTTATGTCTAAATTGTGTGAATTATGGCTATAGCATAGTCTATGAATCTAATAAACCTTGTCAGGGTAGAAAAGTACAAGTGACCAGAACAGTGGATAGAAGAGTTACGAAGTGCTATTTCTTTCTCATAGTAGGAAATCAATTAGTACTGACTTACAAATGAAGTGCTTTGCCATTGAAAAGTCCAGTGTCTTAATCCTGTTCACGATATTTTACTTAACATTTAGGAAAAGCTCCCTGGAGGTGAAGAATAATCTGAAGTATAGCAGCACCTTCAGTTTTATTATATTTAACGTTTTTTTTTTTTGCTAACATTAAATAATTTTTAAATGGCATGCATATGATTCCATTTTCATAAAATGTGCTAATGCTTTTGTTCCTTCATCCTTTTGTCCTACCAGCTTACTGCGTATATTATTAATAGAGGATTGTTGAAACGATACTTACCTGATGTTCAGGGTAATTATTTCTAGGTAGTGTTATTTTTGGATGAGTTTTTTTTTTACCTTTTTAAAAAACTTCCACATAGTTGATTTTAAGAACATACACTTTTCTTTTTCTTCTTGAAACAAGACTGTGCTAAGTTTTAAAAACCTATTTGTCAAGCATTTGCTACTGGGTAAAAACATGTTTCTGTCCTCAGAGACCCCATACCCTAAGAGTATGGGGTCCTCAAGAATTTTATCAGTTTTAATACTTGAAAAGCTAAATTGGAATATCCCTTATGTTCTCATCCTAGACCCTATTTATGTACCTCCAAAAGAAAAATATTTAATTAATTAGTTTATTTATTTATTTATGGCTGCATTGGGTCTTTGTTGCTGCATGGGGCTTTCTCTAGTTGTGGCAGCGGGGGCTGCTCTTCGTTGTGGTGCGCGGGCTTCTCATTGTGGTGGCTTCTCTTTGTTGTGGAGCACGGGCTCTAGGTGCGTGGGCTTCAATAGTTGTGGCCCACGGGCTCAGTAGTTGTGGCTCATGGGCTCTAGAGCACAGGCTCAGTAGTTGTGGTGCACGGGCTTAGTTGCTCCACAGCATGTGAGATCTTCCTGGACCAGGGCTTGAACCCGTGTCCCCTGCATTGGCAGGCGGATTCTTAACCACTGCCCAGGGAAGTCCCCAAAAAGAAAATTTTTAAAGTGAGTCATTTTCTTTTTTTTTTCGAGTTCAGAATTCACTCACACTTGTTAAAGTTGAGATACGTGGTTACCTTATTTCATATTTGTCAAGTCAGAAACTAGGGAGGATTTGAGGATTATACCCAATTTTTATGCGAACACTCATGCCAGTATTGTAAATATTGGTAAAAGACATGAAACTCCAGGGTCAGAGGAAAGAATTTGTTACAGCAATAGCAGTAAGAGGATAGCAGTGCAGCACTGATTTTCTGAATTGCAGTTCCCCCGGG